>NC_073377.1:128790310-129141977 GCF_028641065.1 Leucoraja erinaceus | reverse complement strand
GGAGGGGTGAGGGAGAGAGGGATGGGGTTGGGAGGAGGAGGGGAGGAGAGGGAGAGGAGTGAGGAGAGGGAGGAGGAGAGGTGGGGGGAAAAGGAGAGAGAGGGGAGGAGAGGGGATGGGGAGGGAGAGGTGGGAGGAGAGGAGGAAGATGGGGTAGGAGGGAGGGGGAAGAGTTTGGAAGGAGGGGGAGAGGGTTGAGAGGGGAAAGAGTGGGGAGGGAGAGTGGGGAGGGGGAGGGCAGGAGGGGGGAGACGAGGGTAAGGGGGGAGGGAGGAGGAGAGGGTTAGGGGGAGTGGTGAAGGGGTAGGGGTAGGTAGGGGAAGGGAAGGGGTGGTGGAAGGGAGGCGAGGGAGAGGGAAGGGGGGGGGAGAGGGAGGGGGTGGGGCAGGGAGGAGGAGTGGGGTGGTGGGGGAGAGGAAATAGAAGAGGGGGAGAGGGAGGGGTAAGGGAGTAGGGAGGAGTGACAGAGGGGGTAGGGGGGAAACGGGGCAGGGGGAAAGAGCGAAGGGGGGGTGGTAGAGAGGAAGGGGGTGGGGAGAGAAGGATGGGGTGGAAGGAGGAGGTGGAGGAGAGGAGGAGGTGAGGAGAGGGAAACTAGAAGCATAGAAATTAGGTGCAGGAGTAGCCCATTCGGTCCTTCGAGCCTGCACCGCCATTCAATATGATCATGGCTGATCATCCAACTCAGTATCCTGTACCTGCCTTCTCTCCATACCCCCTGATGCCTTTAGCCACAAGGGCCACATCTAACTCCCTCTTAAATATAGCCAATGAACAGGCCTCAACTACCTTCTGTGGCAGTGAATTCCAGAGATACACAACTCACTGTGTGAAAAATGTTTTTTCTCATCTCGGTCCCTCCCTCTCCCCCTCCCTTTCCCCCTCCCTCCCCTCTATTCCGCCACCCCTCCCCCTACCCTCTACCCCTCACCACTCCCCCTAACCCTCTCCTCCTCCCTCCCCCTTCCACTCCTCTCCCCCCTCCCGCCCACCCCCTCCCAATCTCCCTCCCCACTCTTTCCCCTCTCTTCCTTCACCCCTCTCCCCTCCCTCCACACGTTCCCCCTCCTCCCCCTACCCCACTTCCTCCTCCCCCACACCTCTCAACCCTCCCCATCCTTCTCTCCTCCTACCCCCCACCTCTCCATCTCGGAAAGGGTGGGGGGAGGGGAGGAGGGAGGGGGGGTAGGGGAGGGGTGGAGGGAGGGGGAGGGAGGGGGGTGGGGGGAGAGAGGGGGACATAGTGGGGAGGGACAGTGGAAGGGGGAGGGGTAGGGACAGTCCATCTGTTTCCCATTTCCAATCATCCCCATCCTCTTTCTTTATTCCCACACATGTGATGACACACGGGGACAGGGGGGGGGGGGGGGGGGGCTGGGGGTGGGGGGAGGTGGGGGGGGGGGGGGGGGGGGGTGGGGGGCGTGCGTGGGGGGGGAGTGAGGGGGGGGAGGGGGTGGGAGGGGGAGGGGCGGGGGGGGCGGGGGGTGCGGGGGGGGGGGGGGGGCGGGGTGGTGGGGGGGGGGGGGGGGGTGGAGAGAAGGATTTGATTTAAAAATGTGTACATAAACATGACGAAACGTAATCAGGAGTGGATACATGGAATGAAATGTGAAATCTCTACCGAAATGGAAAAAAATCTCGGCGATTCTGCGTCTGGTTTCGGCGTAGCAACGAATTAAAGGTTGGCAACCACAAGTCAGGCAGGTAGCCGGACAGACGGACGGCAGCCACAGACTTTTATATAAAGATAGATAGATAGATAGATATAGATAGATAGATAGATAGATAGATAGATAGATAGATAGATAGATAGATAGATAGATAGATAGATAGATAGATAGATAGATAGATAGATATATAGACAGACAGACAGACAGACAGACAGACAGACAGACAGATAGATATATATATATATATAATACAATACAATACAATACCGTTTATTTGTCATTTGAACCTCACATGAAGTTCAAACAAAATTTGGTTTCTGAAGTCATACAACAAGAAAAGAACCAAGACACACAGCAACACAATTTACACAAACATCCATCACAGTGAATCTCCTCCTCACTGTGATGGAAGGCAAAGTCATGTCTCTTCCCTGCTCTCCATTCTTCTCCCGATGTCAAAGTCAAAGCCCGCGGCGGGCGCTAGAAAGTCCTGCAGCTGTTTCAGCCGCGCCGGGCGATTTAAGGCACCGTTCCAGGTCACTTTCAACACCGCAATTCGGGCGGGAGAAGTTGCTGTTGCTGATGCTCCATAAAGCAAGCTCCCACCGGGGTCGCGCGAGCACCACAGCTCTCCATGCTCCGAAGCCGGTCAGCTTCATGATGGTATGTCCGCAGCTCCGCTGGCTCCGTGACTTGAGCCCCCAGGTCGTTCCGGTTGGAGGCCGCTCCACAGTTCTAGGCCTCAACGCCTACAGAGACCCGACAGGGAAAAGGTCAGGTCCCAGTACAGGGAAGAGATTTAAAAGTTTCCCCCGCCCCCCACACATACACAGTTAAAAACCCACTACAAACTATACCCTCAACGGGACAAAAAAATAAAAAAAGACAGACGGACTGCAGAGGCCGCTGCGACGTCGGTCACGCGGCCTCTGTATATACATATACATATATAGTTATATATATATAAGTTTCCGGTGGGCGGCGCGACTCACGTCGCAGCGGCCTCTGCAGTCCGTCTGTATTTTTGTTATTTTTTGTCCCGTTTTAATGTAGTTTTTATTATTTTTATTTTTTTTGATGGGGTATGTGTGTGTGTGTGGGGGGCGGGGGGTGGGGGGACTTTTAAAATCTTTCCCCTGCACGGAGAACCTGACTTTTCCCTGTCGGGTCTCCATTGTCGTTGGGGCTGCAATGTGGAGCGGCCTCCAGCAGGAACGACCTGGGGCTCCAGTCACGGAGCTGCGGGCTTACATACCATCACATAGCTGGCCGAGACTGGAGCGGGTGGAGCTGTGGTGGCGCGCTGCTGCGACCCGACCCCCGGAGATTCAGAAGCTCCAGCCGCAGGTCTGGCAGACAGTAATATCGGGAGCCCGCGGGTCCCTGGTGGGAGACCGCTTTTCGGGGCTTCCGCAACGGCAACTTCTCCCGCCCGAGTCGCGGGGTCGAGGAGTACCTGGAGCGGGACATGACATCGCCAGGTGCGGCTTCAATGGCTGCGGGACTTTGCAAGCGCCTGCCGGAGGCTCCAACAACAAGACCCGGAGTGCGGCCTTGCATCGCCCGGCTGTAGGCTGTCCATTTTAGACAGGCTGTGTTACTGATTCTTGCACTATATAAAACTGCAGCAATATGAGCTTTGCTAAACAGTGTGACATGTTTGAGTAATGAAGTTGCAGCCTGTAAAAGTGATTTATCATCATGAAGCAAAGGAAATATAATGTGCAGATATGCCAAACGCTGATGAAATACTGGAAAGATGATAAATCATTGGTCACATATATAACCTACCCAAATCCACATTTGTTGACCTTAATCCAACACAAGTGTATGATCAGAATACAACAGGCCAAATAATGCAAACATTAGTTGACAGACTAGTCAAAGAAGGGTTCATATTGTCAATAAAGTGGTAAATATAGTTGCAGCAGAGAGTACACTATAAGCTTCGGAAAAGAGACTGAAAAAGTATTATTCTTTAAAAAAAACATGACAGAATATGGTATCCAGCAGAAGAAAAGACTACATCAGCACATCAATATAAGCTGGATGCATGCAAGGCAGAATCTCACTGTGCATTCACAATCACAATTTGCTCGAAGTACAGTTGTGCAGTCTCCTTCGACACATTCCCTGTGTCAGTAATCACAGCAAACATAAATAGTAAAGCAAAATCCAATAAGTAAAAATGGATTACCATCTGTTTAAATGATAATTGAGTTTGTCGTCAGCCATCTGTCAATATTGTGTAGATTAGCAGTTGTATCACATTTTACGAACATAAGTAATTGGAACAGAAATTGGCTTTATAGTTACTTTATCTTCGTTTTGCCATTCATTAAAATTCTGGTTGAAACTCAATGTCATCTCTAGTTTCTGGACAATGTCCATATCCCTTCATTCAGTTAGAATCCGAACTTCTATCATCTATTCTTTAAATATATGCAACAACTGATAATTCATAACCCATTGGGCAAATATTCTAAAGATTCATATTCCTTTGATTTAAAAATAATAACTCAGTCCAAATATGGCTGACTCTAGGGACTGAAATATAGACTCCCAACATGGAGAAAAAGTTTTTAGAAACTTGGATTATTTTCTCTGGAGCATCAGAAGCTGAGGGGAGACCTAATGGAAGTATACAAATGTACGAGAGGTTTAGATAGGGTTGACAGTCAGAACCTTTTACCCAAGAGTGGAAATGTCAAACACTAGAGAGCATGGTCTTTAAGGTGAGAGGCACAAGTTTAAAGGACAAAGTGTGGGGCAAGATTGTTTTTACACAAAGGGTGGATGAGTGCCTGGAACATACTGCTGTGGATAGTGGTGGAGGTAGATACGATAATGACATTTAAGAAGCTTTTAGATAGGCACATGGCAACATTGGGAATGGAGTGATATGGATCATGTGCAGGCAGAGGAGGTGAGCTTAATTTGGCATTGAGTTCGACACAGACACCATGTTCCATACTCATCTTTGTTTTACGTTGTCTACCATCCAGCTAGCCAAACAACTGTTAACAAGGGACTCAGATGTAGGAATCAGATGTCTATCTCACCAAGAAGGAACTAAGCAATGAGCTGGCTTTAGCTTCCCAGCCAGGTTGAAGCAGATTTGTTATTGATCGACAAGTAGAAGGGACCTATTGATAAATCTAAACATTTCCTTTATAGGAGAACCAGAACAATTGTGCCTATTTGGGCAAGTCAATATCTTTTCCATCCTAAACTTTCCTTATTTGTTCAGATCCCATGAAACTCTCCCAGAAACCGTACACTGACCCATGTGGACTCCAATGAACAGTTGTATTTTAGACGTTTGGACTTTAGACATCAGAGATACAGCGTGGAAACATGTCCTTCAGCCTACTGAGTTTGACCACATCCCGTACATTAGTACTACCCTACACACGTGGGATAATATACAATTGTTTTGATCATAGCCAATTGGAGTGTGAGAGGAAACCGGAGCACCGGGAGGAAATCCACGCAGTGGCAGGGAGAATGTACAAGCTCCATACAGGCAGCCCACGTAGTCAGGATCTAACCAGGGACTTTGACGCTGCAAGGCAGCAACTCTAGCACTGCACCACTGTGCCGCCCCATTTTAGACATCATTTGCGACCTGCCAAAAAGGAAAAGCAACTCTAATGATAATGCCACCAGAAACTTGTTCAAAGATACTGTGGTTCTTTCTACTAAACTGAAATAAAGCAGTTCTTTCAGAGTCTCACTATATAATTCTTATCAAGTTTTAAAGGTCAGTGATTTTGCCATGAGTGCAAGTTGAGTGAGCTGAATTTATGTAAGGATGCAGTGGAGGCATTATAATTGTCGAAATGTTTTCAGGCCAGATAGTGAAAGATCAAAGAGCTCTACTCAGGATCATGCTCTATTAACAGTGATGAGGAATTACATGTGTTGGGGAAGGATGCAAGGAGGTTCTGTTAGGAATGAGTAATGCCTATTTTTCAGAGTGCTTGTGAGCAATGCTCGTCCAGAGATATGAACACTTTTGGAGAACTGTGTCTCCGTGGGTTAAATCCTAAGAGAAAGGAAGTGTAATTGGATGAAATAGGGGTGGTGAGGTGAGGTTCAATACATTGGGGAAGATGACACTGAAAGCCGAGGGATTAAAATAAGAGTAAAATCTTGTATCTTCTATCTTAGAAAGGGACTTATTTGTTCAATAATGGTATATCTGTATATAATGTGTATATATATATATATATATATATATATATATATATATATAGATAGATATAGATATATATATATAAGCTAGACACAAAAAACTGGTTCTGGTTCGGGATGACTACTGCGCAAAACACCTCATAAGTGGTTATCTCGTGTAGTAACTCAGCAAAAGTAACTCGCTGGAATAACTCAGCAGGACAGGCAGCAAGGAATGGGTGATGTTTCGGGTCAACACGCATCTTCAGACCCAAAATTTCACCCATTCCTTCACTCCAGAGATGCTGCCTGTCCTGTTGAGTTACTCCAGCTTTTTGTGTCTATCTTAGGTTTAAACCAGCATTTGCATTTCCTTCCAATATATCTATACTAATACTAAAAGTCTCATCTTGTCCACTTCCTGTCTATGCTGTAAATAAATTTAGGAAAAAATGCTACCCTATATAGTTATGATTTTTTTCGCCATCTGATCACCATCCTCCTCTCCTCCAACCGCCCCAAGGTTTTTTCTGATCGGTGAAATAATAAAAAAGTTATGAATGTTTACAAAATCGTGAGATCAGCTGATCGGTCTTCTCGCCTGTTAGTCACCATGATGAAGGTCACGCCCCTTCCGGGGTCCCAGGAGTATAAAACCCCGGAGGCCAGACGTGAGTCAGTCACTCTGGACGACCGTAAGTGAGAATTGAGTCCAGAACTGTGATTCTTAGCTGTGCGTGAACTGAATTTGTCCTTGATGTGCTGATTGAACTATACCTGCCCTGTGAATGAATTGAACTGTGCCTGTCCTGTGAGTGAATTCACCTGTGCCTGCCCTGTGAGTGAATTCAGCTGAGCCTGCACCATGAGTGAATTGAACTGTGCCTGCCCCGTGCTGACTGAACTGAGCTGTGCCTGCCCCCTGCTTGACTTGAAATGGAATGGATTGAGTTTTTGGCCCTGCACCATGCTTGACTTGAAATGGATTGGATTCCATTGTTGGCCCTGCACTGTGCTTGACTTGAAATGGAATGGATTGAGTTTTTGGCCCTGCACAGTGCTTGACTTGAAATGGATTGGATTGAGTTATTGTCCTTGCACCATGCATGATTGAAATGGAATGGATTGAGTTGTTGTCCCTGCACCATGTTTGACTTGAACTGTTAGTCCTGCACTGTGCTTGAAATGAATTTAATTGTTTGCCCTGCACTGTATTGACATGAAATGGAATGGATTGAGTTGTTGGCCCTGCACCGTTCTTGACTTGAAATGGAATGGATTGAGATTTGGCCCTTGCTTGACTTGAAATGGAATGGATTGAGTTGTTGGTCCTGCACCGTGCTTGACTTCAAAAGGAATGGATTGAGTTGTTGGCCCTGCACCGTGTTTGATTGAAATGGAATGGATTGAGTTGTTGGCCCTGCACCATGCTTGACTTGAGCTGGAATTGATTGTGTTTGTTGGTTGTTGTCTCTGCACTGTGCTTGACTTGAAATGGAATGGATTGAATTGTTGGCCTGCACTGTGCTCTATCCAAAGGTCCCGTTCACTATGGAAGTCGCGCTCACTCCGGATGGTCCCGCTCAGTGGAGAGGCCGCACTCATCCGCGTGAGTAGATTCAAGAGTGTTTTACTGTCATATGTATGTGTGTGAGTTTGTGTGTGTGTGTGTGTGTGTGTGTGTGTGTGTGTGTGTGTGTGTGTGTGTGTGTGTGTGTGTGTGTGTGTGTGTGTGTGGTGTGTGTGTGTGTGTGGGTGTGTGTGTGTGTGTGTGTGTGTGTGTGTGTGTGTGTGTGTGTGTGTGTGTGTGTGTGTGATGGAGTGACTGAGCTGTCAGGCCTGAGTGGCTGAGCTGCCATGCCTGAGTGACTGAGCCTCTATTATCTATCTATCTATATACTTTTAAAACTCTGGCCCCATCCGACCGCCTGCAGTACGGATCCCTTCCTGCCTTTCGATTCGTTCCCGCCGTGCGATGTCACAATGCCCGATGCTCGCGGACGTCCAATCGCGACGCCCGACGCTCGCGGACTTCCAATCGGAATGGATCCATTTGCATGTACGGCTTCCGGCCGCATTTCTTCCTTTGATTCTCCGCAACTCCGAAACCGGACGCAGAATCGCCGACGTCTTTTCCATTTCGGTAGAGATTTCGCTTTTCTTTCTAAGTATCCGCTCCTCATTACATTTCGTCATGTTTAAGTACACTTTTTTAATCAAATCCTTCACCCCCCCACCTCGATATTTCAAAAAGAAACTGGCTTCTCACCCATAGAAGCAGCCCCAGCCGCAGCCCCTGGTGAACGTTCCATCGTGTGATGTCACAATGCCCGATGCTCACAGATGTCCAATCGGAATGGATTCATTTACATATGCCTTTGCAGGAGCCACAGCCCCGGTGAACGTTCCATCGTGTGATGTCACAATGCCCAATGCTCAAATACATTGTTGCCATAGAGAACGCTCAGCGATTATTCAAATTCTTCACTAACTGGCATTCTGGTTTTGCTTGTGAAGAGAAAAGTCCTGAATTGCATTTGTCTGATGCAGGAAGATTGTTCCAGATGTTGGGGAAGTCCAGGACAAGCGGGACACAGTTTAAGGATAAAGGGGAAATCCTTTAGTACTGAGATGAGGAAAACATTTTTCACACGGATAGTGGTGAGCCTCTGGAACTATCTGCCACAGAAGGTAGTTGAGGCCAGTTGATTGGCTATATTTAAGAGGGAGTTAGATGTGGCCCTTGTGGCTAAAGGGATCAGGGGGTATGGAGAGAAGGCAGGTACAGGATACTGAGCTGGATGATCAGCCGTGATCATATTGAATGGAGAATGGTGCAGGCTCGAAGGGCCGAATGGCCTACTACTGCACTTAATTTCTATGTTTCTATGTGTCCCTCTCCTCACCCCTCTCCCTCTGCCACCCATCTCTCTCTCCCCCACCCCCTTTCCCTCTCTACCACCACCCCCTTCCCTCTCCACCACCACCCCCTTCCCCCTACCCCTCTGTCCCTCTTCCACCACTCCCCGTCCCTCTTCTACCACTCCCGCTACCCCTCTACCCCTCCCTCCCTCCCCACTCTTCCACTTCTCTCCCACTCTCTCCTCCCCCTCTCCTCACCCCTCTCCCATCCCTCTCTCCCCCACCCCCCTTCCCCTCTCTACTCCACCGCCCCTACTTTCTCTCCCCCCACACCCTTCCCCTATCCCTCTGTCCCTCTTCCATCACTCCCGCTACCTCTCTCCTCCTCCCTCCCCACTCTTTCCCCTCTTCCCCCCCCCTCCCCCTCTCCCCATCCCTCCCCTCCTCCCCTCCCTCCCCAGCCCCCCTCCCCCCAAAACTCTCTCCCCCATCCCTCACCTCCTACCCCGCTCTCCTTTCCCTCCCAAATCTATCCCGTTTCCTCCTCCTCCCTCCCCTCTTCTCACCTCCCCGCAAACACCGTTGGGGAAACAGACCACAGAGGGAGTACAGAGAAGGTTCAACAGACTGATTCCTGGGATTTCAGGACTTTCAAATGAAGAAAGACTGGATAGACTTGGCTTGTACTCGCTAGATTTTAGAAGATTGAGGGGGTATCTTATAGAAACTTACAAAATTCTTAAGGGGTTGGACAGGCTAGATGCAGGAAGATTGTTCCAGATGTTGGGGAAGTCCAGAACAGGGGGTCACAGTTTAAGGATAAGGGGAAAATCCTTTATGACCGAGATGAGAAAAACATTTTTCACACAGAGAGTGGTGAATCTCTGGAATTCTCTGCAACAGTAGGTAGTTTAGGCCAGTTCATTGGCTATATTTAAGAGGGAGTTATATGTGGCCCTTGTGGCTAAAGGGATCAGGGGGTATGGAGAGAAGGCAGGTACAGGATACTGAGTTGGATGATCAGCCATGATCATATTGAATGGTGGTGCAGACTCAAAGGGCCGAATGGCCTACTACTGCAATTGCTTTCTATGTTTCTGTTTCCCTCTCCTCACCCCTCTCCCACCCATCCCTCTCTCCCCCCCACCCCCTTTCCCTCTCTACCCCACCGCCTTCCCTCTCCCCCCGTCCCCCTTCCCCCTACTCCTCTGTCCCTCTTCCACCACTCCCCCCCACCCCTCTCCCTCTCCCCACTCTTCCACTTCTCTCGCCCTTACCCCACCCCTCTCCCTCCCCCCACCCCTCCCCTCCTCCCCCTCCCCACTCTTTCCCCTCTTTCCCCCCCACCCCTCTCCCCATCCCTCCCCTCCTCCCCCTCCCTCCCCATCCCCCCCTCCCCCAAAGCTTTCTCCACATCCCTCACCTCCTACACCGGTCTCCTTTCCCTCCCAAATCTATCCTGTTTCCTCCTCCTCCCTCCCCTCTTCTCACCCCCCGCAAACGCCGTTGGGGAAACAGACCATAGACCATAGAGGGAGTACAGAGAAGGTTCAACAGACTGATTCCTGGGATGTCAGGACTTTCAAATGAATAAAGACTGGATAGACTCGGCTTGTACTCGCTAGATTTTAGAAGATTGAGGGGGGATCTTATAGAGACTTACAAAATTCTTAAGGGGTTGGACAGGCTAGATGCAGGAAGATTGTTCCAGATGTTGGGGAAGTCCAGAACAGGGGGTCACAGTTTAAGGATAAGGGGGAAATCCTTTATGACCGAGATGAGAAAAACATTTTTCACACAGAGAGTGGTGAATCTCTGGAACTCTCTGCCACAGAAGGTAGTTGAGGCCAGTTCGTTGGCTATATTTAAGAGGGAGTTAGATGTGGCCCTTGTGGCTAAAGGGATCAGGGGGTATGGAGAGAAGGCAAGTACAGGATACTGAGTTGGATGATCAGCCATGATCATATTGAATGGTGGTTCAAGCTCGAAGGGCCGATTGGCCTACTCCTGCACTTAATTTCTATGTTTCCCTCTCCTCACCCCTCTCCCTCTCTACCACCACCCCTTCCCCCTACCTCTCTGTCCCTCTTCCACCACTCCCCCCTACCCCTCCCTACTCTTCCACTTCTATCCCCTTACCCCACCCCTCTCCCTTCCCCACTCTCCCCCAACCCTTCCCCTACCCCTCTGTCCCTCTTCCACCACTCCCCCGTCCCTCTTCCACCACTCCCGCTACCACTCTAGCCTCCCCTCCCTCCCCCTCCCACTTCTCTCCCCCTCTCTCCCCCCTTCTCTCCTCCCCCTCTCCCTCTCCTCACCCCTCTCCCTCCTCCCCCATCCCTCTCCCCCACCCCCCCTTCCCTCTCTACCCCACACCCCGTTCCCTCTCTCCCTGTCCCCTTCCCCCTATCCCTCTTCCATCACTCCCCCTACCCCTCTCCTCCTCCCTCCCCACTCTTCCACTTCTCTCCCCCTTCCCCTCCACTCTCCCTCCCCACTCTTTCCCCTCTCTACCCCCACCCCTCTCCTCCTCCCCTCCCCTCCCTCGCCATCCCCTCTCCCCCCCATCTCTCTCACCCCCTACCATGCCCTCCTTTCCCTCCCAACTCGATCCCCTTTCCTCCTCCTCCTCTCCCCTCCCTCCCCTCTTCTCACACCCCCCCCCCCCCGCAAACGCCATTTTGTCGTGGTTATGTACATATTTTTAATCAAATCCTTCTCACATCCCCTCCAATATTTCAAAATAAACTGGCATCTCACCCATAGAATCAGCCCCAGCCCCTGGTGAACGTTCCATTGTGTGATGTCACAATGTCCAATGCTCAAAGACATTCTTGCCATAGAGGCAGTACAGAGAAGGTTCACCAGACTAATTCCTGGGATGTCAGGACTTTCATATGAAGAAAGACTAGATAGACTCGGCTTGTACTCGCTAGAATTTAGAAGATTGACGGCAGATCTTATAGAAACGTACAAAATTCTTAAGGGGTTGGACAGGCTAGATGCAGGAAGATTGTTCCAGATGTTGGGGAAGTCCAGGACAAGCGGGACACAGTTTAAGGATAAAGGGGAAATCCTTTAGTACTGAGATGAGGAAAACATTTTTCACACAGATAGTGGTGAGTCTCTGGAACTCTCTGCCACAGAAGGTAGTTGAGGCCAGTTCATTGGCTATATTTAAGAGGGAGTTAGGTGTGGCTAAAGGGATCAGGGGGTATGGAGAGAAGGCAGGTACAGGATACTGAGTTGGATGATCAGCCATGATCATATTGAATGGTGGTGCAGGCTCCAAGGGCCGAATGCCCTACTACTGCACTTAATTTATGTGTTTCCCTCTCCTCACCCCTCTCCCTCTCTTCACCCCTCTCCCTGTCTCCCTCATCCCCCTTTCCTCACTACTCCACCCCCTTCCCTCTCTCCACCCGCCCCCTTCCCCCTACCCCTCTACTCCTCGCTCCCCACTCTTCCACGTCTCCCCTCCACTCTCCCTCCCCACTCTTTCCCGTCTCTCACTCCACCCCCTCCCCCTCCTCCCGTCCCTCCCCATCACCCCCCCCTCCCCCACATCTCTCTCCCCATCCCCCTCTCTCACCCCCTACCCCGCTCTCCTTTCCCTCCCAAATCTGTCATGTTTCCTCCTCCTCCTCTCCCCTCCCTCCCCTCTTCTCACCCACCCCCCCTCCCCCCACCTGTGAGTTTGGGGGGTGGTTAATTTGAGTGTGATGCCGCAGCCCCCACTCCCCCTCCCCCTCCCCACCCGCAAACGCTGTTGGGGAAACAGACCCAACGGGTCTGCACTTGGTCTAGTATATTACTAAATCTCTATTCTTGACCGCTTTTTGGCTGTCTGTGCTGCGATTTCTGAGAGAACGCCACCACCTATGGCCGTCATTTTTGGCCACCTTACTCAGAGCCCTTCTCCGCCGCATGTGTGCTGAGGACTTTTCCCGTCGATGAAAAATTACAGAGATATTAATGTTTTTACAAAATTCCCCATCCTCTCTGCTGCCCCCGCTGGCGACAGGAAGTGGTGTGCCTCACTCACTATTCAAGATGGAGGAAGGCAGAGGGTCACGTTTCTCTGAGCTGTGAATAACACTGAACACACGTCTACTCAAATGTGAGTGTCCTTTGTGGTTGTAAAATGCTTGCAAAAAGTGTTTATTGGTTCTAAAGCTATTTGCAAAAAATGTCTCTATTGGTTCTAAAATGCTTGCAAAAAAATTCTATTGGTTCTAAAGCTTGCAAAAAATGTCTATTGGTTCTAAAGCTTGCAAAATATGTCTATTGGTTCTAAAGTTTGCAAAAAATGGCTATTGGTTCTAAAATGCTTGCAAAAAAGTCTATTGGTTCTAAAGCTTGCAAAAAAAGTCTATTGGTTCTAAAGCTTGCAAAAAAAATGTGTATTGGTTCTAAATTCTTGCAAACAAATGTCTATTGGTTTTAAATGATTGCAAAAAGTGTCTATTGGTTCTAAACTACTTGCAAAAAGTGTCCATTGGTTCTAAAATGTTTGCAAAAAGTGTCTATTGGTTCTAAAATGTTAGCAAACAGTGTCTTTTTCTTTGGTTCTACAATGTTTGCAAAAAGTGTTTATTTTGGTTCTACAATGCTTGCAAAAAATGTCTATTGGTTCTAAAGCTTGCAAAAAAAATGTCTATTAGTTCTAAAGCTTACAAAAAAATGTCTATTGGTTCTAAAGCTTGCAAAAAAAAGACTATTGGTTCTAAAATGTTTGCAAAAAGTGTCTATTGCTTCTAAAATGCTTGCAAAAAGTGTCTATAGGTTCTAAAATGTTTCCAAAAAGTGTCTCTTTTGGTTCTACAATGCTTGCAGAATGTGTCTTTTTTGCTTCTAAAATGCTTTCAAAAAATGTCTATTGGTTCTAAAGCTTGCAAAAAAAAAATGGCTATTAGTTCTAAAGCTTGCAAAAAAATGTCTATTGGTTCTAAATGCTTGCAAAAAGTGTCTATTGGTTCTAAAATGTTTGCAAAAAGTGTCTATTGGTTCTAAAATGTTTGCAAAAAGTGTCTCTTTTGGTTCTACAATGCTTGCAGAATGTGTCTTTTTTGGTTCTACAATGTTTGCAAAAAGTGTCTCTTTTGGTTCTACAATGCTTGCGGAATGTGTCTTTTTTGGTTCTAAAATACTTGCAAAAAATGTCTATTGGTTCTAAAGCTTGCAAAAAAAATGTTTATTGGCTCTAAAGCTTGCAAAAAAAATCTATTGGTTCTAAAGCTTGCAAAACAAATGACTATTGGTTTTAAAGCTTGTATCTGTATGTGTGTCTCAGTGTGTGTCTGCGTGAGTGTCTGAGTATCTGCGTGTGTCTGTGTGAGTGCGTGTGTGTGTGCGCGTGCGTGCATGTGTGTGTGTAGAGCCACTAAGTGTGCATGGGGGGAGATTGAGGGGAGATTGACTGAATGAGTGTGGGGGAGGGGAATGGCATGGAGCAGAGTGGGGGGGGGGAGAAGGGAAGAGGGGTGACTGAGTGAACTGCCACCACCAGCTGTGAGTGACTGGGCTGCCAGCCCACCAGCCATGAGTAAGTGAAATGCCAGCCCACCAGCTGTAAGTGACTGAAGTGCCAGCCCACCACCCATGACTTAGTGAACTGCAAGTCCAAAAATCCATTCAGTCCACAATGTCCATACTAGCCCTCTGGAAACCAGTTCCTTCAGTGCACAACAGCCTGAGTGACTGAGCTGCCCAGCCAGAGTGACTGAGCTGCCCGGCCAGAGTGACTGAGCTGCCAGCCCAATAATCCATTCAGCCCACAATGTCCATACTAGCCCTCTGGAAGCCAGTCCCTTTGACCCACAACACACATACTAGCGCTCCAGAAACCTCCCCACTGGCCAGCAATATTGGAATTGGTGGAGAGGTGGAATATTGCGTTGGGGGACCAGCCCTCCCATGTGATGCTGGGACACAACGGGTCCCACTATAGTCTAAATACTATATATATACTAGACTAAGTGGGACCCGTATATATGTATACTAGACTAAGATGTACCTGCAGATGTAATAGTAAGATTAATCGAGAACTTACCAGTTTGAAGTTTGATCTTTATTTTATGAGGAGTTAGGATGAGGCCGTCAGCATGCATGTGTGTCAACTTTCAAACCAGCGGTGTGAAATCACAGATAACAGTTGTTGAACTGAATATAGTAAGATTTGGGAGAACTAGAACTACCAAGTGATCTTTATGATACGGGGGTTGGAAGCGGAGGGCACGTAATCGCTCATCGTAACTCCTCATAAAATAAGGTTCAAACTGGTAAGTTTTCGTTTAATCTTACTATTTTACTTCGGAGTCACGTGAGTGACTACATGAAGATTTTAAAGCTCTGTGATTTCATTCCGTGGAAATGAGTCCACACAAGCACAACTGCATCAGTTGACCACAGATAAGGGAAACATTCATAATGACATAGATTTAAAACATGCTGATGCTTTTTAATGAACAAATAATAATAATAGTAACCCTTCTCATCCGGGAAGAAACTATAAAATAGAACCTAAAATAGAGTTGGCAAATACCCCCGGTCTGGCAATGGGTTTCTATAAAATGTTTGGGAATCTCGTTCATTAGACCATCCTGCAGCCGCTAGGATGTGGTCAAGCGGAATGTACATAACCCTTGCTGCTGATGATGTAGCAGCCCTGGTAGAGTGAGATTAGAAAATATTAGAATCTACTCCTGCATAAGCTAAGACCCCATTTTAACCAACTGGAGATGGTCTGAACTGATATCTTCGTATGAGGTTTTTTGTAACTAACAAACATTGCTATTATCAGAGCCTCTAATGCTCTAGGTGACCTTGACGTATTATTATAAATGTGTGACCACACATAACCGAAGGTCCACGGTGTATGCCATGCGAACTAGTTTGAGATCTGATGCACCTGGGCTGCATTGCTTAACTAAATCTTAAACATAATATATTATATTATTTGCAGATGTAACCATCCTGTCCAGTTGCAATTTATGTAGTGACTGGAACCGTTGTGCTGAGACCAGCGGCATGAGGATAACTACCTTATGAGAGATGGGCCAATGAGGATGTAGCTGGAGCCCCCAGCTGGAGGTGGGTCCTGCTTGCTGCAGCAAATATGATGAGAAGACACGTTAGGCACAGTAAATGGCACTATAACTTAATTTATTGTCAAAGACCCATTTGAAAATGAACTCCAAGACGTCAGTTGTCCGTTCCGTATTATATGTAACATTAGCATTTAAACACATTGCTTCCCATCTCCTGAAGAGGAAATGTACTGCTTTTTTGGTGCTATCCCTGCACTCTGCAGAGAACACATACATGGATTGGTCTGACAACCCGAGCCGCAGGAACATTCATCTCTGAGTCTGCAAGTCAATGAATTGATTTTATCATGTAGAGGCTGGTTCACTGAGTCACAGGCTGAACCAGCAAAGTTTGTGTTTAGAATAACCATATAAGGTTATATTATTATTCCTAGCATAAGCAGGACCCATGGCTGCATAGGCCAGTCAGACAGTATGAAAAAACCTGAAGCGGGATCTTGCTGAATTTATTGCAAGACTCGACTGATGAGGCAAAATGGAGGAAAGACATAAAAGAACATTCCTCCCCCATGTAGTGAGAATGTATCTCTCGCCACTGTTAGGCAAGAGATATCGAAGCATCAAAGCCCGGACTACGAGGCTGCTAAACAGCTTCCTACCACAGGCGGTGAGGCTGCTAAACAGTCACTCTGCACTCACAGTCACTTGACTTGACTCTGCGGCTGGCACGGACACTTTAATAACTGGCACTGGCCACTCAAATCAGCGGCCCCGGACATTTTTTATGATTGGTTTACTGTATTTTAACATTGTGTTTTTTACCTGCTTTTAACTATTTATTCTGTTCCATCAGGGACTGGATTGTTTTTTTTAGTGTTATTATGTGAGAAGTGTTTTTAAATTTCATGTGCGAGGCTCTGCTATTCACTGGGAAACGTCTTTTCATTTTGCACTGTACTTGTTGCTTGCAAGATGACAATAAAGGTTGATTGATTGATTGATTGATTGATTGATTGATTGTTATGCCACATATTTTTGCAACCGGTGAATGAGCCTAGATGCAAACATATCGATATTCGGTGTTCCATCGAGCCATAATGTCATAAAATACTTGTGATCCAACATCCATTCTGTGTTGTCATTGATATTACGTGGTGATACACCAGCGCCAAATGAGGTTACGTAAAATATCACAGGTTACTTTGACTTGATTGCACCCATGTGACCAACATATGCCACCACCACAGTGTATCAACTTGGAATTGAGCATGCAGATTTTGCATATTCGCACAAAACCCTTTAACCCATAGAATGCACCTAATGTCTATAGGTAGTTGATACGAATAACTGAAGAATTGGTAACTCATGAAGATTTACTGCACAACATACTGGAGCAATGCTGAGTACTGTTCGTCCTGCCATTGTGACTTTGGTAGCTTCAGCTGGCAATAGCATAGGTCTATCAACAATGACCTACATGACACTTGAGAGGTTACTACTTTTCACGTTGAAAGTTCTGATAATGCAAAGGCCCAACTTGCACAGCTGAAACACAGCTACTATATTGCCAATTACTCTTGATGAATAGAAGAATGCTTCATAACAACAAAGTTGTTACAGGCTTCTATTAATTCCAATCTCTAGCCCCAGGGCGGAGTCACAGACAAATGAATAGCTAAAGGTAGATCCCAATAATCAATAACTCTAGTTGGTATCAACTTAAATTTAACTGGATTTATGAGGAACCTCAATTTCTCAAATATATTTTGCAGCTGAAACAGTTGATTTTAGCAAAATACAGTGTGTAGAATATCATCCAGACAAGACATAACAAATGTTTTTGAGCTCTGAGCAGTCCAAGTACCAGTTTAGTAATTTGGTAAATAACCTGGGAGCTGAAGTTAATCCATTTTGCAACACTTTAACTGTTATCATTGCCCCATCCAGATAAATTTCAAATGTCTCAGGTGATCCCTGTGAATGGGACCTAAATAGTATGTATCTTTGAGATCGATGCATGCCATAAATATCCTATGGAAATCAGTTGTTACACAGTAATAAAGTTCCCTATTCTGAAATGTCTATATAGGCACAACTCTGGCCATAATTCTGAGCCTGCCTTGAAAGACAACTCTGGCCTTATTTCCAAGACTGTCTTGAAACGCAATCCTGGCCATAATACTGAGCCTGCCTCGAAAGACAATTCTGGCCCCAATTCCAAGCCATGCTTGGAACCCTTGTATACTGTGCAGTATAAACTATTCACATGTTATCATTTTAGTTATAAACTGATCTGAACCTCATGTTATCATTGTCATTTGTACAAAAACAAGTGTAAATATTACCAACTTTTAAATGGTCCACATACCCCATGTTTCGGAAGAACCAGACCCACCTACCTCCATGGTAACTGGTGGTCTTATGGTAAGCACAAAGGCCCCTGATGTGGGTTCTATTTCCGTCCTTGATTGGAGAGTAGGACTGGTAGGGTGTGTGGATTCCATATTTTTCCTGAGACCGGCTTGGGCCTTGGCCTGAAAGACCTCTGCCCAGCTTTCAAGCAGCCACCAGCTTCAGTGAACCGCTTACTGCCGATGAAGGCATGGGGTGTTGTCGCCGACACGATGACGCTTTGCTCGTCGTCGGTACCTTGATTAGTCTGACAGCTTTTACTTCCTCATGCAGGTATTACCTGTTAGATAAGTCTTACCTGAAGAGAAGATTCGGTGGCTAGTTTCATTTCCTGGATTTCATGCCCCTCCAATGTCACCCCTGATAGCGCTGTTCACTGCCGGCACTTGTAGCATGAGGGGAAATCTGGCCCCTTCCGGGTTTTCTGCCAACGGCTGGTAACCAGTTTTTCTGGCAGCAATCCGAGGATTCCCTTGAAGCCATACGCATGTGCTTCAGTATGTTCCACGGACATACTTTCGAATTTGAAGTCAGTTACTCACTGACCACTCGCATTCCCCTCCACAGAGAGGGAGATTCGTAGGCAGCCCTGAAACAGATGCTGCCATAGGCCCCTGAGGATACCTGCGCTGATATGGGCCCCTCCTACGGACCTATATCAGGAAGGAGCATCACATTTGTGGGATAAATGCCCGAGGACGCTATCCATGCTCCATTTTTTCCATTGCGGGCACTTCTGATGCATGCCCTTCGTGCCTCGTGGTATGCTCTCCGGCTATACCTTCGAACTCCGAGTCAGAGAAAACTGACCCCGAATGCTCCCCTCCTCAGAGAGGGGGACATTGTGCCGCTGAAACAGGTGCTGCTGCCGTGGGCTCCCGAGGAGACCCGGGTGATATAACTCCCTCCTTTGGAGCATATCATTGTGGAGCAACCTCTCCATCAGGTGCTCCATGTGGGTTAGACGTCCGAAGATGTTACCCATTGAAGGACGGGAACCCTCCTGGCCTGACTCGCCCGAGGCCATAGGCCTAACCGACTTATTGTTGGATTTACCCCCTTTCATGGGAACCACAGCGGTCTGAGAGCCGCTGACCGCATTATCAGCGACTGGGGTAGCGAACCCGACGGCCGCCGGCTACCCGCGCTTTTGCGGTCCGGACCGGGATCTCCCCACGGTCCATAACCGGTTTCCCCGCGGCCCGTCCGGACTTTGCCCCGAAAATATCCAGCAGGAAAACTCTGTTAGAAGAGATTCCTGCAAGAAAAAACAGAACCTGGTAATAAATTCAAAACTTACCTGCAGGTTTAAACATACCGCTGGAAGTTTACACGTGACTCCGAAGTAAAATATTGCAGATACAGAATAGTTCTGACAAAGGGTCATCAATCTAAAACATCAACTCTGTTTCTCTTTCCTCAGATTCCACCTGACCTGCTGAGAGTACCATCTGTTCACTGTTGTCAACAACATTTTTAACTTGTTTCAATGATGATTAGATGAGAGATATTTAGCAACAGTTGAAATAATGAAGATCTATTTAAATATTAAGTGTATATAACATGACTAAGTTATAGAAGAGAAGGGGGAGACGGGATCATGGGGTTCATTTTCCCACACAAGCCATAGGTGGCTGGGCAATCTGAACCCAAGCACCAAGTTGAAAGCAGCCGAAGGTGTGCATCCCTCGGGACAGCCCCCACTCTCCCACCGCCACCCTCCACGGGCTACGGGTCGGGTGAAGCGGAGGTTTGGGACAATGTTCATGTCTTCACAGTGATGTGATGGACGCGGGGGTCTGGACCAATCGCTGACAAGTCCCGCCTCCCGGCAACATTATGTCCGTTATTGGATGTTTCTGTTGAGCGTCAGTCGGTCTTTTGGCTTGTAGGCGACGCCGCTTTTTGGTTCGTTGGCTTTTAGGCGTTCCGCCCTTTCAGTTAATTTGCATTTAGGCATCCCATCCTTTTGGTTAGTAGGCGTATCGTCTTTGGACTCTTTCAGTTTATTGGCTTTTCAGCCTCGTTTCCATTCGGTTCTTTAGCTTTGACTTCTTTGCATCGGCTTCTTGTCTGTCGGCGCCACGTCCAGGTACTGCCTTCCATAATGCTTGGGACAAAGACCCATCATTTATTTATTTGCCTCTGTACTGCACAATTTGAGATATGTAATAGAAAAAAATCACATTTAGTTAAAGTATAAACACAGTTGTAATTTCTACATGGTGAAACCAAAATGTATGAAAATGGCCTTTTAAAAAAATCTGACAATGTGCACTTTAACCACATGCAATTTTTTTCTATTACAAATCTCAATTTGTGGAGTACAGAGGCAAATAATAAATGATGGGTCTTCGTCCCAAATATTGTGGAGGGCACTATAACTCTCCCTCTCAACCCCATTCTCCTGCCTTCTCCCCATAACTCCTGCCACCCATACTAATCAAGAATGTATCTATCTCTGCCTTAGAAATATCCATTGACGCCACCACAGCCAACCATGGCAATGATTCACCACCCACGAACCAAAGAAAGTCCTCCTCATCTTCTCCTAAAAGGAACGTCCTTTCATTCTGAGGCTGTGATCTCTGGGCCCAGACTCTCCCACTAGTGGAAACATCTTCTCCACATCCGCTCTATCAAAGCCTTTCACTATTTGGTATGTTTCAATGATGTCCCCCCTCATTCTTCTAAACTCCATGTGTGCTTGGTCTCTGCAATCAGTGCTTCATCAGCATCAGAAGTCTTCTATGAGCTGAGCCACATATTACCGTTAACCAAAGTCTTTCATGTAAGTAGCAAAATTGACCCAATGCACATATGCGTTTATACGTGCTATTTTCGTGATATTTATTTTAGTTGTTTATCTTTTAATATTTTATCTTGTATGTATCGTTAGCTTTTAGAAATGTTTGAATGGTGCACTGACTGGCTGACATTTTTAAATTTTGTTGTACATGGTTCATGTTACAATGACAATAAAGAAACGATTCTATTCTATTCTATATTATAATGGTCATCCTTGCATGGAAATCTGTGATAATTCACATCCCACCATTCACTGTCCTAACTGCCACAGTCCTAACTAATCGCATTTTTTTTGTTCCTGGCTATTTTGCTATCTGTTCTGCTGTTTATTTCCTACCTTCATGTATCTGGACCCCAGTTATGAATGCATTTTACAGTGTCTTATTAGATGGCTTTTGAAAATCCAAAAATACAATGTGAAATACATTATTCCTTGACTACACCTTTTCTTTCTTTGTTATTCAAGAATGTTAGTCAAGCATTATTTTTGTTATGGAAATTTGCTCTGACTATCGTTAATTATATTTTCAGTTTCTAGCCATTTTCTTAACATGCCTTTGAAAATAATTATATTATCTTTCCTACATTAAGGTAGTTTATCAATTCTTCATTGCACTTATCATACACATACTTATATATAGAAATCGTATTTTCCTCTGTTCTGATTCTATTCTCCATTCCAATAAACCTTTATATTATAGTATACAGGTACAATATATGTAGCTTTTTCGATGTTCAGGGATGCTGCCATTCTATTTCACTTTTAATTATCTCTTGGTTTGTTAGGTCTATTAATTATCTCTCACTGATTTCTGAAATAGAAGTCTTTGCCTTACAAATTCTTCAATGCCAATAAAATAATATTACATTTGCACTGTACGGAAAATCTCTGGTTGAAGGTTCAAGGAGTTCTGCTTCATTGAAGGGCTTTGCATGGGAAAACATGTATTCAAACCTTCCTTACACATTTGCTTTGTTCCTCTGGAGATGGTGAAGGGAATCAGATGGGCCACACATGACTGGGGGTGAAAGGGATACATGGAATTGGTGTTGGCTTGATGAGGGTGCAATTATTCTTGAACATGGAAACAGAGGTGGAACATCACAAATAAGGACATCAAGAGAAAGAGATAAAGGGATCAAGCATGCAATAGGGCATAGAGTAGAACTGCAGATGCCAGTTTACAAAAAAAGGACACAAATGTTAGTTAGGCAGTGGTCTGGGTAGCATCTCTGGAGAACATAGGTAGGTGACATTTGGGTTGGGACCCTTCTTCAGACCTTTCAATGCAAATTGGTCATTGCTGGCTGAACGGATGCATGCTTATGTCAGGTCAAGTATTAGTAAATGAGCTAGATTTCTAAAAAATAGTCCAAATGCATCAGCAAGGAAGAAGTATGGAAATGAACATTAAGCAAAATGAGCCACATCAGAGAGGGCACTGTCTCTTTGGTCTTAGCAACAGGCCAAGTACAGCTGGTCCCCTTATGTGAATCAGAAACAAGGCTCGACTTTCTAGATAACGTGCATTCCCATACGAATGGCCAAAGCTGTTTGCAGGTCTCCGATGAGCAAATGATCTTTGTGTTATTAATGTCAAAGCATGGATAGAATGTCACTTGGCCTCACTACATGTTGGTCTCTGGGCATTTTGCATATTACGCAAAAACAAATATTGGAAACTGAACAAAAGTGCTTCCATTTTATAACATCAAAACATTTCCAGCTCAAATACATTTACAATATCATCATTTTTGGTCTCCTTGATAATTACTGAGGTATATTGTACGAATATTTCTTCTCAAATCTGTAAATCACAATCTAAATAATTCCTCAATGCTGTCTATTTATAACCTTATTTCTTCTTTCATTTTACTATAATTTTACTATTCTTAACCTTTTTAAACATGCCAGCTTATTTTTGAGATTAGCTCTGGTAATGCTTTGTCACGGATTCTGTGTAGTTTTTTTCCCAATACAAAGTCCATATTCATAATAAGATACATCACTGAAGCATAACAATGGCTCTAGTTGAATCATTCAGCTGTTTAGAATGGAGATGAGGAACCACTTTTTTCTCACAGAGAGAGGTGGAGGCAGGTTCTCTGGATGCTTTCAAGAGAGAGTTAGATAGGGCTCTTATTAATAGCGGTGTCAGGGGATATGGGGAGAAGGCAGGAACGGGGTACCGATTGGGGATGATCAGCCATGATCACATTAAATGGCGGTGCTGGCTCAAAGGGCCAAATGGCCACCTCCTGCACCTAATGTCTATTGTCTATTGTCCATTGGCTTCTGATAGTTTCCTCAAGTGTTGTATGATTATTCTTCCAGGCAAGGCATATTTCTTTTAGAGGGTAAAACAGAAAATTCAGGGACATAGTGCTTCTGGCTTTGATCCTGTAGAAAAAAAAGGTTCAGTTCCAAAATTACATCCGGATCCTGTGCACACATTTGTAGCGACTGGAGCACACATTTACAGCCACTGCAAATGTGTGTTGGTTATGCGATCAGTGTACGTTGCTAATGCCCACTGATTTAATGCAGTGCAGAGATAGGGTGACGCCATTCAGCTTCAACATCCATTCAACATCACTGCTGTTATTTTGCCACATAATGTTCCAACTAACCTCCCGAATCCAAGCAGCACAAAGGATCATCCTACCATTTTAAAGCTATGGTCAACTATCTTTTAGTAATTTGTTGGAGGATATTTACTGGTTGTCTTTCTCTTTATCAGAGGGTGTTTAATCATCTTTAATATCGCAAAACACTAGTGATTGGTGCAGTGAGTTCAGAGTGATATTGTACTGAGTTTAAAACTTCTGAATGAAACTTATAGAGTCAAAGAATCATGAAGTCGTACAGCACAGAAACAAACCCTTTTGCCCAACCTGCTCATGCTAACCAAGGTGCCCCATCTACACTAGTCCCACCTGCCCATGTTTGGCCCATATCCCTCCAAACGTTTCCTATCTATGTACAACCACATGTTTTTTAATGTGGTCTGTAGTACCTGCCATAACTACCTCCTCTGGTGACCTGTTCCATATACCTATCAACCTCTGTGTGAAAACGTTGCCCCTCAGGTTCCTATTAAATCTTTGCACTCTCACAATAAACCTGTCCTCTGGCTCTTGATTCCCATATCCTGGGTAAAATACTTGATTTTCTTAAATTTACTTGATTTTCACGATCTTATCCACCTCTGTAAGATCACCCCTCAGTCACCAGCCTAACTCTAACCCTAACCCTAACCCGAAATTCCTAGCCTGCCCAACCTCTCCCTATAGGTCAGGCCCTCAAGTCCTGGCAAGATCCCCATAAATCTTCTCAGCACTATAAAGAACATCCTTCCTGTAGCAAGGTAACCACAACTGAATGCAATGCTCCAAATATGGCCTCTCCAACATCTTGTGCAACTGCAACATAGTATCCCAACTTCTGTAGTCATACCCTTGACTAATGAAGGCCAAGGTGCCAAAAACCTTCTTGACCATCCTATCTAACTGTGATGCTACTTTCAAGCAATGATGTACCTACGCTCCTAGATCCCTCTTCTCTACAAGACTCCCCACATGGCCCTGTCATTCCCCTTGAAGTTTCTGCCCTGGTTTGACTTCCCAAAAATCCAACACCTTGCATTTATCTGCATTAAACTCCTTTAAACCATTCCTCAGCCCACTTGCCCAACTGATCAAGATCCTCATCCTGATCAAGATCCTGCTGTAAATGTTGTTAACTACCTTCCACTTTAGTATTATCTCCAAACCTATTAATTATGGCTTCTAATCATTCATATAAACAACAACCAACAATGGGTCCAGCACCAATCACTGAAGCACCACTAGTCACTGGGTCAGTGTCCAAAATACCTTTTGTCATCATCCTTTGCTTCCTAACATGAAGACAATTCTCTATTCAGTCAGCTCTCCCTGGATCACATGCGATGTAACCTTCCATAGTAGCCTACCATGCAGAATCTTATTGTGTCTAATATCCGCATAGCTCATTCAATACTCTGACCTTAATTGCAGAAAGGTATAGTATGCAAGATATCTACTGTATAAAGAAATACTGAAATCTAACACTCAATAGCCAATAGACATTAGGTGTTTCTACCCTTTGAGCCAGCACTGCCATTCACTGTGATCATGGCTGATCATTCACATACAGTCCCCCGTTCTTGCCTTCTCATCATATCCGCTGACTCCGCTATCTCTTTGTTACCATAAGTCTCTTTGTACTGAATACTATTACTAAAACTCTAACACTCAATAGCCAATAGACATTAGGTGTCACCGTTCTCCTCTGCTCCACCCTTGTTGAAGGTTTAAAAAATAGTGAGATCAGCAGATTGGTCTTCTTGCCATGGTCAGTCACCATGAAGGTAACGTCCCTTCTGCTGTCAATCACCGGGGCGAGGAGAGCAATGTCCCAGAGGTGGGACTGAGTCCACAAGCCATGCTTATTGAGTCCACAAGCCGTGCTGATTGAGTCTGCAAGCCATGCTGAATGAGCCCGCAAGAGTGGAATCGGGGTAGTCTCTGTGTGGAGTTGGGGAAGCCACTGTGTGGAGTTGGAAAAGCCGCTGTGGGGAGTTGGGGAAGACACTGTGTGCAGTCGGGGAAGCCGCTGTATGGAGTAAGGGAAAATGCTGTGTGGAGTCGGGGAATCCGTTGAGTGGAGCCGGGAGGTGCTGTGTGGTGTCGTGGCCGGTGGCCGCTGAGTAGAGTCCATGCTCCCCACACACCCTCCCGCCCCCTTCCACACACCCACATCCCCCCTTCCCCCCTCCCCCCTCCCCATTCCCCACCCCCACTTCCACTCCACCCCCACACACCACCCCCCTCCCCGCCACACACTCACACCCACCTTTACCCCTCCCCCATTCTTTTCCCCCACACCCCCCCCCCCCCACACACACCACACAGCACACACAGCACCACCACACACCCACACCCCACCCCACACCACCCTCCCCCCCCCACCCCACCACCCTCTCCCCCCCCACACCCCCCCCCCACCACACACACCCCCCCCCCACACCCCCTCCCCCCCACACACCCCCCACCACCCCCACACCCCACCCCCCCCCTCCCACCTCCCCCCCCCCCCTCCCCCACACCCCCTCGCCCCCACACAATCCCCCTCCCCACACACACACCTCCCCCACCCCACCCCCCTCCCCCACCCACCCTCCCCCACCCCCCTCCCACACCCCCACCCCCTCCCCCCCACCCCCACCCACACACACCCCCTTCCCCACACACACCCCCTCCCCCACACACACCCCCCCTCCCCACACACACACCCCCTCCCCATACACACCCTCCCCCACACACACAGCCTCCCCATACACCCCTCCCCCACACCCCCCCAAACCCCACACTATGCCCCCTCCCCCACACACCACCCCCTGTCCACACCATGGTGGAATATTGCATTGGGGATTCGGTTGCATTGGGGGACCAGGCCTCCCATGTGACTGGGACCCAATGGGTCTCATTTAGTCTAGTAAGTCTAAATAAAACTGCAAGTGCCAATATGCATTTGATTGACTATTGACATGAAGTTACATGCCAAATCTTTCCTAACTGACAGGATTCCAACATGAACATTGTAATTCATGTTGCCAAAGGAAGGCCACTGATACTATCTATTCCAAAAGAGCTTGCCAAAGGCAGAGCAAATTAGGGCATTGCAAGGAGTACAAACTGGGCACCAGTTACAATTACATATCCGATCTGAATATCAGCCCTATGCCACACCACTTGCTTTACACTTTCTCCAGCTAATGTGGCCAAAGGCTGCGAAAAGTTGGTCCTGCAAAATAACTTCTATTCATACCCTGATGACAGAGGTTTGAGATACTCTAGACATTGGTGAGGCGCAATAGAAATTAAGCCAACAACCATCAAATGCTGGATTGTGTATGGACAGGGATAAAATTGGTCCATTGGAGAGACAGAGTGGTTAGCTATCTGCAGAGCCAAAAGAGATGGGAGAGATATTGGCACAATTTATTTTCTTCGGTATTCACCAAGAAGAAGGATATTGAATTATGTGAGGTAAGGGAAACGAGTAGAGTAGCTATGGATACTATGAGGTTCAAAGTAAAAGAAGTACTGACACTTTTGAAAAATATAAAAGTGGATAAGTCTCCAGGTCCTGACAGGATATTCCCTAGGACATTGAGGGAAGTTAGTGTAGAAATTGCCGGGGCTATGACAGAAATATTTCAAATGTCATTAGAAACGGGAATAGTCCCCGAGGATTGGCGTACTACGCATGTTGTTCCATTGTTTAAAAAGGGTTCTAAGAGTAAACCTAGCAATTATAGACCTGTTAGTTTGACTTCAGTGGTGGGCAAAATTAATGGAAAAGATACTTAGAGATAATATATATAAGCATCTGGATAAACAGGGTCTGATTAGGAACAGTCAACATGGATTTGTGCCTGGAAGGTCATGTTTGACTAATCTTCTTGAATTTTTTGAAGAGGTTACTAGGGAAATTGATGAGGGTAAAGCAGTGGATGTTGTCTATATGGACTTTAGTAAGGCCTTTGACAAGGTTCCTCATGGAAGGCTGGTTAAGAAGGTTCAACTGTTGGGTATAAATGCCGGAAAAGCAAGATGGATTCAACAGTGGCTGAATGGGAGAAGACAGAGGGTAATGGTGGATGGCTGTTTGTCGGGTTGGAGGCAGATGACTAGTGGGGTGCCTTAGGGATCTGTGTTGGGTCCTTTGTTGTTTGTCATGTACATCAATGATCTGGATGAAGGGGTGGTAAATTGGATTGGTAAGTATGCAGATGATACCAAGATAGGGGGTGCTGTGGCTAATGTAGAGGATTTCCAAAGTCTAAAGAGTGATTTAGGACATTTGGAAAAATGGGCTGAAAGATGGCCGATGGAGTTTAATGCTGATAAATGTGAGGTGCTACACCTTGGCAGGACAAATCAAAATTGGACGTACATGGTAAATGGTAGGGAATTGAAGAATACAGTTGAACAGAGGGATCTGGGAATAACCGTGCATAGTTCCTTGAAGGTGGAATCTCACATAGATAGGGTGGTAAAAAAAGCTTTTGGTATGCTAGCCTCAAATCAGAGCATTGAGTATAGACCCTGGGATGTAATGTTAAAATTGTACAAGGCATTGGTGAGACCAAATCTGGAGTATGGTGTACAATTTTGGTCGCCCAATTATAGGAAGGATGTAAACAAAATAGAGAGAGTACAGAGGAGATTTACTAGAATGTTGCCTGGGTTTCAACAACTAAGTTACAGAGATGGGTTGAATAAGTTATGTCTTTATTCACTGGAGCGCAGAAGGTTAAGGGGGGACTTGATAGAGGTCTTTAAAAATGATGAGAGGGATAGACAGAGTTGATGTGGACAAGCTTTTCCCTTTGAGAATAGGGAAGATTCAAACAAGAGGACATGACTTCAGAAGTAAGGGACAGAAGTTTAGGGGTAACATGAGGGGAACTTCTTTACTCAGAGAGTGGTAGCGGTGTGGAATGAGCTTCCAGTGGAAGTGGTGTCGGAGGTTCATTGGTATCATTTAAAAATAAATTGGATAGGCATATGGATGAGAAGGGAATGGAGGGTTATGGTATGAGTGCAGGCAGGTGAGACTAAGGGAAAAAAGTTGTTCGGCACGGACTTGTAGGGCCGAGATGGCCTGTTTCCGTGCTGTAATCGTTATATGACAGAGAATGGGTTTACGGATCCTGGAAGTATGCAAAGCACTCGCGTTCTCATGCAAAGCCCTGCAGTCACACCATTTGAATTATTTCATGCTCCTGCACATTACACACAGGCTTTCTTCAGGGCTGTCAATAAATCAAGCTTCATCTTCTGCACCCAGTTCCATCAAAGAGCTTATGAGTCATCTGCTCAGTTCCCCCGCTCCTACATCTCTCACCCGGACTTCCTGAAGGCAAATAATACGAAGCGAGAATCCCTTCTCAATCATTCTCAGTTGTCCACTGGCCCATCCCTCCCATGTATTTCTTATTTGCTTTAAAATTCTTCTTTCATTTAAAGAACAAATCAAATTTAAATGCAAATTTGAAATTAGAATCCCTTTCACCCAAGTGTAAGATATTAACATTAAACTTTCTAACTGTCAACAAAATACAGGGAGGTTAATTAGCTAGCTTCAGAATTGGCTGTAGAACACTCTAATTAAATTTACAGCCATTCTCTTCTCAGATTCACCCTCTGCCCGCCTGGTTTTCCTTTGCATCTCCCATCTCAGTTTACTAAAAGCCTGATTCACACTTAAATTATCCACCTAACACGAGTCATGACCCAATTTTTCTTTCTCTTCCATCATCCTCTCCGCACATCACAAAATGGCGGCGGCGCGGGCACACCGCGACGCCCTGTGTCTCCCTAGAATGGGAAAAATAGCGACGATCCCCTTACCTGCTTTAAGGCTGCTCACTCGGAGCAGTCTTGTATCCATCTCATACAGCCGACAGGAACTTCTGGACTTCAGTTCCTGCAGCTGCAACAACTTTCTGGACGATCTCCCTCTTCCGTCTGAGCTCATCAGAGCAACAGAGCACCCGACTGGAGACCGCCAGGTGAGTCGCGGGGTTGGAGACCGCCATCCGACCCGCGGAGCCCAACCGACCCTCGGTCCTCACCCGATCCCCGGTCCTCACCCGATCCCCGGCCCTCACCCGACTCCCGGTCCTCACCCGATCCCCGGCCCTCACCCGATCCCCGGTCCTCACCCGATCACCCGACCCCCGGAGCCCAACCGTCCCGCGGAGCTGGAGAACGCCAGGTGAGTCCCGGAGCTGGAGAACGCCACCCGACCCGTGGAGCTGGAGAACGCCCGTGGAGCTGGAGACCACCGTGGAGCTGGAGAACGCCACCCGACCCGTGGAGCTGTTGACCGCCACCCGACCCGTGGAGCTGGAGAACACCCCGGAGCTGGAGACCGCCACCCGACCCGCTGGGCTGGAGAACGCCACCCGACCCATGGAGCTGGAGAACGCCACCTGACCCGTGAAGCTGGAGAACACCCCGGAGCTGGCGACCGCCACCCGACCCGTGGAGCTGGAGAACGCCACCCGACCCGTGGAGCTGGAGAACGCCACCTGACCCATGGAGCTGGAGACCGCCACCCGACCCGTGGAGCTGGAGAACACCTCGGAGCTGGAGACCGCCACCCGACCCGCTGGGCTGGAGAATGCCAGGTAAGCCCCGGGGCTGGAAACCATCAGCAGAGCCGCGGGGCTGAAGACCGCCTGTGGAGTAACACAGACGCGGAGCAACGGAGCGGCAGAACACCAGCGCGTACCGCCAGCTCGGCCCACCAGAAGCACCAACAGACGGCGACACGTACGAAAACACAGCCGGGGATGCAGAGGTGGGTTAAAGGCCAGGTTAGAGCTAGCCCCACACAGGGCAGCGATTCCTAGCCTTTTCCTCGCCAACGTGCGCTCACTGGCAAACAAAATGGATGAACTCCGGCTAAGGATCACCTCCCACAACTGGATCAAGGACTGCAACATCCTGATCTTCACGGAAACTTGGCTCAACACTGACGTTCCTGACAGCGCCATCCAGCTATCGGGGCGTCATTTACTCCGAGCGGACAGGACATCAGACTCTAGTAAGACCAGAGGTGGGGGTCTGTGCATTTATGTAAACAAAGCATGGTGCACGGACTCCACCATCATCGAGAGTCACTGCTCAGCTAACCTTGAGTTCCTCTTGGTTAGATGCAGACCGTTCTATCTGCCCAGAGAGTTCACCTCCACTGATGTGACTGCAGCCTATATCCCTCCTGATGCTAATGCCAAGCTTGCAATGAAAGAGCTGCATACTGCCATTAGCAAACAACAGACGCACAACCCCGAGGCAGCCTTCATTGTTGCGGGTGACTTCAATCACTCCAACCTGAAGACTGTGCTCCCCAAATTCCACCAACATGTATCCTTCCCCACTAGAGTAGACAAGACACTGGACAAAGTCTACACCAACATGGCTGAAGCTTACAAAGCCATCCCCCTCCCCCACCTTGGTCAGTCTGATCACCTCTCATTGTTCCTGCTCCCTAAGTACTCCCCACTCATCAGACGGGTTAAACCAACTGTGAGGACAGTTAAAGTCTGGTCAGAGGAAGCGGACTTCACACTTCAGCAGTGTTTTGGAAACACTGACTGGAAGGCGTTTGCAGCCCAGGCCACCCTTGACTCCCACACGGACATTGATTCCTACACATCCTCTGTTCTGGACTTTATAAACTCCACCATCAATAGTGTCACCTCCCTCAAACAGGTGACCATATACCCGAATCAGAAGCCATGGATGAACAGCGAGGTCAGGCTACTGCTGAAAGCACGGGACACCGCTTTCAGGTCAGGCGATGCTCGAGCCTACAGTTCATCCAGGGCTAACCTGAAGAGGGGCATCAGGAAGGCCAAGCACTGCCATAAGCTCAGGATTGAGGAGCACTTCAACAACAACTCCGACCCCCGACGCATGTGGCAAGGCATCCAGGCCATCACGGACTACAGACCCTCCAACATCACCCCCACATCCAGCGACGCCTCCTTCCTTGAGGAGCTTAATCACTTCTATGGCCGCTTCGACAGGGACAATCTAGAGACAGCCATCAAGGCTGTGCTACCTGCCGATCACCAACCCCTCACACTCACCCCCTACGACGTGTACGTGGCACTGAGTAGGACTAATGCACGTAAAGCTGCTGGCCCTGATGGCATCCCCGGGCGCGTGCTCAGGGCCTGTGCTGCGCAGCTGACAGACGTCTGGACTGACATCTTCAACCTGTCACTTGCCCAAGCAGTTGTCCCCACTTGCCTTAAAACCACCTCCATCGTGCCAGTGCCAAAACACTCCACTGCGGCAAGCCTCAACGACTTCCGCCCAGTTGCACTTACCCCCATCATCACCAAGTGCTTCGAGTGGCTGGTCCTGGCACACCACAAAAGCTGCCTACCCCCCACACTGGATCCCTATCAGTTTGCCTACCGCAAGAACAGGAGTACGGAGGATGCCATCTCAACGGCACTTCACTCCGCCCTCTCCCACCTCGACAACAGACACACTTACATAAGAATGCTGTTCATCGATTACATCTCAGCATTCAACACCATTATACCATCAAAACTGATCACCAAACTCGGTAACCTGGGCATCGACCCCTCCCTCTGCAACTGGATACTGGACTTTCTAACCAACAGACCCCAGTCTGTGAGGTTAGACAAGCACACCTCTTCAACCCTCACCCTGAACACCGGCGTTCCACAGGGCTGTGTGCTGAGCCCCCTCCTCTACTCCCTCTTCCCCTATGACTGCACACCTGTACATGGTACTAACACCATCATCAAGTATGCAGATGATACAACGGTGATTGGCCTCATCAGCAACAACGATGAGCTGGCCTACAGGGAGGAGGTCCAGCACTTAGCAGCATGGTGCGCTGACAACAACCTGGCCCTTAACTCCAAGAAGACCAAGGAGCTCATTGTAGACTTCAGGAAGTCCAGAGGCGGCACGCACACCCCCATCCACATTAACGGGACGGAGGTGGAACGTGTTTCTAGCTTCAGGTTCCTGGGAGTCAACATCTCCGATGACCTCTCTTGGACCCACAATACCTCTACTCTGATCAAGAAGGCTCATCAGCGTCTCTTCTTCCTGAGGAGACTGAAGAAGGTCCATCTGTTTCCTCAGATCCTGGTGAACTTCTACCGCTGCACCATCGAGAGCATCCTTACCAACTGCATCACAGTATGGTATGGCAACTGCTCTGTCTCCGACCGGAAGGCATTGCAGAGGGTGGTGAAAATTGCCCAACGCATCACCGGTTCCTCGCTCCCCTCCATTGAGTCTGTCCAAAGCAAGCGCTGTCTGCGGAGGGCGCTCAGCATTGCCAAGGACTGCTCTCACCCCAACCATGGACTGTTTACCCTCCTACCATCCGGGAGGCGCTACAGGTCTCTCCGTTGCCGAACCAGCAGGTCGAGGAACAGCTTCTTTCCGGCGGCTGTCACTCTACTCAACAACGTACCTCGGTGACTGCCAATCACCCCCCCCCCACCCCCCCCCGGACACTTATTATTATTTATTCAAATCGTTTGCTATGTCGCTCTTCCAGGGAGATGCTAAATGCATTTCGTTGTCTCTGTACTGTACACTGACAATGACAATTAAAGTTGAATCTGAATCTGAATCTGAATCTAATGACAATCTACTAAGAAATAGGTGATTAATAATTGATAAATAAAAAATGGTGGTGGTAATTGCAACTTGCCCGAAGACTCATGAATAATATGAGATTCATGTTTCTTGGACTCTGATCTAAAGTAGAAGAGAGATATTCTTTGTCCACAAAGAGCAGAAGATTCTCCAGACCAGTTCCAAGGCCGTGTAAACAATGGACAATAGGGGCAGGAGTAGGCCATTCGGCTCTTCAAGCCAGAACCCCCATTCAATGTGATCATGACTGATCATCCACAATCAGTACCCCAATCCTGCCTTCTCCCCATATACCCTGACTGCAATCTTCAAGAGCCCTATCTAGCTCGCTCTTGAAAGTATCCAGAGAACTGGCTTCCACAGTCCTCTGATGCAGAGAATTCCACAGACTCACAACTCTCTGTGTGAAAAAGTGTTTCCTCATCTCCATTCTAAATGGTTTACCCCTTATTCTTAAACTGTGGCCCCTGGTTCTGGACTTCCCCAACATAGGGAACATGTTTCCTGCCTCTTGCATGTCCAAATCTTAAGATCCCCTCCCATCTAAATTCCAGAGTATACAAGCCCAGCCACTCCATTCCATCAGCATATGACAGTCCTGCCATCCCGGGAATTAACCTTGTGAACCTACGCTGCACTCCCTCAATAGCAAGAATGTCCTTCCTCAAATTTGGGACCAAAACTGCACACAATTCTCCAGGTGTGGTTTCACTAGGGCCCTGTACAACTGCACATGGACCAGAGTGGCACAGTGGTGCAGTGGGAGAGTTGCTGGTTAACAGTGCCAGAGACCCGGGTTTGATCCTGACTATGTGTGCTGTCTGTATGGAGTTTGCACATACTCACTGTGACCATGTGGGATTCCTTCAGGTGCTCCAGTTTCCTCCCACAACAAAGACGTGCAGGTCTGTATGTTAATTGGCTTCTGTAAATTATCCCTAGTGTGTAGGATAAACCAAATGCATGGGTAATTGCTGGTCGGCATGTACTCGGTGGGCTGAATGGCCTGTTTCCACGTTGCATCTCTAATCTAACCTAACCAGTGATCTGGTCCATGTTGCCCCGGGACTTAGAAGTGTCTTCAAATGTCCTATCAGGCCAATTGGACCACTAGCTTCACTCTCGGTACTCCACATCTTCATCACTCACCAATCCACAATCTTTATCTTTTAAGCCATATTCATGGGTTCACTGAAGCATGGCATACTTGACATTAGTTCAGTCCTCATATCCATATTTCCCATGCTGCTAACTATTGAGCTTTGGAGATAATCATTCAACCGTGTTGCACAACATACAATGTTAAATTTCTCATTCTCTAACAATATCAGGTAGCTCATAACTAACAGTACAGGGGCTAAATAATGCATGAAGCTGGGTGGGAGGCAAAGGGTTCACAGTGGAATTAATTAGCTTTACTCCACAGAGGCCCGGGAGACGTTGGAGCAAGAGGAGGAGTTTCTGGGCGGTGAGTGTTTAAATTGAACGCGGGGCTTTTACCGAAATCTGTAACGTTCCACACTTCATAGGAAGGGTTCTGGTGGAAGCAGAATAAAGGAATTGAGTGCAACCTCAGGTTAGCATGTCTGCTTTCTGGTTAAAGGTACAGTGCTTTAGTAAAGGTACAGTGAGCTAAGGGTACAGTGGGTTTTTTTTAGTAAAGGTACAGTTTAAAGGACAAGAGGGAGCAGCTGATTGTGAGTCAGATCCCTGCTGATTTCTTCCAGCAGTTTGTATTGTATTGTACTTGTATTGTATCCAGGGTAAGGCGGGAAAATGAGGGCCAGGGCAGTGTACTGTTCTGGATGTCAGATGTGGGAGGTCATGGTGTCGGATGGCCCTCCAGACGTCCACATCTGCGCCAGGTGCATCGAGATGGGGCTCCTAAGGGACCGTATTAGGAACCTGGAGCAGCAGCTCGGTGACCTCTGTCAGGTCAGGGAGAGTGAGGAGCTCATAGAGAGGAGTTATAGGGAGGTGGTCACCCCAAAACCATGGGAGACGGACAAGTGGGTCACGGTTAGGAAGGGCAAGGAGCAGAGGCAGGGACGAGTGAGTACCCCAGTGTCTGTACATCTTGAAAATAAGTACTCCTGTTTCAGTATGGTTGTGGGGGACAGCCTGCCCGGGGGTAGCGACAGCGGCCGGGCCTCCGGCACAGAGACCGGCCCTGTTGCTCAGAAAGGTAGGGAAAAGAAGAGGAGGGCAATAGTAATTGGGGACTCTATAGTTAGGGGGTCGGATAGGCGATTCTGTGGATGCAGTCGGGAGACCCGGATGGTAGTCTGCCTCCCTGGTGCCAGGGTCTCGGATGTGGCTCAACGCGATCAAGATATCCTGAAATCAGAGGGAGAGGATCTTGAGGTCGTGGTACATGTAGGTACCAATAACATAGGTAAAAAAAGAGAAGAGGTCCTGAAGGGAGAATTTTGGGAGTTGGGAGGAGAGTTAAGGAAAAGGAACAAAAAAGCAACAATCTCAGGATTACTGCCTGTGCCATGCGACAGCGAGAGTAGGAATGGAGCGAGGTGGAGGATAAATGCGTGGCTGATGGACTGGTGCAGTGGGCAGGGATTCAAGTTTCTGGATCATTGGGACTTCTTTTGGGGAAGGTGTGACCTCTACAGAAAGGCCAGGTTGCACTTGAACCCGAGGGGGCCAATATCCTGGCGGGGAGATTTGCAAAGGCTACTGGGGAGACTAGAATGGTTGGGAGAATGGTTGGGAGATGGGACTCAAATAGATAAAGCTAGTAGACAGAGTGTGAGGCAGGAGGCAGAGAGGGGAAGCACTCGGACCCAAAATCAAGGAGAGAAAGAAGAAAAGGAAAATAAACAGAGAATAAGAGGCGGTGGGTTTCTTAAATGAGAATATTTTAATGCTAGGAGCATTGTAAGAAAGGTGGATTAGCTTAGAGCCTGGATTGACAACTGGAAGTATGATGTGGTGGCGATCAGTGAAACATGGTTGCAGGAGGGCTGTGATTGTAAACTAAATATTACAGCATTTTGTTGCTTCAGGTGTGATTAAATTGGAGGGGCCAGAGGTGGAGGTGTTGCATTGCTTGTCAGGGAAGATATTACAGCAGTGCTTTGGCAGGATAGATTAGAGGGCTCGTCTAGGGAGGCTATTTGGGTGGAACTGGGAAGTGGGAAAGGTGTAGCAACACTTATAGGGGTGTATTATAGACCGCCAAATGGGGAGCGAGAATTGGAGGGGGAAAATATGTAAGGACATAGCAGATATTAGTAGTAAGCACAAGGTAGTGATTGTGGGAGATTTCAATTTTCAACACATAGACTGGGAAACACATTCTGTAAAAGGGCCGGATGGTTTGGAGTTTGTAAAAGTGAGCAGGATAGTTTTTTGCAGCAATACATAGAGGTACCTACTAGAGAAGGGGCAGTGCTGGACCTCCTGTTAGGAAATGAGACAGGTCAGGTGGCGGAGGTATGCTTTATGGAGCACTTCGGGTCCAGTGATCACAATACCATTAATTTCAATATAATTATGGAGACCGTCAGAACTGGACCTAGGGTTGAGATTTTTGATTGGAGAAAGGCTAACTTTGATGAGATGCAAAAGGATTTAAAAAAAGTGAATTGGGACATTTTGTTTTATGGGAAGGATGGAGAAGAGAAATGGAGGACATTTAAAGGGGAAATTTTAAGAGTACAGAATCTTTATGTCCCTGTTCGGTTGAAAGGAAATAGTAAAAATTGGAAAGAGCCATGGTTTTCAAGGGAAATTGGACACGGTTCAGAAAAAAAAAGAGATCTACAATAATTATAGGCAGCATGTAGTGAATGAGGTGCTTCAGGAGTATAAAGAATGTAAAATGAATCTTAAGGAAGAAGTTAGAAAAGCTAAAAGAATATAGGAGGTTGCTTTGGCAAGTAAGGTGAAAGTCAATCCAAAGGGTTTCTACAGCTATATTAATAGCAAAAGGATAACAAGGGATAAAATTGGTCCATTAGAGAGACAGAGTGGACAGCTATCTGCAGAGCCAAAAGAGATGGGGAAGATATTGAACAATTTATTTTCTTCGGTATTCACCAAGGAGAAGGATATTGAATAATGTGAGGTAAGGGAAACAAGTAGAGTAGCTATGGATACTATGAAATTCAAAGAAAAAGAAGTACTGACACTTTTGAAAAATATAAAAGTGGATAAGTCTCCAGGTCCTGACAGGATATTCAACAGGACATTGAGGGAAGTTAGTGTAGAAATAGCAGGGGCTATGACAGAAATGTTTCAAATGTCATTAGAAACGGGAATAGTGCCCGAGGTTGGCGTACTGTGCATGTTGTTCCATTGTTTAAAAAGGGTTCTAAGAATAAACCTAGCAATTATAGACCTGTTAGTTTGACTTCAGTGGTGGGCAAATTAATGGAAAAGATAACTTAGAGATAATATATATAAGCATATGGATAAACAAGGTCTGATTAGGAACAGTCAACATGGATTTGTGCCTGGAAGGTCATGTTTGACTAATCTTCTTGAATTTTCTGAAGAGGCTACTAGGGAAATTGATGAGGGTAAAGCAGTGGATGTTGTCTATATGGACTTTAGTAAGGCCTTTTACAAGGTTCCTCATTGAAGGTTGGTTAAGAAGGTTCAATTGTTGGGTATTAATGCAGGAGTAGCACGATGGATTCAACAGTGGCTGAATGGGACGTGCCAGAGAGTAATGGTGGATGGCTGTTTGTCAGGTTGGAGGCAGGTGACTAGTGGGTTGCCCCAGGGATCTGTGGTGGGTCCACTGTTGTTTGTCATGTACATCAATGATCTGGATGAAGGTGTGGTAAATTGGATTAGTAAGTATGCAGATGATACTAAGATAGGTGGTGTTGTGGATAATGAAGTAGATTTCCAAAGTCTACAGAGAGATTTAAGCCATTTGGAAGAATGGGCTGAAAGATGGCAGATGGAGTTTAATGCTGATAAGTGTGAGGTGCTGCATATTGGCAGGAGAAATCACAATAGGACGTACATGGTAAATGGTAGCGAATTGAGATGCAGTTGAACAGAGGGATCTAGGAATAACTGTGCATAATTCCCTGAAGGTGGAATCTCATGTAGATAGGGTGGTAAAGAAAGCTTTTGGTATGCTAGCCTTTATAAATCAGAGCATTGAGTATAGAACCTGGGATGTAATGTTAAAATTGTACAAGGCATTGGTGAGACCAAATCAGGAGTATGGTGTACAATTTTGGTCGCCCAATTATAGGAATGATGTCAACAAAATAGAGAGAGTACAGAGGAGATTTACTAGAATGTTGCCTGGGTTTCAGCAACTAAGTTACAGAGAAAGGTTGAATAAGTTAGGCCTTTATTCTTTGGAGCGCAGATGGTTAAGGGGGGACTTGATAGAGGTCTATAAAATGATGAGAGGGATAGACAGAGTTGACGTGGATAAGCTTTTCCCATTGAGAGTAGGGAAGATTCAAACAAGAGGACATGACTTCAGAATTAAGGGACAGACGTTTAGGGGTTACATGAGGGGGAACTTCTTTACTCAGAGAGTGGTAGCTGTGTGGAATGAGCTTCCAGTGGAAGTGGCGGAGGCAGATTTGATTTTATCATTTAAAAATAAATTGGATAGGTATTTGAATGGGAAAGGAATGGAGGGTTGTGGTCTGAGTGCAGGTAGATGGGACTAGGGGAAAATATGTGTTTGGCATGGACTTGTAGGGCCGAGATGGCCTGATTCCATGCTGTAATTGTTATATGGTTATATGGTTTGTTATATGATTAATTTCAGGAAACTGTCAAGATATTTACATCTCGAAAAAATATGTAATTACTATAAAATTAAAAAAAAAATGTTTTCTTTTTCTCTTTCTCTGGTCTTCCACTGCACTCACTTGAAGACTTATTTTTGCTTTTCTCTCTCTCCTTGCTCTCTCATTCAATAACTCGCAAAACATTTCATCACTTAGGATAGGTTCAGGCTTCTCATTGCCCACTTTAAACCATCTAATGTAAGTAGAGGAGATGAATGAAAACAGAGGTGAAAAAGTAAAATAAATGTTGGAAATGTGAGATGGAATTCAGAAATCTAAACTTTCATCAGAACTGTCCACGAAAGCTAAGCATCTGAAATCAGTCTTGATAATGGATATTATTAAAGGGCTTTCCATACCTAGGGTAGAAATGAAGAAGGAGCAGCTATCTAATTGCAGTTAATACATCAGGAAAATATAGAAACCAAACTAATTTTTCACCTTACAGAAGAACAATAATCAAGGGAGCTTCCAGTCACAAAGAGGTGTTTGCAACATAGACCTTTATCTCCTCATACTGGCTGAGACAGCTCCACAATTCTTAGAGGAAACAGATAGAGCTATTCATTGGAACCACTGGCCATCCTGATGGATCTACTGGTCATCCTGAGAGGCAGTTGGTCAAGTCTTAGTTGGGACATGGAAGCTGATGTGGGGAAGCCTACTGCCTAAAACTAGTGCAGGAGGCCAGTACTGGAGTTCAGTCCTTGTGCTTTCGTGGTTGGTCTACATGTAAGTTTTGGGTTCAGGGTCTGGGGACAGAGGATGGTTGGCTAAATTATTCATTTTGGATGGATAATTCCCTTGCCTTTGACAAGACAGTATGAATCCAAATCCTACTGGTGATACCAAAACAAAATACACAATTGGAAATAACTTCAAAACTTCCATTATAGTAACAAACTGCATTCACTGAACTAAGAACTAAAGACAATATTCACTGATAATAATATGAATATGCAAGTTAAATGTTAAAGTCGTGAAGATGTATGGTATGCTTGCCATCATCAGTCAGGTCAATGAGTATAAGAGGAAGTCATGGTACAGCTTTATGGACATTGTTTGGTTGCATTTGGTGTATTGGGTGCAATTCTGGTTGCTCCATTACAGTAAGGTTATGGAGGTTTACAAGAGGATGCAGAAGGGGTTTACCAGAATACTAACCAGGATTAGAAAGTATTAGCTAAAAGGAGACGTTGGTCAAATTTGGATTGTTTTCTCTGGTGTCAGAGGTGATAGAAGTATATATACAGTAATTATGAGAGACATAGATAGGGTAGAAAGTCAGAACCTTTTTGTCCCTGGGTGAAAATGTCAAAGATTAGAAGGCACAGCTTTGAAGTGAGAAGCAAAACATGTAAAGAAGATGTGTGGGGCAGTTTTTTTACAGAGGAGTGAGTGCCAGGAATGTGCAGTCAGGTGAAGGGGTAGTGATGGAGGCAGAGACAAGAGTGACATTCACGAGGTTTTTAGATAGGCACATGGATATGCAGGGAATGGAGGGTTATGAATCACAGAGGAGATTAGTTTAACTTGGCGTTATGTTCGGCACAGACATTGTGGGCTGAAGTCTCTGTTTCTGTGCTGCAATGTTCTATAAATGCAATTGCTATAATTTTGAGCACCTGCCCTCAATCAGATTTTATTTGGAGCTTACAGCACACTTCCAAAGCAAAGGAGCATTTTCCTTTGTGCAGTGCCTATTCTGTGACCACTTGATGTTGATTTAAAAGCTGTTAAAGCATCGCATTTCATAGCATTCATCACTTTGATAAGCTTGAAATCCTGGCCCTCTTGTTTTAACAGAGCACTCAATTGAATGAATTCTTTACTATTCATTATTGTGAGCTATCTATTATTCTTTCCTGCATAATACGATAACAGAGCAATGCACCATCTGACCAAGAGTCATCCTGGATAAGATTTCAGTATTTAAAAAAGGGCGACTATAATATATTGGTTAAATTCTCAATTAATTTATCTACTTTTAGATGTCACATTAAAATAAAGATTCTAATGTGTTATTGCTGTTCATTCCTGTTCCTGGCTTTCCATTGGGATGGGAACTGCTATTTGAACTATAGATGGGTTTTTATTACACTGAAGAATCCCTGATCCACATTAGCTAGAAGGATAAGCAAACCAAGATCAGTATCCACTCCAAGGCTAACATCTCTAGCACTGAGGCTTAAGGAACTGTCCCACTTAGGCGACCCAATTGGCGAGTTTAGAAGAGTTTCCCCTCAACTCGTACTCGCAGCATTGTCGACACGAGGTCCTAGGAGGTCTTTGTAATTCTCCTTCATGCTCGAGAGTAGTACTAAAGCCTCAGCTAGGTCGCTGCGTATTTTTTAACATGCTGAAAAATGCCCATGAATAAAAAAAGGTCGCCATGGATAAAATCGATCTTGTTTTATTCGTAGGTTTAGTCGAAGTAGGTCATAGTAGGTCGGCATGTTATTCATAGATAATCGAGTGTAGTCGAAGGAGATCAAAGGTAGCCATAGATAGTCTTCAACATAGTCGAACGGAGGTCGAAGGAGATCGAAGGAGGTCGACTTCAATCTCCACTATTCATCATCCAATTTTCCTGAAGCTAGTCGAAGCTAGTCTTCAACATAGTCGAAGGAGGTCGAAGGAGGTCTTCTGCATATTCGAAGGAGGTCTTCAACATTGCACTTTTTCAAATTCTCCTAAACTCTTCTAAACACGCAAATTGGGTCGCCGCAGTGGGACAGGCCCTTTATGGTACTATCATTTGGCTATATGAGACTAGCCCCATTGATTGCATATCCAACCCGGATTCCCCAAAAAAAACACTTTGTTCCACGTCATGGAAAGCGATTATTATTCACAATTGTTCTCAAAGACTCATTGAAGAAATGCAACCCCCCAATTGAATTCTTGGACCCTCTGATCCATGACCACTCAAAATATAGGAGTGTACCACAGTCGAAGCCCTGTGAATGCAGTGGAAGGATCTGCCCACCTCTCCATTTTGTCAGCCACTGTTTGCCCAGTCTGTGAAACCCTGGGTTTAGTGCTCTTGAGGTGTGTGTGGTGTACTCGCGCTGTTGGGATTAAAAGACTACTGTTTGAACCCGACTGGTGTCTGGCCTTTTCCTGACCTTGACCAGCCCACTACACTGATGACCCCACGCCGTTCATCACGAAGTCCAGGACAAGGGGTCACAGCTTAAGGATAAGGGGGAAATCTTTTAAAACATCCCCCTCGCCGATTGAAGGAGAGTGGTGAATTCTGGAACTCTCTGCCACAGAGGGTAGTTGAGGCCAGTTCATTGGCTATATTTAAGAGGGAGTTAGATGTGGCCCTCGTGGCCAAGGGGATCAGAGGGTATGGAGAGAAGGCAGGTACGGGATACTGAGTTTTCCTGATCCCATGACATATTAAATGGCGGTGCAGGCTACGACTGGTTGAATGGCCCACTCCGTTCATCATGTTTCTATGTGATGGATAATAATGCTATTGCGCTGAAGCTCCCAACTCTGTGGACCAAAGAACCTGACATGTGGTTCCAGCAGGCAGAGGCACAGTTTGCAGTGAGAGGTATTACAGCAGATGAGACAAAATACTATTACGTGGTCGGCTCGCTTGACCAAGTGACTGCGAGGCGAGTTAAGGCTTTCCTCAGGCCCCCCCCCGCAAATAAATATACGGGCCTTAAGAAATTTCTTATCAGGAGGTTTGGCCTAGGTGACTCCTAGCGGGCAGCTCGGATTTTCAGAATGGACGGCCTGGGCGACCGCCGGCCGTCTGCCCTCCTGGAAGACATGGTCAACCTAATGGGGGACCATGAACCTTGCTTTCTATTTAAATACGCCTACCTGCAGCAGCTTCCCCCCGACATTCGCATGCAACTCGCCAGGGATCCATTTACCGACATGCGGGCGCTGGGTGAACAAGCCGACGAGCTGTGGAATTCCCACCATCAGAACCTGGAAGTGCTGACCATCCTTACCGCGGCGTTTGGAAGCTCAGAGCAGGTCGGGACCGCAATCGACCGCGTTTTCACTGTTCCCAGTCGGCCCCCTCGGCAAAATCCGGCCGCCATTGCGCATTCCACTGCAGGCGCGTCTTTCCAGCATGGCCAGCCTGCAGTTACACCCAACACCAACAGAGGTCGCTGGTGCTCAAACCAGCCTAATTCGCCTGCAGTTCCACCAGACGCCAGCAAAGGGGGTTAGTGCTTTTACCATCATCGCTGGGGAGCTGCAGCCAGGCTATGTCGCCAACCTGTTTATTCCCGGGAAATGAAGGGGCCGGTCGTCAGTGATTCCGTCGGCGGCCAGCACAATTCATCGCGTCTTCACTTGGGATCGCCGCAGTGGAGGTCGATTCCTCATCGACACTGATGCGAAAGTGAGTGTTCTGCCTCCCTCCATTGCCGACATCCGTGCGGGCAAACGAGGCCCCCTCCTCACTGCGGCGAACGGGAATGCTATTCGCACCTATGGGTTTCGCACCATCCCCCTCAACTTTGGCCGCAGCTCCTTTTCACGGAGGTTCGTCATTGCCGAGGTTTCCCATCCGCTGCAGGGCGCCGACTTCCTTCGAGCCCATTCACTGCTGGCGGATGTCAAGCGGCGGCGCCTGATGCACACTGTCACGCTGGAGCTGGTTTTCCTCCGCACTGGTGATCCCATAGCACGCCCTGATGGCCCGCTGTCGTCCGTGGATGCGACTTTCGCGCGCATCCTGGCAGATTTTCCCGACATTCTTGAACCCCACTTCCGCTCTTCCACCCCCAAGCATGGGGTGGAGCACCATATCCCCACTACTGGCCCGCCTGTGCACACCCGAGCATGTCGTCTCGAGCCAGACAAGCTCCGTCTAGCTCGGGAGGAGTTCCGCCGGATGGAGGCGATGGGCATTGTGCGTCCCTCTGATAGCCCATGGGCGTCACCGCTCCACATGGTCCCTAAAACGAACAGGGGTTGACACCCGTGTGGGGATTACCGTCGCCTGAATGATGCGACCGTCGCCGACAGGTATCCGGTCCCGCACATTCAGGACTTCAATGCCCATCTGGCCGGAGCATCCGTATTCCTTAAGGTGGACCTCGTGCGAGGGTACAATCAAATTCTGGTCCGCCCCAATGATATCCCGAAGATGGCCATTATTACACCATTTGGTCTATTCGAATTTGTATGGATGCCGTTTGGGTTAAAGAACGCTGCACAGGCCTTTCAGCGGCTTATGGACTGCGTGTGCCGCGGCCTGGACTTCGTCTTCGTGTACTTGGACGACATACTCGTGGCCAGTCGCTCACGGCAGGAGCACTGCATCCACCTCCGTCAGCTGTGTCAGCGCCTCAGCGACTTCAGTTTGGCCATCAACTCGTCCAAGTGCCGTTTTGGGGTGACGGCTATCGACTTCCTCGGCCACCGCGTGACTCCACAAAGGGTGGCATTTGAGAGGGCTAAGCAGGCACTGGCTGAGGCCACGATGCTCGTCCACCCACAAGAGGACGCCCCGACCACCGTGACGGTGGACACTTCTGAGGTTGCAGTTGGGGCAGTGTTGGAGCAGCTCGTTGATGGATGCTGGCGGCCACTTGCCTTCTTCAGCAGGCATCTCAGTGGTGCTCAGCATCGTTACAGCACCTTCGACCATGAGCTCCTTGCCCTGTATCTCGCCGTACATCATTTTCACTACTTCCTGGAGGGGAGGCCGTTTACTGCATTTACGGACCACAAGCCGCTAACCTTCGCGTTCACCAAGGCTTCAGACCCGTGGTCTGCCCAGCAGCAGAGGTAGTTGGCGTATGTGTCTGAATACACCACCTCCATCCGGTTTGTTGAGGGCAAATTCAACAGGGTGGCCGATGCCTTATCAAGACCTGCAGTCCACACGGTTCTCCAAGTCGGGGAGGGGATCAATTATTCCGCCCTGGCAGCCGCTCAGCTTGTCGACGAGGAGATGGCCGCCTATCGTACGGCAGTTTCGGGCCTGCAGTTGGAGGACCTTGTCAGTGGTCCTGGGGGTGCAACGCTACTGTGCGGTCTCTCCTCTGGTGTTCCGCGACCCATCGTCCCCATCGTCTGGCAGCGCAGGGTGTTTGAGGTGCTCCATGGGCTTGCGCATCCCTCCATCAGGGCGACAACAGCCCTGGTAGCCTCCCGCTTCATGTGGCACGAGCTGCGGTAGGAGGTTGGACATTGGGCACGCACTTCAATCCCGTGCCAGACCGCCAAGGTGCAACGACACGTGCGTGCGCAGTTGCAGGAGTTCACCATTCCTCGGCAGCGTTTCGACCACATTCACGTGGACACCGTGGAGTCACTGCCGTCGCCCCGGTGCATGACCTATCTATTCACCATCATGGACCGCTTCACGTGGTGGCCTGAAGCCTTTCCGCTTCCAAATTCTGCAACAACCATTTGTGCTCGAGCCTTGGTGGTGCACTGGATCGCCTGGTTCGGGGTTCCACTGGACATAACTTCCGACCGGGGGCCTCAGTTCACGTCAGAGCTGTGGTCGACCATGGAACGCCTCCTGGGTGTTCGTCTGCACCACACGACGGCGTGCCACCCACAGGCGAACGGCCTGGTGGAGCGATTTCACTGACAACTTACGGATGCCCTGAAGGCACAACTCAATGATCCAGACTGGGTGGACGCTCTGCCGTGGGTTTTGCTGGGGATCCGCACTGCACCGAAAGAGGACTTGGCCTCCTCCTCTGCCAAGTTGGTGTATGGGTCTCCGTTTACGGTGCCCGGGGAGTTCATCCCGCCGGCACGTGGCCAGGTGAAGCAGCCTTTGGACACTCTGCAACGTCTTCGGTAGACGGTGGGCAAGTTGGCACCGGTGCCCACGTCTCGTCATGGGTCCTTCCGTCCGCACGTTCCCTCTGCTCTGGAGGACTGCCAGTTTGTCTTCCTGCGCAGGGATGCGCATCGGACACCTCTCCAGTGGCTGTACGAAGGTCCCTTCCGGGTCTTGAATCATGGCTCGTCGACTTTCGTCCTGGACATGGGGGGTCGGCATGAGACTGTTTCAGTTGCGCGGCTGAAGCCAGCACATATTGATATTGATCAGCCAGTGCTGGTAGCACGGCCCTGTAAGCGAGGGCGGCCTCTGTCTAGGATGCCTCCTTCTCTGCCTACTCTGTCCCCTGCACCTGTTGGTAAGTCGCCTGCTCCGGGGCCGGGCATGGTGTGCACCTGGGCTGGCCACCGTGTACGCCCTCCTGTCTGTTTCGTGCCTCGGGTACTTGGGGGGGGGGTCCTGTGGCGGTCCCTGGGGGGTAGGCCACTCCTTGGATCATCCCCCTCGCCGATTGAGGGACAGGGGCATTGGTCTGCCACGGGGTTTCCAGACGACCCTGGATTTAGTTCTCTCGAGGTGTGAGTGTGGTGTACTCTCACTGTTGGGATTAAAAGACCACTGTTTGATCCCGCCTGGCGTCTGGTCTTTTCCTGACCTTGACCAGGCCACTACAGTATATTCAATCCATAATTGAAAAGTAATTAAGAATTGCACCGCAAACAACTATTTCTCTTAATTAAAATTTAAGATGTTTATGATAAATAATATCATAGACTAAGATATCCATTGCATAACAATTGAAAACATACACAATCTTAGCAATGGCAGGATTCGCACAGCACAGTTACTAAAATAAATTGAACTCAGTTTGTGGATCAATTGCTTCAGAGGTGTGTGTTAATCTTTACAAAATACTTCATAATATCAAGCTCCACGATAACAAATAACTATTTTCAGCAAGTTCAGTTTGTGTCAAAAAAATTCTGGCTCCTAGGAAAGTGCCATTTTCGTAATATTTTGCTGATTGCCCTTATAATTGTTTTCCTTTATGAAAATGTCGTAGAGGTATTTGGAAAACTGGTTAAGAACTGAAAGAGTTTAATCTTCATTATATTCTACTGGACAATTGACAGCATTATTTCAAATTGGAAATGTATAGTTTATCTGTAGATGCAGTACTGATGGAATAGTTGTAAGGGTAGTATTTGTTCAAAAAATTATCATTCAGTACTGCCGGCAAAAGGTGGAAATTTGCATTGATATCGGGGAGTTAGAAGCTGTGTCCACACCATTGGGAAATTATACAAAATAGTTAATAACTAGATGAGGCAGAGAGCAAAGCTTGAAGAAAATGGTTGCCAAGGCCAGGTCAGGGGTGTTTTGAATATTTTATTAGATTCTTTCTACTTTCTAAATTGACGGTGTTTGCTTTCAATCTTGTTGTGTTTGTCCCAATGTGATGCAGAGACTCATGCTAAATTGTAGGAATTAATCCTTAGTTCTTGGTACTTTTTCAATCTGCTTATCAGTTCTGGTTTTAAAAAAAGTTGTTGAATGAGAAATAAAATGAGCTGATGCCAACAAATTTTGCTGAAATTTTATTTTTGAGTATATTCTGCGTTGATGTAAAATGGTTTTGTGGCGACATTTGTGCTACACTTACAGTATGCTTAACATATTTCAGAATTAAATGATCTTGGGATGTGCTAACCACATTATTAATAGAGACCTACATAAAGAAAATGCTCTATCCGATTTTATTCATTCTGGTGAAACGTCTCACCTAAGACCTACCAAGGTTCTTTATATTCTACACAAAGCCATTCACACAACTGAATATGTTAAATCCCCAGTTGAATAAATATATCATAACTTGGATTTTGTTTCTAGTGAACCCCATTATTACTGAATGAAGCCAACTGCAATTTCAGCATGCGAATAAAACACAAACATAGTCGATGGTTTTTAGAAGTGTTGATACATTTTCCAACTTCCTCAGGATTTTATTGACTGCTCATCCCTCTAGGCAGTTCAGAGTAAGGATGGGAACTTGTTCTTATCCCCTTGTCAGGAAATTCTAATGTTATTGATAGCAATTTACAGTATGTTTCCATCGGTTGTGCTGATGGGTGACTGTGCTGCTGCCTTTCAGCTTCAGGGATCTGATTTTGATTCTAACCTTAGTGTTGTCTATTTGGAGTTTACAAATTCTATCTATAACACCTTGGGTTCCTGTCAAATGCTTGTATTTTTTCCTGCATCCAAAGATATATTGGTAAACCAATTAACTAATCCTAATTTGAGGAAGGACATTCTTGCTATTGAGGGAGTGCAACGTAGGTTTACAAGGTTAATTCCTAGGATAGCGAGACTGTCATATGCTGAGAGAATGGAGCAGCTGGGCTTGTACACTCTGGAGTTTAGAAGGATGAGAGGGATTCTCATTGAAACATATACGATTGTTAAGGGCTTGGACACACTAGAGGCAGGAAACATGTTCCCAATGTTAGGGGAGTCCAGAACCAGGGGCAACAGTTTAATAATAAGGAGTAAGCCATTTAGAATGGAGACGAGGAAACACTTTTTCTCACAGAAAGTGGTGAGTCTGTGGAATTCTCTGCCTCAGAGGGCGGTGGAGGCAGGTTCTCTGGATGCTTTCAAGAGAGCTAGATAGGGCTCTTAAAAATAGCGGAGTCATGGGATATGGGGAGAGGTTAGAAAGGGGTACTGATTGGGGATGATCAGCCATGATTACATTGAATGGCGGTGCTGGCTCGAAGGGCCAAAGGGCTGCTCCTGCACCTATTGTCTATTGTCCATTGCCTAACTACTGTAAATTAGAGTCGGTATATAGGAAAATAATCAAAAAGAATATGATGGACATGTGAGAGGAAATAGTGTGAGAGGGGAAAAATTAATATGAAGACGAGGGGCAATTTTATGAACACAGTGAGTTTGGGTCCATGGAACAAGCTGCCAGGGGAGGTGGTTGCAGCTGTTACTACAACAACATTCAAAATACATTTGGACAGATACATGGATAAGAAAGGTTTCGAGAGTAGTGGGCCATACACTATAACACTAAGTTCTAGAGTACAAAGAAATAAGGCCATGGAATTAGGACTGGTGGAATTGATCTGCCTAAAACTGGAATGCTACTCATGGCCAAAATTATCTTTTTCTGCGTTATTATCTGAAACTCTCTGTCATAGAAGTTAACATGGGAATGGTTCAATGGTTCAACAGTTCTTTATTGTCACATATGCAGAGCACAGTGACATTTATTTTGCACACCACAAATGCACTGTTGCCATATTTTGACACCATTTACAAAGGAAGAAAAAGCAGTCCAAAGTCAGGTCCACATGCTGCAAGCTCAGATAATCTAATGGCTGTTGCAGGCCCAAGACCCAACGTCCCTCTCCTCTACCGACCACATCTGTGTCCTGGGGGGTGCCTATTGCATCCGAACCTGAAGGCATGGAGGTAATACCCTGGTCCCTCTCCTACTTCATGTCAAACACCATCAGCAACTCCCTCCTAGACTTTTTGGTCTTCGGGGCTTTCAAGTCAGTTGAACCAGGACTGTCACCGCATGTGCCTGTTGAGTCTTTGTTCTTGGCAGTCACCAGGTCTTTGTTCTCAATCAACAAGTCAACATGAATTTAGGTTAAAGACAGACACAAATTGCTGGATAACTCAACGGGACAGGCAGCATCTCTGGAGAATGTGTCTATTGAAGATGTATTTTCATGTCTATCTTTCATTTAAACCAGCATCTGCAGTTCTTTCCCACACATGAATTCAGGTTAATTACCTGCTACTTATAAAATGACTCTCTGGGCAATTTTACATCTGCTCTAAGAAGGCACAATATGTTATTTCTTGCAGCAGAACATTTTAATGGAAGAAAAGAACCAAGAAGAATATTTTAAATAGTTTATTCATTTTTAAATGATCTAAAATCTTTCTAATGGTGTGTTAATCTAAAATATATAGTTTTAATCTTTCCCATGTCTTGTCCATTTTCTAATAAACAAATAACATTCTCTCTAGCTCTCTAAGATGCTTTCAAGAGAGAGCTAGATAGTGCTCTTAAAAATAGCGGAGTCAGGGGATATGGGAAGAAGGCAGGAACGGGCACTGATTGGGGATGATCAGCCATGAATGGCGGTGCTGGCTCGAAGGTCCGAATGGCCTACTCCTGCACCTATTGTCTATTGTCTATTTCCCACGATTTTTAAAAGTCTCTCCAATATGGCATTAGTTTAGGTTTTTTTTTAAAATAAAATTTCAAAAATGTTTATTAATTTCTGGGAATCATAAACATTAATTAATGTCTTGGCAGCTCAGGGTACAGATGGGGCTTTGGTCTTATTCTTCTGTCAGGCTACCTTTTGGATTCTGTGGGAGGGCTTATTTTTGACTGTTGTCAGTTCCTAAAGGGCCTGTCCCACTGCGGCAACCTAAATGGCGTGTTTAGAAGAGTTTGCCCTCGACTCATACTCGCAGCATGGTCGACACAAGGTCCTAGGAGGTCTTTGTAACTCTCCTTCATGCTCGAGAGTAGTCCCCGCGTACTCAAGGCCTCAGCTAGGTTGCGGCGTATTTTTCAACATGCTGAAAAATGCCCGCGAGTAAAAAAAGGTCGCCATGGAAAAAATCGATCTAGTTTTATTTGTAGGTTTAATCGAAGTAGGTCATAGTAGGTTGGCATGTTATTCGTAGGTCCTAGAAGGTCTTTCGTAAGTCCTAGGAGGTCTAGACACGAGGTCCTAGGAGGTCTTTGTAACTTTCCTTCATGCTCAAGAGTAGTCCCAGTGTACTCGTGGCCTCTGATAGGTCGCGCCGTATCTTTCAACATGCTGAAAAATGCCCGCGAGTAAAAAAAAGGTCGCCATTGAAAAACTCAATATTTTTTACTCGTAGGTTTAGTTGAGGTAGAACATAGTAGGTCGGCATGTTATTCATAGGTAATCGAAGGCATTCAAAGGTAATTGAGGGTAGTCGAAGGTAACGCTTGTTGAGAAAAAAAAGGTAAGTAAACAGTAATGTTAAATGCTCGCTAAACTTTATTAAAAATCATCTGGCTTCTTAAAAGTGTCTCCACTTCTCCCTCCCTTCTCCCCCTACTCCCCCCTTCTCCCCCCTTCTCTCCCCCTCTCTCTCCCCCCACGCTCTCTAAAGAACTTACCGTAACTGTGCCAGCCGTCTTTTACATTCCTGTTCATCACGGGTGTGGATTTCAGACAGCGCTTCCCCGTTTTCCCTGGCCCCCACCTTTATGAAGTGTTTGTGTGTTTGTGTGTGTGTGTGTGTGTGCACAGACGGTCGATCCAGCTCGCGGTTTCATCGCTGAGGGTCAATCCAGCTCAAAGTGTTTCAGGCGAGTGCCCTCTAGCTTGAAGGTCGAAGACAGTCGCTGAAAAGTCGCGTTAGTGGGACAGGCCCTTTACATCAACCTTACACAAACAATATAGAGGGAGAAACATTGTGGAGATATCTTATAATATTTAAACTAAGTTCTTCCCAGAAAGGTTGATCAAAGCATGGGATGGTCAATCAGCACTACTGATCAAATTTAATTCATTCATTCTTCATCGTTGAAAACATTAGTGATGCAGTGTTGCTGGTTTCTGAAGGGAATGGTGACGGACGCACCACACATTTCTGACCCCCAGTTCCTGCGAACTTCGACCGTTGGAAGTATAGGATTTTGGTGTGTGTGCTTTATCATCATCCCTTACAATGCTATGTATGACAGTGATCGCAACTTCTTAAGAAGTGTGGATGGCCGTTGGCTCGCTAGAAGCTCATCCGCCCTTTGACAGGTCTTGTTTTTGCTCATGCTGGGGGTACACAGCCCTCTCCTCACCTGGAAAACGGTTTAGTCGCCGACTATCTGACCATGGAGCAGGTAGCATGGGATTACATGGTACCCGTGGCGAAGGAGAACTACCCCCGACCTGTCCTGAATCATGGAATTAAATTTGGCATGACTATTCATGAATAGGATAAAATGAATATTAACGAATGCTAATAGTTAATGCTCACTCAGTATATTCAGTTTCAGTATATTAAAACCATAATATTATCTCTTCACTAGATAATATATCATAATGGCCGCAAATTGCAACAGTGATCTCTGATAACATTGTGTCAATAGGTTCCTGGATCCAAACATACCATGGAAATTCAGGTATAAAAAATCTATGGTTGTCACACCAGTTATATTGAGAGAGAAAGCAGCACTGATGACCACTCGAGGTCAAATATTGAACAGAGGTGCCTTCTAGCTTCTTACATGGACAAAGGATGCACTGGTGCTATTTTTTTGAAGCACAGATGAGTTATCCGTGGGTGTCTTGTGCAATATGTAATCAGCCTGAAAGCCCTGTCCCACGGTACGAGTTCATTCCAAGAGCTCTCCCGAGTTTGCCCTGATTCGAACTCGGAGATTTACGGTAATGGCCACTTGTCGGTACTCGGGCCTCTCGTGGACATTTTTCAACATGTTGAAAAATCTTCACGAGTCTTCCCGTGCTTACCTGCCGTTGCCGCTAAGAGACGTCCCCAAGCTCTGACATACCCGCTACATTCATTCTCCGTGCTTACCACGAGTTTGATTTTTTTTAAACTCGGGAGAGCTCTTGGAATGAACTCGTACCATGGGACTGGGCTATTACTTCAATGTAGACAATTGATTATTATTCAAAGTGCTGCTTGCAGCAGCTTGCTATGTGAAAGCTGAATATTGTGTTTTTTTTCTACCTCAACCACTTTAGTACATCTCCTTTTAAGTCATGAAAGGGAAACAAAAGGTGCAGTATAAATACAAGTGTTTTGATCATTTGTAGAACACACACTTTGTAAGACTTTTTCACTGATAGAATTAAAGAAAATGTTATAATGCACATGTTCTATGTTTTAATCTGCCACATATTCTGGGTTCACCATAATATCCTCATTCTGAGGAGCTTTGAGGGAAATAGCAGGGAGAAAGCCAAGGAAAATTTGAACGATAAACAACAGTTCCAATCCCTAAATAAAATATCACAGATGCTGGAAATATAAAATGAATTAGAAACATGAGAAATACTCAGCAGGATGGGCAGCATCCATGAAGATGGAAACGGAATTAATGTTTCACGTCAATGATCTTTCATGGGAATTGAATATTTCATCGGATAGCTCAAATGAAAGATCATTAACTTGAAATGTTAACTTTATTTCTCCCTCCATAATCGAAGCCTAAACTGCAAATTTCCACGAGTTTACTTAAGTTAAAACCTTTATTATTTTTTTAGCTAATCACAGATGTTATATTACATGATAGAAGTACACTGGTTTGAGAAGAAATAAGTGAATGAATACTTAGTGTTGTTGGATATGTACAACCACTTTCCAACTAAATGACTTGAGTGATGTTGTCTCATCTCAGTAAATATACTATCCTGTTGATTTATTCCTCCAGACTTTCAAGTTGTCAAAATTAATTTGAGTTTGTTAGGAGACTAGAGAATATTTTGATCACTCAATCATGTAACTGTTTGAATTGATAACAATGTACATGTTGAAAAAATCCTCTTTCTGCCCTCATCCTTTTTATTTAATTGACATTGACATGGTACTCACCTGGCTGGGTCACAATTTTTATTAGTTTTATAATGACAGTCTCGTAATGCATGACTCTTCAGTGTCCCTTTAATCAATGAAATTCCATAAAAGCTATACAAAATGAAAACTGTGGGTGTTTTAAATGAGCCTTTCCATTTGCTGCCAAATGACAGTTCTGACTGTAGCTGATTCCTATTCTTCATTCGTCTTTCTTATCTTTGATTATATTATTGTCAGGCTTTGCTCTGGAAGATGGTGTCACTGGTCCATTCTTGCATGCATGCACAAAATGTTGGACAATATAGGAGACTGTATCATATGTACTCCCAAACCCACCAAGTAGATTGCACCTTCAATCATTGCTTGCTTGGTTGTTGTCCATACCTTCAGCTGTGTGCGTTTGTTATGCCCCAGTACAACACTGGTGTACCGAATAAAGATCCAACAAGCTCAATAACTCATGGAGCAGATGAGTTCCTGACAGTATGTCAATCTTGCACCTTATTCTGACTGCTGAATTGGAATCACAAAATCTGAAGGAAATATGGGAGCTCCAAGAATGGTGAGAATTGAATTAACGTGCAATGAATGATTTCCCTTTTCTGACTGCATCAGAACTCAGAAGTCTTATACATCACTTAGAATTGAAACAGCCACTGTCATTTGATGTAATCAATAGCTCTGTCAGAAGCCTGGCCACAATAAAAACCTGCAAAGTTAAATAAATTCAACCAGCCCTTTGTTATATCCTAGAGTGTGTCTGCAATGTAAAAGCTGATGTCCAAAGGTGCTTTCACTGTCACAATAGGAGCTATGTCTCTGTAGGTATTGATTGGAGATCTACTGTAGCAATAAATACAGCTTCATTGAAATGGTGCACTTAAGCCACATCCTCCCAAGGCAGAATTCCTAGAAATTGGATCATGTGCCTAGATCAACAAATCCTTGCCGGCTGAGCAGTGTGTGATAAGACTGATTATGTTTTTCTTCAGCAATGCCAAGAGATAGAGTCATAAGGTCATACAGGAGAGAAACAGGCCCTTCAGCCCAACTTGCCCATATTGACCAAGATGTCCCATCTTCGCTAGTCCCACCTTCCCTGCATTTGGTAGGATCAATAGTGTTTATTTATCATATGCATTGGATATTAATTGGAACAATGAAACGATGCAGCTTTGCAAACACATGAGAGATATTAGGTACCTCCTTTGTTTTCCTGCCCTTTCATCTCCTGCTATTCCTCTTCTCTCAGTATGCATGCCCTGTAAAGAGGATTCCAGCAGTAAGTCTAGTGTTCAATCATCAAATCCAAAATTTTGTAATTCAAAACCACATATAAAATGCAGAAGAAAGATTACTGACTGCAACAATGTTTTCACCCAACTTTTATAATGTCCCAAGTTGCCAGATGAAAGTCCAGATGAAAGGGTTAGGATGGAGCGATAGATCAGCCTTGATTGAATGGAGGAGTAGACTTAATAGACCAAATGGCCTAATTCCACTCCTATCACTTATGATCTTATGATCCACACAAGCATTTTAAGACAACAATGTCTTTTCATTCTAAGCTAATTCCTAGGGTGAGATGACTGCGTGATCACAAGCAGCTGAAGAAATTAGATATCTATCTTTTGGAGTTTAGGAGAATAAGGGGTGATATTATTTAAAACATATAGGATTGTTATGTGGCAGGACATGTTAGAAGTTGAGATGTTTTCAATATCGAGGGAAATTTCAAAAGAAGGGACGCGGTGATGAAATTGGCAGTGGAGGTCATTCAAATTGAGGTGTGTAGGAACTTCTTACAGAGAGTGGTAAATTTTTGGACATTTGTACTTTAGAGGCTCGTGGAGACTAGATAACTAGATGTATTTAAATAGATTGAAAGAACAGACATATGCAACTGCACAGTGAAATTATTTTTGCATATATTACTCATGCACGTGCCACAAGGTTTTGGCGCCATTACCCAAGTCCGAAGTCTGGTCGGCCCGCTTGCTCAATGTACAGGAGCAGTTCCCATGAACTGACGTATTTCTACTCGTCCAGTCATCCCAAGTCTTGCTGCGGACCTTGAGGCATGACCCCGGTTCACCCTTCTAGCGGCCCTTGCTCCTTGCATCCGGCGTCAGCTCATTCCTGGTCCTGCCATCCACCAAGCTTTCAGCCAGGTCTGCGATCTGGCAAACATTTTGGTGGGTCTGCAATGAAATGAGCCGCTGGGTCAACCCTGCCGTCCAACGAGCCTTTGGCCGGGTCCACGGTCCGTTGAACCTTCGGGTGGGCCCCATCGACCACCATGCCTCTGGGTCTTCCAGGCGGGCACCGCGGCACCTCGGGAAAGCCTCCGCTGCTCCATTTCCTATTAATCTATCAGTGTGCCCATGCCAATGTGTTATCTCCTACATCATGAGCTGGTATTTTAATGTAACACCTTATCAAAAGCCTTCTGGAAATCCAAGTATAGTCAATCCACCAATTCCCCTTTATCCAAAGTATATGTTATTTATTCAAAGAACTCCAATAATTTAATTAAACCTGACTTTACTTGCACTAAATACATTGTCTTTGCCTAATTATCTTGATTTTTTCCCCTTTGACATTGTTCGTATCTCCTAACATGTTTTAAGCTGACTGTTTTATGATTTCCTGCTTTCTCCTTTCCTTCCTTTTTGAATAAAGAAGTTACTTTTATTTCTTTTCAATTTAAAGGAATCTTCCCCTGATAAAATGAGGGTTGCTCAATTTAATGCACAATTGAATGATCAATCCTAAAACACCTGGAAGAATAGTTTTAAATCAGTTAAATCATCCAATTTTTACTGATATAAATAGCACTTGTTGGTCATTTGATGTGCATATAATGTGCTGTGTGGTGGGGAATAGATCTGAAGGCAGAATTGAGGTTTTAATCACAGGATGGATTTGAATTTGAAGCCAGGGCTGACCTCTGATGATGGCGAATGTTAAACAAGTTTCAGAAGCCATTGTCTTAATGGAGACATATAGGAAGGAACTGCAGATGCTGGTTTAAACCGAAGATAGACAAAAAATGCTGGAGTAACTCAGCGGGACAGGCAACATCTCTGGAGAGAAGGAATGGTTGATGTTTTGGGCCGAGACCATTCTTCAGAGATGCTACCTGTTCCACTGAGTTACTTCTGCATCTTAATGGAGACAATGGATTTACTGACCAAAACTCTGCAGTTACCTACTGTAAAATATTAGTTTCTGCTTGTTGCAATGAGGTAGAAGGCTGAACATGATGTACTGTATAAGGTCAGCTACCAATGTTATTTTGTCTCAACAATTCCCCCACTTCCTATTGTGAGGAGGATGCTCCCTGACTGATCAAAGCTGCTAGGCCTCTACAATGAGATGGGAAATGTTGACTTGTATGGCTTTATTTAAGTATCAGTGCAATTTTCTGACTTACAGCTTACAAGCCAAGGCAGGTCAGTTATATTTTATGGCCCTTTCAGACATTATTCAAAGCAATCAGTAGATGACTCTTAGATAAAGTGACAAGACGTGTTACTTAGAATAGCTGATGTTAGCTGTGTTTTTTCCCCCCTTCTTACACTGTAGGCAAACTTTCCTCCAATAAGTTGCACACTACAATTTGCTAAATTATTTCTTGCCAGTGAAGGGTATTCCGTTTGTGGCTTTGTCTGGTTTTTTTTTGCAATCCCACTCTGAGAGGAAGGAGTGAAGAGTCAAGAGTGTTTAATACATATGTGATTAGCATGCACCGACAAGGGAACAATAACATTTTTACTTGTGGCAGCATTACAGGCCTGTAAACACAGTACTTGTAGATAATGTAATGAACAAAAAAAATCAATAAATTAAAAAAAACTTTCAGTGCAAAAGGCTTGAAGTCCTCAGTGCAACCAAGATAGTTATTTAGTTTCAACTAGAAAAAAAAGCTGCAACTCTAGAGAAGCAAAACAAAAGGATACATATTTGAAGAAATGTTTTGCCCTCCCAAAAGTGTGTGCATGGACCCAAGAGAGTAGATATCTACTTCTCTGAGGAACAATGTATTAAGTTTTTTTTATATATATACTGCATATTTCTCCTGGGAAACAATGACAGAATTGTGCTACATTCTTCAGGAATGCTTCTAGCCAACTGCTAGATTTAGTGCACGCAGGCAAGGTTACTGCAGCCCTCGACTTCTTTGTGTATGACTCTTTCAAGGTTGCCATGTGAGAGAATAACAGTACCAGCCCGTTTGCAATCAAGTGCTTGTATTATTCAGGAGAAGAATACTATGTTGTCAGAACAGATTTAATCATTAACTCTTGGGATATTCCAATGCAGCAGTGCCGAGCTCCAAAGTACATAAAGATGTGAGTGTTACTTCAAATCCAAGACATCACTTTTACTCCGGCAGCTCATCTACTAACTGTTAATGACCTGAAACATGGGAATCTGAAAGGAAAAAAAATTACAATTTCCATGTTGATCTGTGCATGGAAGAAACACAATGTTGCTGCTGGCTTTATAGTGTAGGTGATAGTAAGCCAATGATTTATGTCGCCTGAAACACTGCAGTACATACCACATAAAACAACACAGAACAGAAACAGGGCCCTTCACCCATAATGTTTGTGCCAAACATCATGCCAAGAAAAACTAATCTCCTTTGCCTGCATATGATCCATATCCCTCCATTCCCTGCATATCTCTCGTTAAAGGCCTGTACACTATACACTACTTTTGCATCTCATCCACCACTATACCAGCCACTCATTCTTTTAAAAAAAGATTACCCCTGCAGACTTCCTTTAAATCTTCCCCGTCACACGTTAAAGCTATGTCCTCTTGTCTTTGACAATTCCACCCTAGGAGAAAGGTTTTAACTGTCTACCTATCTGTGCCTCATGATTTTAAAACATTTTAGCAGGTCTCCCATTAATCTCTGGTGGTCGAGCAAAATGAACCAAGTTTGTCCAACCTCTGCCTATTGCTAATCTCAAATCTAGACACTAATCTGGTAAACCTGTTCTGCACCCTCTCCAATGTCGCCACATCCCTCCTGTAATGGGGTAATCAGAATTGCGCACAATACTCCAAATACGGCCTGATCAAAGTTTTATAAAGCTGCAACATGACTTCCTGATTCTTATATACAAAGCCCCAGTCAATGAAGGTTAGATTACCATGTGCCTTCTGTCTACTTCTAGCTACTTGTTTCGACATTTTCAGGTTGCAATGGACTTGGATTCCAATAGCAATTTGAGTATCAATGCTGGCAATGGTCATACACTTTCTCCTTACATTCCAAAATGCACATTTCCCATTTACTTGGATTAAAATCCATCTGCCACTTTGCCCATATCTGTAGCAAATCGATATTCCATGGTACCCTTTGACAGTCTTCCACACTCTCTGCAACTCTACAAATGTTTGCCTCATCTGCTAACCTACTAACCAACTCATGTACATTCCCAAATCATTTAAATATATCAAAGTAATCATTAATAGATCTATAAAAATCATGTTTGCCAAAAAATAGCTCTACCATGGCCAAGTGAAACTACAGTATATATGATGTTGCAGCTAGTTGTCTTTCCATATCTTTCTCACCTATATAACTAAAAGTGTCATCTTGACAACTTCCTGTCTGCTCTGTATATTGATTTTAGTAAAAACGCTACCATATATTGCTATGATTTTGGCCATCTTACTCACAGTCCTCCTCTGCTGAGGCAGTCCTGAGGATTTTTCCAATCGATGAAAAATAAAAAAGTTATGAATGTTTAAAAAATATTGAGATCAGCTGATTGGTCCTCTTGCCTGGCAATCGCCATGATGAAGGTAATGCTCATTCCGGGGAGCCAGGAGTATAAAGCCCCGGAGACCGGACGTCATTCACCTTGGAAGACTGAGTGAGATCTGAGTTCAGAACTGTGAGTTTACGCCGTGAGTGAACTGAACTCTGCTTGAAATGAAATGAATTGATAGCCTGCCCTCTGCTTGAAATTCCATGAAATTGAATTTGGTGGCCTGCATTCTGCTTGAAACGGGATGAAATTGTCTTTGGTGGCCTGCACTCTGTTTAAAATGGAATTTTAAGGAATAGCAGTGAGTGAACTGCCAGCCAACCAGCCGTGTGTCAATCAACTGCCAGCCCACCAGCAGTGAGTCAACTGCCAGCCCAACAGCCATGAGTCAACTGCCAGCACAATAGCCGTGAGTCAGTCAACTGAAAGCCCACCAGCCGTTAGTGAGTCAACAGCCAGCCCACCAACCGTGAGTGAGTCAACTGCCAGCCCACCAGCTGTGAGTGAGTGAACTGCCAGCCACCAGCCATGAGCGAATGAATGAGCTGCCAGCCCACATTTGGCCTACCTGAAATCACTCATTACGGCCCACAATGCCCCTATTAGGCCAGAAACCAGTCCCTTTTGCCCCAAATGCCCGTATTAGCCCAGGAAGAGCATTTTGGCCCAAAAGGCCCATGCCAGGCCAGGAAAAGTCCACAAAAAGTGCCTTTCACTGAGATTTAACTCTTTTTTATTAAGTCCCTTCAGTTCATAAGGCATGTACTAGCCCAGGACTAGTCCTTCGGCCCATCAGTAAGTATTCCCCCTGTAAGTATTAAGCCTCACCCCAGTATATTTCTCCTTCCCTTCATTGGCTCCCTGTGAGATCCAGGCCAGGATAGACTTTACTCCTTCATTGCTGTGATCTGTAGAAAAAATTGAAAAATGTCTAAAATTGATTCTCTACCCTTCCCCCCCCTTCTCTCTCACAGAGTCTCTCACCTGTTTTGGGCAATGTTTCTGGCATTTTCTGAGCTGCCAGCCGACCAGCCCTGAGTGACTGATCTGCCAGCCCACCAGCCATGAGTGAGTGAGCTGTGAGCCCACCAGCCCTGAGTGGCAGAGCTGCTATCCCACCAGGTCTGAGTGACTGAGCTGCCAGCCCATCAGGCCTGAGTGACTGAGCTGTCAGACCAAGAATCAATTTGGCCCAAAATGTCCATACTAGCCCTCTGGAAACCAGTCCCTTCGGCCCACAACACCCATACTTCAGAAAGCCCCCACTGGCCACCAATGTTGGAATTGTTGGAGAGGTGGAATATTGTGTTGGGGGACCAGCCCTCCCCTGTGAACATCGGACCCAACGGGTCCCACTTAGTCTAGTATTTTATTATCAAATCTTACTCACAAGAAGATGTTTGGTTCTCTCACAGCTACCAACTCCATTTTGCATGATTTAGATTACTTTTGAGATACAATGTGGAAACAAGCCATTCAGCATGTCCGTGTCGACCAACAATCGCCCGTACTTCATTCTACATGCTAGGGACAATTTACAGAAGCCAATTTCACCAGTGATTTTTCACCAGAATCTTCCCATTTCACCAGTGCTTTCCAAACATTAGAACTGTTGTTTCAGTGTGCTAATCATTCACCCATGCTCATCCACTGGATGTTTAGAAATTGATGCTGGAACAATATAGAGCTGCATCATTTAGAATGATTTATTGAATCCATCTGATCTGTCTTTTTTTTAAATAATGTTTCACAAATGTACTGGCTGATGCCATTCTTAACAATTTCTGAGAAAAATTCCTGTAGCAAGCAGCTGGCAGAACATTGCTGCTCCATCTACAGTCAGCAGGATTCTTGTGCAATGAGTCTAAGGTATGAAAAATAAACTGTTGTTAATCTTAATAGTGGAAGAATTCATTGAGGGGTGGGAGTTTGGGGCTACTTTTGCTAACCTCAACCTCTGCTCCGGAGAGCAGAGGAGACTTCTCCAACCGCGATAAAGGGGGAAAAAAAGCCATTTTGCAAAACAGAGGAGCTCACGAAAACTGTAACAAGGAAGGTTATTCCCAGCAAGGGAGACTCCAGGGCATGTGGCTGAAAATGCAAGCATCTGAACCATGCAGAGCTAGCCAATTACCGTCATGATGTATATAAAAATATAAATTTGTGCTGATTGATGCTGCACTCCTGTGGGAATGGACTGCCACGTAGTTGTACATCTATCACCTGCAGGTGTTTTTGTTGAGGCTCTAGGTATTGCATTCGTGTTGGCTGATAGAAACATAGAAACATAGAAAATAGGAGCAGGAGTAGGCCATTCGGCCCTTCGAGTCTGCACCGCCATTCGATATGATCATGGCTGATCATCCAACTCAGTATCCCATCCCTGCCATCTCTCCATACCCGCTGAACCCTTTAGACACAAGGGCCACATCTAACCCCCTCTTAAATATAGCCAATGAACTGGCCTCAACTACCTTCTGTGGCAGAGAATTCCACAGATTCACCACTCTCTGTGTAAAAAATGATTTTCTCATCTCGGTCCTAAAATACTTCCCTCTTATCCTTAAACTGTGACCCCTAGTTCTGGACTTCCCCAACATCGGGAACAATCTTCCTGCATCTAGCCTGTCCAACCCTTTAAGAATTTTGTAAGTTTCTATAAGATCCCCCCTCAATCTTCTGAATTCCAGTGTGTACAAGCCAAGTCTATCCAGTCTTTCTTCATATGAAAGTCCTGCCATCCCAGGAATCAGTCTGGTGAACCTTCTCTGTACTCCCTCTATGGCAAGAATGTCTTTCCTCAGATTAGGAGACCAAAACTGTAGGCAATACTCCAGGTGTGGTCTCACCAAGACCCTGTACAACTGCAGTAGAACCTCCCTGCTCTTATACTCAAATACTTTTGCTATGAATGCTAACATACCATTTGCTTTCTTCACTGCCTGCTGCACCTGCATTCCTACTTTCAATGATTGGTGTATCTCCCCTTTTCCTAATCGGCCACCATTCAGATAATGGTCTACTTACCTGTTTTTGCCACCAAAGTGGATAACCTCACATTTATCCACATTATACTGCATCTGCCATGCATTTGCCCAACCCAAACTATCCAGGTCATCTTGCAGCCTCCTAGCATCGTCTGCAGCCTCCTAGCATCCACATGATGACTGCTATCCTCTGGAAGCATGGAAAATCTCCTCACCTTCCCTCACATTCTCATGTAGTCCCAACAGCTAGGTTGGTATAAATTATCACAAAAACAGCAGCTGAAATTCATGATGTTTCCATTTAAGCTGTGAATCTCATGATCAATTTAATTCTAAATAACTTTTGGGCATTCTGTCCGTGGAATCAGCTTTATGAATAGACTATTGGAAAAAAAAACTTAATTTACACTATTTGTTGATGTGCTTTTTAATCAACATTTTGATTAAACGTGACGATCTAGTTGAAAAGGATTGAAGGGTAGAATAATCTAAATGTTGGCGAAATCTCACTTGGAGCACAGTGCACAATTCTGTTTCACCTAGCTATAAGAAAGATGTTATTAGTTGGAAAGGGTGCAGACGAGATCCACCAAGATATTACCTAGGCTTGCAGGCTTCAAATATAGGGTGAAGTTGGATAAGGTGGGACTTTTTTCTCTGGTGTAGAGGAAGTAGAGGTAGCCTCATTGAGGTGTACAAGATTGAACGAGGCATGGATAACGTGAATATTCACAATCTTCTTCCCAGGGTGGAGGAATCTAAAATTAGAGGGATAGGTTTAAGGTGAGAGGGGAGATATTTAAGAAGAAGCTTGGGGGCAACTTTTTCACTCTGAAGGTAGTCTGTATCTGGTATGCACTGTCAGAGGAAGCTATAGAAACAAATACATTTTAATAGCTATTCGGACAGATATAGTGGTACAAAAGGCTTAGAAAGCTATGAGCCAAAAGTAGGAAAATGGAACGCCAACTTAGTTGGCATTGACTAGGTGGGCTGGAAAGGTAATTTTCTGTATTGTACAGTTCTATGACTAACTAATGTTCTGATGATGTCATCAAATGATACCCACTTCCTCTTACAATTCATTTTATTTAAACATCTCACCTTTTCCTTTCGATATCTTACCATATAGCAATCGTCCACAATCCAGTTAAAGCACACATCCAGTTGAGCACCATTGATTTAAAAGCTCCTGCCATTATGCTTTTAAGCTTACACTGGTCTTGCTACTCTTTAAATTGCACATGGATACTATGGCGATTGCACTGAAGTACCAGGAATCGCAATGTTGATCGAATGATTCCTTGAGCGCTTTGTGAGTAAGGAGTGCATTGCTTCATGCCCTTGTAGGAAACCTACAGAGGTTCAATCAGCAGTGTTATTTAAACACAGCCTATAACGTGCAATACCGTTTCTATCCTGCAGTCCATGGTATAGACATTTGTTCTTGGTTGTCAAAATCAACACAATAGATTAGTTTAGTTTATTTTAGTCTAGAGATACAGTTCGGAAACAGGCCCTTCAGCCTACCGAGTCTGCATCGACCAGCGATCCCCAAACATCCCCACACACACACTAGGGATAATTTACACATATACCAAGCCAATTAACCTACATACCTGTATGTCTTTGGAGTGTGGGAGGAAACCCACGCGGTCAGAGGGAGTGAGAACAAGCTCTGTACAGACAGCACCCGTAGTCAGGATCGAACCCGGCTCTCCATCACTGCAAGTACTGTAAGGCAGAAACTCTACCGCTGCGCCAACGTGACCGCCCTGGAGTGGCTGCATTCTGTACTTCTCTTCCGAATTCTGGTGCCATTAAAGCCAGCTTCAACCAAATACAACCCACGTCTCTCTCTGAACTGCTCCCTATGTAATGTTATATGATTGTGATTCCATTACTTATGATAACAAAATAACAGAAAAATTATGTTATTTCAGTATATCAAGCATTTCTTCCACTAATATATGTCAACACCAATAATTATTAGTTCAACGGCATTCATGAATTGTATTAAGTAATCTCCATCACACAGACATGTAGTTTTTTCAATTATTTTTAAGCTACCATCAACTAACTTTCAATGCATAAAAGAAATATAGTAGCAAAGTAAAATGTAAATCATGTTTTGGAGTTCGGAAATACTTTTTACAGTGCATTTTTTTCCTCTGTTTCCTTATACTGTAATTTTCAATTATTTTAATGATAGCATTTTATATTTTAACTATGGAAGTGGCCCGAACATTTAAGTAAATGATTAATTTTAATGAGAATCCTGCTGAGCCGTATATTCTTCAGAGGAACAATGCAATTCAGTAATTTAAATTTCAGTTCAAATCCTACATTGCATTTAAAAAAAGAAAATACATGCAAAGCCTCGGGGAAAAATCAATATTTAAAAAAAGAACTAATATTAGAGTGAGTGGAGTTGAAAGGAGAAAATCAACATGGGAGAATTTCAAAGTTTTCTTCAGATTTGAGGATTGATCTAGAATTATACTGAATAGACTATTTTTAAAATGCACCATTGCCACTATTTGGTTTTGTTCTGAGTCAAAGTCAAGCTGGATATAACTTTTTTGAACAAATTTTCACGTTGTTGAAATAATGACTAATTAATTCCAGAAAATTTAAAATAATGTAAAAGTGCTTTTATCTTAAATTATATTGACTTACTATATCGTTTTAAACCCTACTTATTCCTTGAATCTGACCATGCTGAATATCCTTTCAGCATTTGATATTCACCTTGTCAGACGGTGCAAAGAAAATGTCTCTGTATCCCCATGGATACCAAGCCCAAACTGGTGTCCTGCATTTGCAATAATCCCTGAGCCCCTCATTTACAGGAATGTTGAAAAGGAGGGGGCAAAAATAATCCTTGGGAAGTTAAATGTTTTTACCCAATAAGTGTGCACAAACATCTGACTCATGGGTTGAAATGGAGAATACCGAAACAACCTGAAAATAAGATTAAGACAATACAGAATATTTACTTTTCTTGACCAAGACATAGAACATAACAGCAATAGGTTACAAATGAATACCTAGAGTACTGTATACAGTTCTGCTCACCATGCTAAGGGTAGATTGTGTTAGTACAAGAACAGGTGCAGAGAAGATTTATGAGGAAGTTATCAGAGCTGGAGAGTTACAAGAAACTGGCCAGATGTTGAATTCATTCTCTTTGGAGCAAAGATGACGGAGGGGTGATTTGAGAATTATGAGAGACATGGACAGGGCTAATGGGAAGGAACGATATTTCTTAATAGAGAGCTCAGTAAAGAGGATGCAGAGATTTTGTTGAAGGATTAGAGGAATGATGAAGAAAACATATTTCATTCAATGTTTAATGGGAATCTGATCATACAGCAGGGAAATAGGCTCATAAATAGACAGAATCCAGATTAACATTCAAGTACGTGTTTATACTAATCTCTTGTTTTATTCCCCCCACATGATCATCATCTCCTATTGATTCTACTTCTCATCTGCACACTTGTGGCAGTTTACATTGGATATTAAATCAACCAAATCCACGTGTCTTTGAGATGTAAGAAGAAACCAGAACACCCAGAAGAAACTCCCACCATCACAGGGGGAACATAAAATGTCTTTAGACACAGCAAGAGACGTCAAAAAGAAATTAGAGCGAAATAAACAAAATGTGCTGGCTGTAAAACCATCCGGCAAAATCTTGTATTATTTTCATAACTTTTTATCATTGTATTTGCTGCAGTGTCCCTCCAGTATCTTTGACTGGAGATACATTGAAGGAAATGTATTAATTTGAATTGTAGTTAAATGTTTATGTCATTAAGAACGTAGGTTCACATACATAATCTACAATAGTTGCCAAGGACAAAAGGGCCAAGTACCAGGTGACATAGAATGAAAATGATTGACAAATTGACCAAATATGACATTTGAAATCTTTTTCTGTGCACTTTGTGTTAATGGTCTGGAATATACTGCGAGTGGACAGAATGAAAGAGGGTTTAATTGTGGTATTCAAGAGGAAGTTGGATAATTGTCTGAATCGAAAGTGTGGGAGAATAGGACTAGAAAGGTCTTGTTTTGGGGTGCTCTAGATGACTGGCAGAATGGCCTTCTTCTGTGTTTTGTGATTGATTCAAAACCTACTTTAGGAGTGGTTACAGTCAGAATTGTATTTATTTGAAAATGACCTCATGTTAAATGAAGCACTGAGGTTTAACATGTAGAGCTCTTTCACATTCAACAGGTTATTTTGCTGCAACAAGATAATTCTCGCTGTTTTTGCCAAAGGTAGCCCGATAAAGGACCCTTTCAAGTGGTGATATTAGTAATTCACACTGAAGCATAATTGTGCAGCTACCATTGATGACTACTCTGTGAAGAGTAGAAAAACAGGAAAAAAATGAACCTGCAGTAATATATTTGAATCTGCAAAGAAAACCTGGCTAGCTTTTCTATTAATCAGAAGGGTGACATTGAACATGAGGTGAGTAGCATTGGGGGGGAAAAAAAACACAATAGTTATACAGCATAAAAACGAGCTATCTAGTCTGAAGGAGGGTCTTGACCTGAAATGTCACCCATTCCTTCTCTCCAGAGATGCTACCTGTTCTGCTGGGTTACTCCAGCTTGTTGTGTCTGTCTGGCCCATTACACCGATGCAACCAGTGGAAGACTATATGTACAACTCCCATCTTCAGCACTGGACTTGACACTTCTGTGTCTTGGTGTAGACACTTATTAAATGCTGTCAGTGACTGCCCCACAACTCTCTCAGGCAGTGCATTCCATGTACTCACTACTGTTTGGGTGAAATAGATCCCACTCAGATCACCTCTAAATCTCTTAACTAAGTCTTTTTCTTCATCTGGGTTCTCTAGTTTTATTTACCTCTGATGAAGGGAAAACTTTCTAATTGTCTATCTTATCTATACGTCTCATAATTTTACCTCTCACCATTGTCCCCTCTTATATTTCCAATACTGTGGTGATCAGCACTCCATACAGTACATTAGTTGTGGTCTGACCAGCAATTCATAATGTTGGAGCATTACCTCCCTCTCTTGTATCCAAATCCACAACTAATGATGGCTCATCCTCAGGGAGCATGGAAAGATCCACACAGAGCAAGTGACCCAGAGACATAAAATATGGGGGAAAGTAAAATTAATTGGTAGCTTCATTCTCAGTTGCAGAGAAATACAGCTAATTAATGTAGAAACAAGGAACTGAGATGCTGGTTTCCAAAGAAGGATACAGAGTGCTGGTCAACTCTCAACGGGTTAGGCAGCATCCCTGAAGAATATGGGCAGGTGACGTTTCGGGTCAGGACCTTTCTTCAGTGCCAGTTGAGTAATCCTCACACTTTACATACAGTTTGAGTAAACAAAAATTGCATCCATATAGCGATAAATGACGAGACAAATAGTTGTATCAGCTAGCAATGCGGATTAAAGTATGTGCATCAAAGTTGTGATGTGACTGAAAATAATTTGTTTGGGAGGGTGGGGTAGGGCAGCAGTTAGGTCTAAGTACAGTTTGCTTTCGGACTTCTCCTTAAATAGTTTTACTGAAATTCCTCAGTTCCATATTGAAGCAAAATTGTAGAAGGGTAAAAAATGCACCACTGGCCAATATGAACTGGAAATTTGGCTAAAGAGAACTAGAAAAGTAAGATTGGTTTTATTTTATATGAGGCAGGAAAGAGGACAAATTCCTACCAGTGATCTGATTTCTTTCTCAGGAATCTTGCCTAACAGGACCCTTTGATCCTGAGTCAGTTGAACTCAGGGTCTACCTGGAATGCTCAGTTGTTGATTACCATCCATGAGCCCTGAACCTGGGTGACCACTCACACTAGCACTCGAGGGGCATTCAAGTCAAACGGCTGCTACTCTGGGCAGCACAAAGTATGGTTTCATCTTGATGTATGTGAAAATCAGTATGGTTATCCATACTTGCCTGTGATGAAATTTATACCCACTTACCTCCCATAAGGTCACATTGACCGGAAACCATTTGATGGTATTAGACAAGAACTTTGATTGCAGCAGGTTGTTTACAGACATAGGGAAGTCTGGAACAAATGCAGGCAAATGGGGCCAGCTTACATGGGGCATCTAGGTCGCCCCAGATGAAATGGGCAGAAGAGCCTATTTCTCTGCTGTACAACCCAATGATTCTATCTGTACCTATCCAAACCATATACTGCATCATAGTGTTTATGCTTCTTGGCCTCTGCTATCACAAACAATCGTGAAGTGTTGGAGCTACTTTTGAACTGATGAGGGATCACTAACAACAACGGAAATGACTGGTGACAAGTTGACAGTTTGGTAAACATGCATGGTTGCCTTCCACTCACCTTGTGAGTGATGTCAGAACCATGCAGCATAAAGCGTAGGTCAGCTTTCGCATATTGTTTAATGATACAGAAAGGAAGATTCATTAACCACACTTGTCATTTCTATAGAGTGGAATGGCATGGGATGTCATTTATCTTATTCACCTGCCTGGCACTTAGACTGAACACACATACTGTTGGTGGATCTTCTTATGCCAAGAAAGAAAGCTTGAAGAAAACAAATATTATGTGTAAAAACAAAGTTCCAGAGAGGATAGAAGGCTGACACAGGAAGTTCAAGAGGAGGGGGAATAAAGAAGGGTCTCGACCCAAAACATCACCTGCCTATGTTCTCCAGGGGTGCTGCCTGATCTTCTGAGTTGCTCCAGCAGTTTGTGTCCTTTTAGTTATTTTTAATAACTACTTGTACTCGGCATTGAGTATCCTGAAGCTAAAAGCTATCGATTGAATACCTTAACACACCTGCTTCTTTCTTCTGATCGCAGCTTCAGCCACCCATTACAGGCCTGAAGAAGGGTCTTGACCCAAAACGTCTCCTATTCCTTCTCTCCAGAGATGCCACCTGCCCGCTGACTTACTCCAGCATTTTGTGTCTATCTTTGACCTAAATTCGTTGGTCTTCACCTCTTAGATTTTGCTTGCATTTTGGTATTGAATTGAAAATGGTCCTTTATTAGAGTCTTCAACATTTATTTCATCCAACCAACATACTGCAGTGAAAGTCAATGAGCACCATTCAGAGATTCGTTGTTAGTGAGCCAACAAACCAGAGTTCTGGTCCAAAATATTTGAATCCTGACATGGCAAGTGAGAACAGGGTGACATGATTAAATTAAACTGTAAATAAAAATTAGACCTTGTCCCATTTATAATTATCCATGACATAACTGATTGTTATGAGAACCCACCTGGTGGACTGATATCTTTTAGGAGAAAAAAAATCTGGTGGCCGTAACTGCTCTGGCCCATTTGTGAGCCAGACTCACCATTGTGGTTGACTCTAAACTCCTTCAACATTTCAAGGGCATTTAGGGATAGAGAATAAAATTGGTACTTTCAGTGATAGAAACATAGAAAAATAGGTGCAGGAGTAGGCCATTCGGCCCTTCGAGCCTGCACCGCCATTCAATATGATCATGGCTGATCATTCCCAATCAGTACCCTGTTCCTGCCTTCTCCCCATATCCCCTGACTCGGCTATTTTTAAGAGCCCTATCTAGCTCTTTCTTGAAAGCATCTTAGAGAGCTAGAAATAATGTTATTTATTTACTAGAAAATGGACAAAACATGGGAAAGATAAAAATATATATTTTAGATCAACATGGCTGATCATGTAACTCAGTATCCCGTACCTGCCTTCTCTCCATACCCCCTGATCCCCTTAGCCACAAGGGCCACATCTAACTCCCTCTTAAATATAGCCAATGAACTGGCCTAAACTACCTTCTGTGGCAGAAAATTCCAGAGATTCACCACTGTGTGAAAAATGTTCTTCTCATCTCAGTCCTAAAAGACATCCCACTTATCCTTAAACTGTGACCTCTTGTTCTGAACGTCCCCAACATCGGGAACAATCTTCCTGCATCTAGCCTGTCCAACCCCTTAAGAATGTTGTAAGTTTCTATAAGATCCCCATTCAATCTTCTAAATTCTAGCGAGTACAAGCCAAGTCTATCCAGTCTTTCTTCATATGAAAGTCCTGACATCCCAGGAATCAGTCTGGTGAAACTTCTCTGTACTCCCTCTATTGCAAGAATGTCTTTCCTCAGATTAGGATACCAAAACTGTACGCAATACGCCAGGTGTGGTCTCACCAAGACCCTGTACAACTGCAGTAGAACCTCCCTGCTCCTACACACAAATTATTTTACTATGAATGCTAACATACCATTCACTTTCTTCACTGCCTGCTGCACTAGCATGCCTACTTTCAATGACTGGTGTACCATGACACCCAGGTCTCGTTGCATCTCCCCTTTTCCTAATCGGCCACCATTCCCTGTTTGTTTGAAGGATGTTCACGTCCCTCAAACAGATTTTAAAGAGGTCAAAGGTCAATGAACAGATTACATTGAGAGGCAATGTACCTGAAGCGTCTTTCCAGAATTATTTTGCTTGACTAGCATCTCATATAAACATACTAAAATTTGGAGAAAGTTACATGTTGTGCATTGCAAAATCTATAAATGAGCCAATTCTATTCACAAATTGTGTATTTATTTTTATTTATGATCTCTTCCAAGCACTATTTGCAATTTGCCAGAAAGTCATTTCAATGGGAGCAATCAGCTTTCCATCAATATATTTTGTAACAGATTTACATTTGTCAATCGAAGCATGGAGGAATAAAGTAAAAATGACAGGCTGGAAGTTCCTGTAATGGGTAAAATTAATAAGTGTTCTTCACAGGCTTTGAATCTGATTTAAAGTTAAAGCAAGAACCTTATAATTGTAGGGCAGAATGAGTGAAGAAATCAAATTGCACAATGGGTCTTGCAGACCTGTCAAGACTTACATATTTGCATTCACTCATGCATCTGGTTTTATAACATGACCTATTTTAACGTATCTCAGTCAAAGAAAATCAAGCACCGTTACATCCATTTAAATATGTTTGTTCTTGGACTTGCTCATTTGATGGCAAATCTTATTCTTAACATTTCTTAGATGTTGATAGGCCTGTCTTTGTAGGTTCAAAAATAATGAAAGACTGCCGCAACTTTTTTCACTAAACATTTTGCGCAAATGTTTTGTTTTGTTACAAGCATTTGAGGAATGAACAATTTGGCTTTTTTTGTTAGGGCATGAATAACGGCAGCAAATAATTATATCACACAGATTCTTATTACATTTTGGTCAAGAGATTAGATGGAAATAAGTGGGGGAATGGATTGATGAGCTGGCATAAAGGCAATGGGTCAAATAGACGTCTATAGAGGAAGGAGACAAATCTATCTATCTATCTATCTATCTATCTATCTATCTATCTATCTATCTATCTATCTATCTATTAATATATAAAACTCAAACCCATCCGTCCGCCTGCAGTACGGATCCCTTCCTGCCTTTCGATTCGTTCCCGCCGTGCGATGTCACAATGCCCGATGCTCGCGGACGTCCAATCGGAATGGATCCATTTGCATGTACGGCTTCCGGCCGCGTTTCTTCCTTTGATTCTCCGCAACTCCGAAACCGGACGCAGAATCGCCGACGTCTTTTCCATTTCAGTAGAGATTTCGCTTTTCTTTCTAAGTATCCGCTCCTCATTACATTTCGTCGTGTTTAAGTACACTTTTTTAATCAAATCCTTCACCCCCCCCCCCCCCCCCCCCCCCCCCCCACCACAATATTTCAAAAATAAACAGGCTTCTCACCCATAGAAACAGCCCCAGCCCCAGCCCCCTGGTGAATGTTCCATCGTGTGATGTCACAATGCCCAATGCTCACAGATGGCCAATCGGATTGGATTCATTTACATATGCCTTTGCAGGAGCCCAGCCCCTGGTGAACGTTCCATCGTGTGATGTCATAATGCCCAATGCTCAAATACATTGTTGCCATAGAGAACGCTCAGCGATTATTCAAATTCTTCACTAACTGTCATTCTGGTTTGCTTGTGAAGTGAAAAGTCCTGAATTGCATTTGTCTGATGCAGGAAGATTGTTCCAGATGTTGGGAAAGTCCAGGACAAGCGGGACACAGTTTAAGGATAAAGGGGAAATCCTTTAGTACTGAGATGAGGAAAACATTTTTCACACAGATAGTGGTGAGTCTCTGGAACTCTCTGCCACAGAAGGTAGTTGAGGCCAATTCATTGGCTATATTTAAGAGGGAGTTAGATGTGGCTCTTGTGGCTAAAGGGATCAGGGGGTATGGAGAGAAGGCAGGAACAGGATACTGAGTTGGATGATCAGCCATGATCATATTGAATGGCGGTGCAGGCTCGAAGGGCCGAATGGCCTACTCCTGCACTTAATTTCTATGTTTCTATGTGTCCCTCTCCTCACCCCTCTCCCTCTGCCACCCATCTCTCTCTCCCCCACCCCCCTTCCCTCTCTACCACCACCCCCTTCCCTCTCTACCACCACCCTCTTCCCCCTACCCCTCTGTCCCTCTTTCACCACTCCCCCTACCCATCCCTCCCCACTCTTCCACTTCTATCCCTTTACCCCATGCCTCTTCCACCCCCACCCATCTCTCTTCCCCTCCCTTCCCCTCTCTCCCCACCCCTTCCCCTACCCCTCTGTCCCTCATCCACCACTCCCCCGTCCCTCTTCTACCACTCCCGCTACCCCTCTACCCCCCCTCCCTCCCTCCCCACTCTTCCACTTCTCTCCCACTCTCTCCTCCCCCTCTCCTCACCCCTCTCCCATCCCTCTCTATCCCCCCCCCCTCCCCCCCCCCCCCCCCCCCCCTCCCCCCCCCCCCCCTCCCTCCTCCCTCCCCCCCCCCCCCCCCCCCCCCCCCCCCCCCCCCCTCCCCCCCCTCCCCCCCCCCCCCCTCCCCCAAAGCTCTCTCCCCATCCCTCACCCCCCCCCCCGCTCTCCTTCCCCTCCCAAATCTATCCCGTTTCCTCCTCCTCCCTCCCCTGTTCTCACCCCCCCCCCGCAAACGCCGTTGGGGAAACAGATGTCACAATGCCCAATGCTCAAAGGCATTGTTGCCATAGAGGGAGTACAGAGAAGGTACCCCTCTGTCGCTCTTCCATCACTCCCCCTACCCCTCTCCTCCTCGCTCCCCACTCTTCCATGTCTCCCCCTTCCCCCTCCACTCTCCCTCCCCACTCTTTCCCCTCTCCCCCCCACCCCTCTCCCACTCCCTCCCTCCTCACCTCCCTCCACATCCCCCCCTCCCCCCACATTTCTCTCCCCATCCCCCTCTCTCACCCCCTACCCCACTCTCCTTTCCCTCCCAAATCTGTCCTGTTTCCTCCTCCACCTCTCCCCTCCCTCCCCTCTTCTCACCCCCCCCCCCCCCCCATCTGTGAGTTTGGGCGGTGGTTAATATGAGTGCTCCCCCTCCCCCTCCCCCCCCCGCAAACGCTGTTGGGGAAACAGACCCAACGGGTCTGCACTTGGTCTAGTATCTTTTAAAATTCTCATTTGGATGTAATATAGCAAAGATCACTGACAAAGAATCCTCAAACAAATTGCACATTTTACAAATACCGTACAGTGAATGTGTGGGTGATAATATTGGCAAAATTAAAGACACCATAAAACGGAGGATCTCTGCACTTGTCAGAATTGCTTAACCTTTGTCAGATGAACTTTACAGGCTTTGATTGGCGCCAGCCAGTGTAGGCTCAGACTGGTATGCAGGATGGTAAGGGGTCCAGGTGTTCTCCATGTTACTCTTAAATTGATAACATGTCTAGTGGTTTTGCAAACTAACCTTAAATGAATCATTTCTATTGGGCCACTGCAAAAGCATTGTAAACAGTATACATAATGTTGCAAGATGGTCATCCTGTTAAGTGATGATTGGTCGAACTGTTGTGCCTTTGAGAAATAGTTTGAATCTCAGGGCACATGTTTCAATTTTTGTTCTTGTTAGCTTCCTTCGAGAACTTTCTTTCTTATACAATGTATAAGCTGCTGTATTATTGGGCTATGGAAATGTCTGTTATGTATTGGGTTAATCGATATCTGTAATTGGGTTATTAAGAGACCACCCCATGTGGTTCGGCCCCTCGAGGTCCTGGGACATGTAAAAGGCCGCTGGCACGAGATTCAGCATCAATCTTCTGGGAGAGCGCTTGGCACTGCATGAACTTCTGGAGTGTCTCTGTCTGAGCAAGGCCTAGAGGGCTTGAACAGGCAGACACTAGAATTAAACCCGTGATGGGTTAGGTACAGTAGTTGAACTGTAATGCGCTTTTGTTAAAATAAAATTTAGTTGTTTTAAGTGCTTGATTCAGTGTTTTTACTGAAACTAGACTGGGGGAAGCTTAAAAATGAGCAATTTACATTGGTAGCCACTCAGAATACCATGATGAATTGGAATTTGCTGATGAAACTTACACCATGTGAAGTTCATATGCCCTCATTAATCTGCAAATTGACCAGTAACATGATGATGGCAAAATACTCCGTGAATTGTAATCAGTTGTAAGTTAATTGATTTTGACAACTCCATAAAAATGGGATTTAATGTCTAAAGATCCAATGAATTTCATGAAGTTGCTGCACCTATACATTAATTTGCCCTTCGCTCACCACAAGAAATTACTGTAAGTCCAGTAATCAATGATATAAATACTTTTATAAGAATGTAATAACTATTTTACTTCGGAGTCATGTGAGAGACTAGGTGAAGACCCCGCCAGCACGAATGTGCGACATGGCGTCTCACGCAGTGCAACAGCGATGGACGGGGGAATGAGCTCTCCTGCAGTAGTGTTTATAACGGGACCTCCAGATAAGTAAAACTTATTCTGAGGTCGTTATTATCAAAACACTTGTTGGGCTCTGTATTCTAGAGAACAAATGGACAAGGGGAGAAAACCAATGAAGGTCGCACCTCATCCGACTGTGATGGCCCAGGAGGGGTTCTAGCAGTGGGGGGCGACCGGCGGCACCTGGACCGCACTTGCTGCGGTCCACAGTTACCAACGCAATTTCTGCTCAGCCAAGCCCAATGCCGCAAGCTGCACAGCTCAAACCACCGCAGAGGATTGGAGGCAAGGGAAAGCAGAAGTCAGTCCGGCCGGTAGACTCCGATGAGTCCGATCAGGAAGACGCGCTGCCCGAGAGCAACAAAGGTGACCGTTTGTCCTGCATGGAGCGGTTGATGGAGTAGATGCTCCAGCAGGACTTGCTCCGGGAGATGGGGCAAGCCCGCCATGGGAGTGCTGCACGCATAGAAACATAGAAACATAGAAATTAGGTGCAGGAGTAGGCCATTCGGCCCTTCGAGCCTGCACCGCCATTCAATATGATCATGGCTGATCATCCAACTCAGTATCCCGTACCTGCCTTATCTCCATACCCTCTGATCCCCTTGGCCACAAGGGCCACATCTAACTCCCTCTTAAATATAGCCAATGAACTGGCCTCGACTACCCTCTGTGGCAGAGAGTTCCAGAGATTCACCACTCTCTGTGTGAAAAAAGTTCTCCTCATCTCGGTTTTAAAGGATTTTCCCCTTATCCTTAAGCTGTAACCCCTTGTCCTGGACTTCCCCAACATCGGGAACAATCTTCCTGCATCCAGCCTGTCCAACCCCTTAAGAATTTTGTAAGTTTCTATAAGATCCCCTCTCAATCTCCTAAATTCTAGAGAGTATAAACCAAGTCTTTCTGCATAAGACAGTCCTGACATCCCAGGAATCAGTCTGGTGAACCTTCTCTGCACTCCCTCTATGGCAATAATGTCCTTCCTCAGATTTGGAGACCGAAACTGTACGCAATACTCCAGGTGTGGTCTCACCAAAACCCTGTACAACTGCAGTAGAACCTCCCTGCTCCTATACTCAAATCCTTTTGCTATGAAAGCCAACATACCATTCGCTTTCTTTACTGCCTGCTGCACCTGCATGCCTACATTCAATGACTGGTGTACCATGACACACAGGTCTCGCTGCATCTCCCCCTTTCCCAATCGGCCACCATTTAGATAATAGTCTGCTTTCCCGTTTTTGCCACCAAAATGGATAACCTCACATTTATCCACATTATACTGCATCTGCCAAACATTTGCCCACTCACCCAGCCTATCCAAGTCACTTTGCAGTCTCCTAGCATCCTCCACACAGCTAACACTGCCCCCCAGCTTAGTGTCATCCACAAACTTGGAGATATTGCCTTCAATTTCCTCATCCAGATCATTAATATATATTGTAAATAGCTGGGGTCCCAGCACTGAGCCTTGCAGTACCCCACTAGTCACTGCCTGCCATTGTGAAAAGGACCCGTTTACTCCTACTCTTTGCTTCCTGTTTGCCACCAGTACTCTATCCACATCAATACTGAACCCCCAATGCCGTGTGCTTTAAGTTTGTATACTAATCTCTTATGTGGGACCTTGTCGAAAGCCTTCTGGAAGTCCAGATACACCACATCCACTGGTTCTCCCCTATCCACGCTACTAGTTACATACTCGAAAAATTCTATAAGATTCGTCAGACATGATTTACCTTTCATAAATCCATGCTGACTTTGTCCAATGATTTCACCACTTTCCAAATGTGCTGCTATCCCATCTTTAATAACTGACTCTAGCAGTTTCCCCACTACCGATGTTAGACTAACTGGTCGGTAATTCCCCATTTTCTCTCTCCCTCCCTTCTTAAAAAGTGGGGTTACGTTTGCTACCCGCCAATCCTCTGGAACTACTCCAGAATCTAAAGAGTTTTGAAAGATTATTACTAATGCATCCACTATTTCTGGAGCTACTTCCTTAAGTACTCTGGGATGCAGCCTATCTGGCCCTGGGGATATATCGGCCTTTAATCCATTCAATTTACCCAACACCACTTCCCGACTAACCTGGATTTCACTCAATTCCTCCAACTCCTTCGACCCGGGGGCCCCTGCTATTTCCGGCAGATTATTTATGTCTTCCTTTGTGAAGACGGAACCAAAGTAGTTATTTAATTGGTCCGCCATATCCTGGTTCCCCATGATCAACTCACCTGTTTCTGACTGCAAGGGACCTACATTTGTTTTAACTAATCTCTTTCTTTTCACATATCTATAAAAACTTTTGCAGTCAGTTTTTATGTTCCCTGCCAGTTTTCTTTCATAATCCATTTTTCCTTTCCTAATTAAGCCCTTCGTCCTCCTCTGCTGGTCTCTGAATTTCTCCCAGTCCTCCGGTACGCTGCTTTTTCTGGCTAGTTTGTACGCATCATCCTTTGCTTTGATACTATCCCTGATTTCTCTTTCCACGGATGCACTACCTTCCCTGATTTATTCTTTTGCCAAACTGGGATGAACAATTTTTGTAGTTCATCCATGCAGTCATTAAATGTCTTCCATTGCATATCCACCGTCAACCCCTTTAGAATTAATTGCCAGTCAATCTTGGCCAATTCACGTCTCATGCCCTCAAAGTTACCTTTCTTTAAGTCAAAACCATTGTTTCTGAATTAACAATGTCATTCTCCATCCTAATGAAGAACTCAACCATATTATGGTCACTCTTGCCCAAGGTGCCACGCACAACAAGACTGTTAACTAACCCTTCCTCATTACTCAATACCCAGTCTAAAATAGCCAGCTCTCTCGTTGGTTCTTCTCCATGTTGATTTAGATAACTATCCCGCATACATTCCAAGAAATCCTCTTCCTCAGCACCCCTGCCAATTTGATTCACCCAATCTATATGTAGATTGAAGTCATGCATTATAACTGCTTTGCCTTTGTCGCATGCATTTCTAATTTCCTGTTTGATACCATCTCCAACTTCACTACTACTGTTACCACAACAGTGCAATACCCGGCACTGTCAATCGCATCTCCCTCGACAGAGGGGAGCGTTGGTGGCCAGGGATGGGCTGGTCAAGAAGAGGGGTCCGTTGCTGAAGACAACAGCAGTGTGCTGGGGGTGCAGGACCAGGAAGAGCTGCTGGGAGTGGTCAACCGCTACGCGGTAACATGGCGAGCGGGACAGCCGTTGCAGTCAAAACTGGCGGCCAGTATTGACTACCTGTCCTTCAACCCACTACAAGAACAGGTAGTAAATGAGGCGTTGGATAGATACACGCATCCGGAGAAGTGCATCTCACTCAATGTACTGGCCGTTAAAAGTCAAATCTGGGGGCACATTGGGATGGGCATAAGAACCCAGGAGGTGAAGCTCCAGAAAATCTTGAAGCTCCTGATGTCAGCTATCACGTCTTATGCTCGTTCAGTGGATGGGGTCGAAATGACCGACAACCAGCAGGACACTCTGGCTCTACTGTGCAACACACAGTACGAGATTAATAGCCTGTGGAAGGATGCCATCAGACCTGCCCTCAATCCCAAATTTGCAGGGGTGTGCAAATCTGTGACCTCACAACCACAAATCTTGCTATTTGGGAAGGACCTGTCAAAACAGGTTAAAGATCTGGATGAGTCGTCAAAAGCACTTGGACTCATGAGGGCAGGCCTAGGAAAGAGCAACGCCACAAAACCCAGGCGGCAGCACCCCTATGCATCCACCAGCAGGCGTCAACATCAGGGTGCTGGTGAAAGCATGGGGCCCGCATATCATCCCCGGATGTCTTTTTTAGGCCAGGGCCCAGAGCGGACCCCATGGAAGATGCGCCAACCCTACACAGCAACACCTCAACCGACAAAGAAACAGAAACCCAGGAAATGAACACTCTACCAGTAATCATGGAGGTAGGTGGGTCTGGTTCCTTCCAGAACATAAAAGGTGCAGGGCCTGTACTAATAGGGGGAAGGTTACACCTGTTTTTGGAAGCATGGAGGACTATCATTCTTAATAAATATATACTACAAAGTATTCAGGGATACAAAATTGAATTAATCCAAAAAAGCATGCCACCAGTTCAACATGTACCCCACGGGGAATTTACACTCACACAAAAAGAAAAATACGAGGGACAGGCAGAACTGGTGAGGTTACATACAAAAGGAGTCATAGAGAAAACGGAAAATGACTCTTTGGAATTTGTATCAAATATTTTTACAAAAACCAAGAAAGATGGTGGATGTTGCATCATCATTGACTTGACAACACTGAATACTTTAGTCAGGTATATGCATTTCAAAATGGAAACATTTGGCAGTGCCAAACAATTGATTTCCAGAGGATACTTCATGGCATGCATCGATTTAAAAGGTGCATACTATTTAGTACCCATTCATAAGGATCATCGTAGATACCTAAAGTTTAACTAGATGGGGCAACTATAACCATATGATAACCATATAACAATTACAGCATGGAAACAGGCCATCTCGACCCTTCTAGTCCGTGCCGAACACATATTCTCCCCTAGTCCCATATACCTGCGCTCAGACGATAACCTTTCATTCCCTTCCCGTCCATATAACTATCCAATTTATTTTTAAATGATAAAAACGAACCTGCCTCCACCACCTTCACTGGAAGCTCATTCCACACAACCACCACTCTCTGAGTAAAGAAGTTCCCCCTCATGTTACCCCTAAACTTCAGTCCCTTAATTCTCAAGTCATGTCCCCTTGTTTGAATCTTCCCTACTCTCAGTGGGAACAGCTTTTCCACGACAACTCTGTCTATCCCTCTCATCATTTAAAAAACCTCTATCAAGTCCCCCCTTAACCTTCTGCGCTCCAAAGAATAAAGCCCTAACTTGTTCAACCTTTCTCTGTAACTTAGTTGCTGAAACCCAGGCAACATTCTACAGGTGCACAACCTTTTATCCGAAGATCCAAATAACGAAAACCTCCGAATAGCGGCCATTTTTTCGGTCCTTGAAGAAAGGTCCTTGAAAACGTTCACTGAGGGCGGCCCGCAGAGGTGACAGCGGAACCTCCGGTCGGTCCTTGAAGAAAGGGGAACTAAATCCCCATTCATAAAAGAGAAGGTGAGGATATATTGCGCGGGAGGGTTAATAATTGACAATATGCTGCTGCCTGCCCGCTGAGTTAAAAAGTTCCCACGGTAGACTCACGGTACACAGTGTATCGTTAGTCTTGCGTGGGAACTTTTTAACTCAGCGTGCAGGCAGCAGCAGCTTGTTGCTCCCTTCAGTTTCACCCCACCTACACCCCTCTGCTTCCCAGCCATGTGTGTGACCCCTTCCCTTCCCTCCCCGCACCGGCGCGGGGGCTTTGCACTGTCTTCACGTCAGCGATGCTAGCAGCACAGTGCAGTCACCGGAGACGTCAGGACCAACGGGACACCGACACCCAGGCCCACTGCAAGCACGGAGATCCCAGAGACCCACAGCCAGCAGCAGCCCAGCCCCATTCCAACTCCAGAGGAAAACTGCAAACTGGCCGGAGACGTCAGGACCACCAGAAGCCGTTCCCCGAGCTGCGCCCCCTCATCGGGACACCGACCCCCAGGCCCACTGCAAGCACGGAGATCCCAGATCAGCAACTCCAGCCCAGCCCCGTTCCAACTCCAGAGGAACACGCAGTGTATGGGCAGAAGCTGATGGTGTGCAAGGGCCGTCTTGTTCTTGGGGTCGCGCAGCTCGGGCTGTGGGTGAACTGCCACTTGTCGCCGTAGCGGCCCATTGGGGAGCGGATTCCTCTGGAGTTGGAGGGGGAAGGGGGTATTGTGCTGTTTGATCGCCCCCTGCTATCCCAGGGAGAGGGAGACAGGACGTTCACCGAGGGCGGCCCGCAGAGGTGACAGCGGAACCTCCGGTCGGTCCGCGAAGAAAGGGGAACTAAATCCCCATTCATAAAAGAGAAGGTGAGGGTATATTGCGCAGGAGGGTTAATAATTGACAATATGCTGCTACCTGCCCGCTGAGTTAAAAAGTTCCCACGGTAGACTCACGATACACAGTGTATCGTGAGTCTTGCGTGGGAACTTTTTAACTCAGCATGCAGGCAGCAGCAGATTGTCGCTCCCTTCAGTTTCACCCCACCTACACCCCTCTGCTTCCCGGCCATGTGTGTGACCCCTTCCCTCCCCTCTCCAGCTCCCCGCCCATTGCACCAGCGCAGGGGCTTTGCACTGTCTTCATGTCGGCAATGGCTGCAGGTCAGTACAGTCACCGGAGACGTCAGGACCAATTGGACGTCGACCACCAGGCCCACTGCAAGCAAGGAGAACCCAGAGACCCACAGCCAACAGCAGCCCAGCCCAGCCCCACTCCAACTACAGAGGAACCTGGGTTGCAGATGACGGGGCGCAGCTCGGGGCGTCGTAGGGGCCCATCGGAGAGCGGGTTCCTGTTGGCCCTGACGTCTCCGGCCACCTGCTATCCTCCGGGAACTGTACCGCCCTTGCAGGAGAGTGGGATTGTTTGCAGTTGCAGAGGGAGGGGGCAAGGGCGGTACAGTTCCCAGTCTCAGCTCCAGTCAAGGGGGGTGGCCGGAGACGTCAGGACCATTGGGACACCGACCCCCAGGCCCACTGCAAGCACGGAGATCCCAGAGAATCACAGCCAGCAGCAACTCCAGCACAGCCCCGCTCCAACTCCAGAGGAACACGTAGGGGCAGAAGCTGTGCAAGGTACGTCTTGTTCTTGGGGTGGCGCAGCTCGGGCTGTGGCCAAACTGCCACTTGTCGCCATAGCGGCCCATCGGGGAGATGATTCCTCTGGAGTTGGAGGGGGAGGGGGGTATTGTGCTTTTTGATCGCCCCCTGCTATCCCAGGGACAGGGAGACACAGCGGCTTTTTAGACTGGTGGGCAATCACTTCCAAAGTTCTGCCCACACAGTCAGTACACCTCTCCTACACTGCATTTCATACAAACATTTATTCTGCAAAAAAAACTATACTGAAGACTCAAACTCGCGACCGAGTAACTGCCATGATCGAGGCGCAAACTCGCGACCTAGCTCGGGGATTCAAGAATCCCTGAGCTAGTAGCCCCGCTAGGGTGACATGAGTGCGAGAGGTGATTCAATGCTGCGGGCACATTTACAAATTCAGGAATTCATTCAACACACTGCATTTCATACAGACATTTATTCTGCAAGAAAAAACGACATTGAAGACTCAAACTCGTGACCGAGAAACTGCCAGGATCAAGGCGCAAACTCGATATGAGCCGAGCAGTCTACCACAGAGCCAGCCATTAAAATCTACGCAAAAAAATTTCCATTCCGAAGACCGACAAATTCTGAATTACGAAAAGTGTCTGGTCCCAAGGCTTTCGGATAAAAGTTTGTGCACCTGTCGTAAATCTCCTCTGTACAATGGTGGCCGATTGGGAAAGGGGAGATGCAGCGAGACCTGGGTGTCATGGTACACCAGTCATTGAAGGTAGGCATGCAGGTGCAGCAGGCAGTGAAGAAAGCGAATGGTATGTTGGCTTTCATAGCAAGAGGATTTGAGTATAGGAGCAGGGAGGTTCTACTGCAGTTGTACAGGGTCTTGGTGAGACCACACCTGGAGTATTGCGTGCAGTTTTGGTCTCCAAATCTGAGGAAGGACATTATTGCCATAGAGGGATTGCAGAGAAGGTTCACCAGACTGATTCCTGGGATGTCAGGACTGTCTTATGAAGAAAGACTGGATACACTTGGTTTATACTCTCTAGAATTTAGGAGATTGAGAGGGGATCTTATAGAAACTTACAAAATTCTTAAGGGGTTGGACAGGCTAGATGCAGGAAGATTGTTCATGATGTTGGGGAAGTCCAGGACAAGGGGTCACAGCTTAAGGATAAGGGGGAAATCCTTTAAAACCGAGATGACGAGAACATTCTTCACACAGAGAGTGGTGAATCTCTGGAACTCTCTGCCACAGAGGGTAGTTGAGGCCAGTTCATTGGCTATATTTAAGAGGGAGTTAGATGTGGCCCTTGTGGCCAAGGGGATCAGAGGGTATGGAGAGAAGGCAGGTACGGGATACTGAGTTGGATGATCAGCCATGATCATATTGAATGGCGGTGCAGGCTCGAAGGGCCGAATGGCCTACTCCTGCACCTAATTTCTATGTTTCTATGTTTCTTTTTGTTGACATCCTTCCTATAATTGGGCGACAAAAATTGTACACCATACTGCAGAATTGGCCTCACCAATGCCTTGTACAATTATAACATTACATCCCAACTTCTATACTCAATGCTCTGATTTATAAAGGCGAACATACCAAAAGCTTTCTTTACCACCCTATCTACATGAGATTCCACTTTCAGGGAACTGTGCACAGTTATTCCCAGATCCCTCTGTTCACCTACATTCTTCAATTCCCTACCATTTACCATGTACGTCCTATTTTGATGTGTCCTGCCAAGATGTAGCACCTCGCACTTATCAGCATTAAACTCCATCTGCCATCTTTCAGCCCACTCTTCCAACTGGCATACATCTCACTGCAGACTTTGAAACTCTACTTCATTACCCACAACCCCACCTATCTTAGTATCATCTGCATACTTACTAATCCAATTTACCACACCATCATCCAGATCATTGATATACATGACAAACGACAGTGGACCCAACACAGATTCCTGTGGCACCCCACTCGTCACTGGCCTCCAACCTGACAAACAACCATCCACCATTACTCTCTGGCATCTCCCATTCAGCCACTGTTGAATCCATCTTGCTACTCCACCATTAATACCCAACCATTGAACCTTCTTAACCAACCTTCCATGAGGAACCTTGTCAAAGGCCTTACTGAAGTCCATATACACAACATCCACTGCTTTACCCTCATCAATTTCCCTTCAAAAAATTCAAGAAGATTAGTCAAACATGACCTTCCAGGCACAAATCCATGTTGACTGTTCCTAATCAGACCCTGTTTATCCAGATGCTTATATATATTATCTCTAAGTATTCTTTCCATTAATTTGCCCACCACTGACGTCAAACTAACAGGTCTATAATTGCTAGGTTTACTCTTAGACCCCTTTTTAAACAATGGAACAACATGCGCAGTACGCCAATCCCCCGGCACTATTCCCGTTTCTAATGACACTTGAAATATTTCTGCCATAGCTCCTGCTATTTCTACACTAACTTCCCTCAATGTCCTAGGGAATATCCTGTCCGGATCTGGATACTTATCCACTTTTATATTTCTCCAATGTGTCAGTACTTCCTCTTCTTTGAATCTCATAGTTTCCATAGCTACTCTACTTGTTTCCCTTACCTCACATATTTCAATATCCTTCTCATTGGTGAATACCGAAGAAAATAAATTGTTCAATATCTCCCCCATCTCTTTTGGCTCTGCAGATAGCTGTCCACTCTGACTCTCTAATGGACCAATTTTATCCCTCGTTATCCTTTTGCTATTAATATAGCGGTAGAAACCCTTTGGATTTACTTTTACCTTACTTGCCAAAGCAACCTCATATCTTCTTTTAGCTTTTCTAATTTATTTCTTAAGATTCTTTTTACATTCTTTATACTCCTCAAGCACCTCATTTACTCCATTCTGCCTATAATTATTGTAGATCTCCCTCTTTTTCCGAACCGTGTCCAATTTCCCTTGAAAACCATGGCTCTTTACAATTTTTACGATTTCCTTTCAACCGAACGGACATAAAGATTCTGTACTCTTAAAATGTCACCTTTAAATGTACTCCATTTCTCTTCCACATCTTTCCCATAAAACAAACTGTCCCAATTTACTCCTTGTAAATCCTTTCGCATCTCCTCAAAGTTAGCCTTTCTCCAATCAAAATTCTCAACCCTAGGTCCATTTCTGTCCCTCTCCATAATTATATTGAACAATGGCAGTATAAAGCATTGCCTAATGGTCTAACGTCAGCCCCAAGACTGTTTACACAGATATTAAAACCGGCCTAAGCAATATTAAGAAAGCAAAAGCATATTTTCATGGCCTATCTTGATAATATTTTGATAGTGGGCAAAACCCTGGAATTAGCTAAATCAGCGGTATTAGCTACCAAACATTTGTTTGAAACTCTGGGGTTTGTCATAAATCCAGATAAATCTAAGTTGATGCCATCCTCAACTATGGACTATCTGGGATTCACAATTAACTCTGTCCACATGTCTGTAACGTTGCCAAAAGAAAAATCAGCAGAATTGGTGCAAGCCTGCATCAAATTGATAGTAACCAATCAACCAACTATTCGACAGGTGCCAAGAGTAATTGGGAAATTAATAGCAGCATTTCCAGCTACTCAACTTGGACCTTTGCATTACCAACATTTACAAAGAGAAAAGTTTAATTGGGGAAATTTGTTTTTCTATGCCTTTCCCCCCTTCTGCCTGATCAGTCGGGTCCTACGCAAAATACAGATGGACTCTGCTTCAGGTATTTTGGTAGTACCCAACTGGCCTACAAAGCCATGGTTCCCTGTGGTCCTTGACATGGTCACTGAACCACTCATGACCATTCCCAAAAGACCAGATCTGTTGGTCCACCCTGTTACGGGAAAAAGTCATCTGTGCCATGACAGGATAAGTCTGTTGGGTTGCAGAATTTAAAAATGCCACTATTGGATCTAGGACTATCAAACAGGACCATGGACATGATCACGGCAGCCTACCGACAATCACCCAGTACCTCTCCAGCATCCGGAATTGGGAAGCATACTGCTCGATGACTGGGGTAGCATACAGAACAGCTACAATAATGAACATCCTGGAGTTCCTATCCAGCCTTCACTTCGATGAAGGGCTGTTACAGCACAATTAATAGTGCTAGGAGTGCTCGGTCAGCCTATTTATGGCAGGCACCAGGACAGCAATCCATAGGATCACATCTACTGGTGGCCAAGCTAATGAAAGGTATTTTCAATACCAATCCCACTAGACCAAGGTACACCCAGATCTGGGACATCAGTGTCGTCCTGTTATTACTAAGGGGTTGGTCACCAGCCAGATCCCTGTCTCTGGAACAGCTCACTCTGAAAACTGTAATGCTGATGGCTTTGGTCTCAGCCCAAAGGGTCCAGTCCCTACATTATCTAAGACTGGACAATATGGTCACATCAGCTGACCAAATTACATTCAAAATATTGGAGCTGGTCAAGCAGAACAGACCGGGAACTTCGGGACTGACGTTGGAATTCCGGGCGTACCCACCTGACCCCCGTTTATGTGTCATGTCACATTTGCTGCTGTACCTTAGCACAACGAAAACATTAAGAGGGAGCGAAATGGCACTATGGGTGAGCTTCAAAAAGCCAAAATGGTCGGGTGTCGGTACAATCCATCTACAGATGGCTCAGACAGGTATTGGGAGCTGCTGGGGTGGATACTGACATTTTAAAATCTCACTCCACCAGGGCAGCAGCAACATTGCCGGCCAGGAATATGGAGGTACCAATGGACCATATCCTGGCAACAGCGGGATGGTTCACGGAAAGGACTTTCCAAATATTTAATAACAATCCGATTGCCAAACCTTCGGCAGTGAGTGAAGCATGGACTGTTACATGAAATCACAGAGCTTTAAAATCTTCATGTAGTCACTCACGTGACTCCGAAGTAAAATAGTAAGATTAAACGAGAACTTACCAGTTTGAAGTTTGATCTTTATTTTATGAGGAGTTACGATGAGGGATTACGTGCCTTCCACTCCCGCCCTCAATTATAAAGGTCACCTGGTATCCTAGTTCTTCTTATCTTTACTTTGTTTATTTCAATTACTATTTCTGTGATTCCACACCGCTGCTTTGAAGAATGTCACACATGCGTGCTGGTGGGGTCTTCACGTAATCCCTCATCGTAACTCCTCATAAAATACAGATCAAACTTCAAACTAGTAAGTTCTCATTTAATCTTACTATTAATGACCAAGTCAACCTAAATGAATAATGTTTAAATTGAAAAATGCAAAGTTGCCCTACATACTGAGGAGTTAGTGCAAACTGTATGTCAAATATTAAAATATTTTTGTTTATTTTCATATCAATTATTTCTGTTTTCATTTGTCCCCTCTTAATCTAATCGTTGTGATCCACTTTCCATCTGCACCTTATTCAACTTTAAATTCAACCACTATAATTTGCCCTTTTCCTCCGACCTTCCTCTGCTTCTATCGCAATCATTACAGCACACTGGTTAAAGGCATGCACTGTTGATCCTGTCATCTATTCCGTCTTATCAGCTCTAGTAAACTGTAGAACAAAACAGTTTTAAATTGAAGGTAACTCCCAATACATGCTGCGAAATGCACAGATCCATCAAATTCTGGACTAACCGTTTTGGATTCAATATCATTTTGTTTAGAAAAGACAAAACAAGCCTCCTCTTGCATGACCTGGAATTAATTATACATTGTCAAGTAGATTATCAGAGATGGGGTGTGGCTCATCCTGTATTTATTAACTAACCTACAAACAACCCCCCCCCCCCCTTCTTCATCCCTCTCCCTTCTCTGTACCGCACTTGAATTCACACCTTCCCTCCTCCTCCCCCCCCCCTCCCATCCCACCTATATTCATCCCTCTCGCTTCAAAATGTGGACATCTATCCTTATCTCACACTTTCTGTCATCTTATCTCAGGCATTTGTCCTACCATATTATCATACAGCAAAGTAAAAGATCCACAAACTAAATGTTGTTTGGAAACTATTGGTTTATGTGTCCTTTCAGAAATTGGGACAGAGTGTTTGGGTCTTATTGATTGACATTTTATTCTACATCCCCAACTGACATTGCCAAACATAATCCATCATGGACAAACCTTGAGTGACATTATAGAGTAACTGCCAACTCCTAAAAGGATTACTATTTGTCACTTGTAGTTGCAGTGATGTTTACAAACCAATAGTCACTCATAGGAAGGATGCAGAACTTGAAATGTTTAGTTACATTATTTCTACTAAGTAAGGAATCATATTGTATTATGCACAAGTAAACCATTTGTACCTACTGAGCCGCATCTATCATATTCCAAGAATTCACATAACATACCACATGTCCTGTAAACGATATGTACACCAGAGATGTAAGTTTTAAACTGCAATTAACAAACAGAGTACTGGTAAGAATAAGATGTAATGTATATTACATATTATGGTCTCTCACAAATGAATGTAAGGGGATCACAAAAGGTGTTTTTTAGAACATATACTGTTTTCTGGTTGCAAACCCCCCCCCCCCCCCCCCCCATAAATCTGTAACAAGGTAGGAATGGAATAGTGTATATTTAAACGGCATAGATGTCAGCACACTGTGACATTCATTCAAATGTTCTTTCACCTTCAAGCTCTTCTCCCACATGTGGCAAAAAACCTTAACTCTTAACTTTTAATTGGATGTTTTCTATATCCCCATCCATTTGGAGCCAGTGATGCACCAAACAGCACATTCTTGGCAGAGGGAGCATATCCAGAAACACCAGGTTAGAGATTACCACTAAACTTCAATAGGCAGCATTTTCGGTATGCATATATAATAATCATCAATTCCAAAAATAGCATAAAAAACATCTGCAGTTCAAAATGATCAAGTAGGTTCGAAGATAAATGCAGCTAAGAAAATCTTAAAATAATCAAAGAATTGAAATCTCAAATATCTCCAGATGCATGAAAGTAAATAAGTCTCTTGGACCTGATCAGATATATTCACTGGTTCAATTGTGCTTTATTTGTCACACCTGGTTTCCCTCAGCGCAGAGGGAGAACAAGGAGGGAAGAGACAAAGACTTTAAGACTTTTGCCTTCCATCACAGTGAGGTGCCTGGTGAACTCACTGTGGTGGATGTTAAATTTGTGTTTATTGTGTGTTTTTGTTATTTTTATTATATGTATGACTGCAATGCACGACATTTCGTTCAGACCGAAAGGTCTGAATGACAATAAAGGATACTTTGACTTTGAATTTGACTTTGTATGCAACTGCACAGACATTTTTTTTTGCATATACTGTATAACACCTGCAAACGCCGCCATTTTTGATGCCTTTATTTAAAGTCCAAAGTCAGGTTGGCTCACATGCTCCATGTTGTAATGGAACCGTTCTTGTCAAACGACGTCCCTCTCCATCCCTCGTTCAGCCTTCTTTGTGTCCCAGGGGCCTCTCCTGCAGCTGACCTTGGCAGCACCTGCAGCTGAAGGCGCTGAAGGCATTACCCGAGTTCACCTTCCTACCGCCCCTTGCTCCTCGTGTCCAACGTCTTCAGCTCCCTCTCGATTATGCTGTCTGATGAGGCTGTGGAAATTTAGCAAACAAATTGCAGGAGTCCCGTCTAAGACATGTTAATTATCAATAGGTGAGGGTCTGGAAGACTGAGGGTGGATAATGTAGTGCCTCGATGTAGATGGGCCGCAAAGAAAAACCTGCAAGCTGTAGACCAATAAGCACAGCATTTGTTGTAGGAAAGTTACTGGAATGGATACGATATACATGCATTTGGAAAGACAGGGGTTGATTGGGGATAATTAGTATAGTTTTGTGCTCAAAAGATCTAAAAATTTGAGACCTCATATCTCAAAAATTTGATTGAGTATTTTGAAGAAAAAAACCAAGAAGGATCATGAGAGGAGCACAAATGTGGTCTATAAAGACTTAGCAAGGTATTTGATAAGGTTCCACATGGTAAATGTCCACTGGAAGATTAGAAAGGAAGGGATACACAAAATACTATTTAACTGGATAGAGAATTGGCTTCATGGCAGAAAGATATTGATGGTATAAGGTTATTTTTTACACTTGTGATTAGTGTTGTACCTCAGGGATCGATGCTGGGCCCTTTGCTATTTGTCATCTACAATGATGTGGATGAGTATATATAAGGCATATACATGCCTTATACACTCTCATCCACATTGTTGTCATATGTCATAATATATAAGGAATATAGAAGGCATATAAGAATATGTAAGTGCAGATTACACTAAAGTGGTGGTATTGCAGTGATAGCATCATAGAGTCATACCACACAGAAGCAGAGCCTTCAGCTCAAATAGCCAATGCCAACCAAGATGCCCCATCAATGCTATTCTCACCGACCCACATTTGGCCCATATCCCTCCAAACCATTCCTATACATGTACCTATCCATATGTCTTTATAATGTTGTTATAATACTTGCCTCAACTACCACCTACTCATAGAGTGATGCAAATTGGAGGAGCAGCGCCTCATATTCCGCTTGGGTAGTTTACACCTCAGCAGTATGAATATTAACTTTTCCAATTTACGGTAGTCCTTGTTTAATCCCTCCTTCCCCTCCCTTTCCCAGCTCTCCCACAGCCTACTGTCTCCATCTCTTCATTTCATTTTCCCGCGCCCCAACCCCCACATCAGTCCGAAGAAGGCTCTCGACCTGAAACGTCACAGATTCCTTCGCTCCATAGATGCTGCCTCACCCGCTGAGTTTCTCCAGCATTTTTCTCTACCTTCGATTTTTCCAGCATCCGCAGTTCTTTCTTAAAAAGTGTGGAAGCAGGCACTTCAGCCCAACTTGCCCACACTGGCCAACAATGTCTCATCTACACTAGTCCCACTTGCCTGTACTTGGTACATAACCCTTCAAACCTGTCCTATCCATGTACCTGTCTAACTGTTTCTTAAATGATGGGATAGTCCCAGCCTCAACTATTGCCTCTGGCAGCTTGTTTCATACACCCACCACCCTTTGTGTGAAAATGTTACCCCTCAGATTCCTATTAAATCTTTTCCGCTTCACCTTGAACCTATGTCCTCTGGTCCTCGATTATTCTACTCTGGGCAAGAGACTCTGTGCATTTACCCAATTTATTCCTCTGATGATTTTGTACAACTCTATAAGATCACTCCTCATCCTCCTGTGCTCCATGGAACAGACACAGCCTACTCTACCTCTCCCTGTAGCCCACACCCTCTAGTCCTGGCAACATCCTTGTAAATATTTCCGAACCCTTTCAAGCTTGACAATATCTTCCCTAAAACATGGTGCCCAGAACTGAATACAATATTCTAAATGTGGTCTCACCAACGTCTAATACAACTGCAACATGGCCTCCCAACTTCCATACTCAAAACTCTGACTGTTGAAGGCCAAAATGCCAAAAGCCTTTTTGACCACCTTATGCACCTGCGACTCTACCTTCAAGGAACCATGCGCCTGTACTCCTAGATCCCTCTGCTCTACAACACTACCCAAAGGACTACCATTTACTTTGTAGGTTCTGCCCTTGTTCGACGTCACAAAATACAACACCTCACACTTCTCTGTATTCCATCAACCATTCCTCCGTCCACCTGGCCAATCGATCCAGATCCTGCTGCAATCTTTCACAACTATCTTCACTATCGGCAAATCCACTCACTTTTGTATCATCAGCAAACTTGCTAATCTAAGTGGTCATGACTAAGTGGTCATTAGCAAGGCTAATCTTGCCCTGTATTGCCCTAATTTCCAAATCATTGATGTAGATGACAAACAGTAACAGGCCCAGCACCGAATCCTGAAGCACACCAGTAGTTACAGGCCTCCATTCCGAGAAGCAACCTTCCACCATCACCCTCTGCTTCCTTCCAATGGAGCCTATTTGCTATCCATTCAGCTATCTCTCCTTGGATCCTCTTGCAACTCATTCCATATACCCACATCGTCAGCGGAAATTGTCGCACCTAAGGTTGTAAGTAAATCCTTCCCTTCTCACCTGAAACCCATGCCCTCTGGTTCTAGATTCCACTGCCCTAAGTAAAACATATTTTGTGTATTTTTCCTTTCACCCTTTTTAAACATTTTTTTTTGTATGTTCAAAGTTTGTTTGGAGGTCTAATCTTTTTTGTGGAGGGGGGGGGAGGGGAAAAGTGCATTTCTCAGTCCCTACCTGGTTGGAGATGCAGCTTTTCTCCGGGCCGTGCCTTTGCCCCCTCATCACGGCCTACCACCGGGACTGAGACCGCTGACTCCAGCTATCATTGTGGCGCTTCCAGCCATCGCGACGCTGATTCTGAACACCACGGAGCCTCGGATCTCTCGCTGAGATCGCCAGTGTCAGAGCTCCGACCAGCGTGGCCTGTGGACGTCAGGAGCCGTGGTCTCTGACAGCAAGTGGCCGTTCCAGATGCTCCAAGCCACTGAAGAGTGTTCTCCCGACGCCAAAGCCCCATCAACGGCGAGAGGGCTTGAAAATCGGGCCGCTGTTGCAGCGACTGCTGAGGCCTCAAAAGGCCCGACCATGGGTGAACAAGGGGAAGAGGACTGGACTTTGTGCCTTCCCTCACAGTGGGAATCATTGTGGGGGGATGTTTTTATGTTTTATGTTCAATTCTTTTTTAATGTGATGTCTTACCTTTATTGGTGTGCAGCAAAAAAATCTGAATTTCCCTGTGAAGGGCTTAATAAAGTATTTATCTATCTATCTTATTTATTCCCCTCGTTATCTAATACATCTCGATAAGATCACCCATCATCATTCTGTACTGCAAACTAATAAAATCTTAGTCTACCCAATCTATCCTTATAGCTCATGCCCTTAAGTCCTGGCAACATTCTTGTATGTCTTATTTGCACTATTTCCAATTTAACACCATGTTTCCCATAGATGGTGATCAAAACAGAACCCAATACTCCAAATGCAGCCTCACCAACCGTAACATTACATCCCAATTGCTATACTCAATACCCTGACTGATGAAGGCGAATGTACCTGGAGCCTTCCTGACCACTCTATCTCTGACACCACTTTCAAATAACTTAGTACAGGTACACAACCTTTTATCCGAAAGCCTTGGGACCAGGCACTTCTCGGATTTTGGAATTTTTCGGATTTCGGAATAGAAGATTTTTAGCGTAGATTAGGTAGTTAGTGGGCGGCTTGAAAAGTCCAGAGTGGCTGCCTCCTCCCCGGAGACCGGGGAATCATTGTAAATCATTGATTAAATGTTAGTCAGTTAGTTTGGAGGGATTTTATGTGGGGGGGGGGGGTGAAGGGGGAAACTTTAATTCTTAATCGCCTACCTGGTCGGAGAGGCGGGGAGCGGGCAATGCCTTACCGGGTCGCCGTGCAGTAAGCTCCGGAGCGCTGTGGCCGCCGACTCCCAACATCGCGGAGCTGGGGCTGCGGGCGTCCGGCCGCGGGCGGCGCCTGTTGGAGCTCCGACCCCGGCGAACTCTACCCCTGGCTGCGCGCCACTCCAAATCCAGCGCCGCCCGTGGCCGGACGCCCACAGCCCCAGCTCCGCGAGGTTGGTAGTCGGCGGCCACAGCAACGGGATACCAGCGGGGAGCGGGCAATGCCTTACCTGGTCGCTGTGCGGTAAGCTCCGGAGCGCTGCGGCCGCCGGCTCCCAACATCGCAGAGCTGTGGCCGCTGGCGGCGGTGGATTTGGACGCCGCGCAGCCAGGGGTAGAGTTGCCAGGGTCGGAGCTACAACCGGCGCCGCCTGCGGCCGGTCACCCGCAGCCCCAGCTCCGCGATGTTGGGAGTCGGCGGCAACAGCGCTCTGAAGCTTACTGCACGGCGACCCGGTAAGGCATTGCACGCTCCCCGCCTCTCTGACCACGTAGGGGACTATGAATTAAAGTTTCCCCCTTCACCCCCGCCGCTTCACATAAAAGCCCTCCAAACTAACTGACTAACATTTAAGCAATGATTTACAGATGTTTAAGTGTCTCCCCGGTCTCCAGGGAGGAGGCAGCCGCTACAGTAGTACAGACCTGGGTTGACCGTGGGTCGTTTCGGTCAAGTTTGGCGCCAAACGCGAGCTTTGGTGTGCAGACGACATCCTTGAAAAAATGTCCGGTTTTCGGAGCTTTTCGGTTTCCGGAACTCCGATAAAAGGTTGTGCACCTGTACATGCGTTTCCAGAAACATCTGCTCTACCATATCCCCCAGACCCCTGCCATTCACTGTGAAGTTCTTACCCTGGTTAGACTTCCCAAATTGGAACACCTCACACTTGTATTCATTAAACTTTGTTAACCATTCCTCAGACCACTTGCCCAATAGACCAAGATCATGCTGCAAATTTTGATAACCACCTTCAATATCTACGATACGACCTACTTTAGTTTAATCTGCAAATTACTAATCATGCCTTCCATATTCTCATCCAAATCAAATGATATAAACCACAAACTACAATCGGCTCAGCATCGATCGCTCATCACAGGCTTCCAGTAAAAAAAAAAAAACTACCTGCCACCATCACCCTCTGCTTCGTTCCATTAAGGCAATTTTATATCCCGGCAGCTAGTTCTCATTGGATCCCATGCAAGCTAAACTTCGAGACAGCCTACCATGCAGAATTTGTATCAAATGTCTTGCTGAAAACCATATATACATCTACAGCTCTGTCATCAACCTTTCTGGTTATTTCTTTAAAAACATCTATCAGATTGGTAAGACACAATCTCCAACATACAAAACTATGCTGATTACTCATATCCAGTCCCTGTCTATCCAAATGCATATAGATATCTTTTGAAGTCTGAAAAAGGGTCCCCACCTGAAATGTCATCCTTTTTCTCCAGAGATTTTCCCTGACCCACTGCGTTACTCCAGCAGTTTGTGTCTATCTTTGGTATATACCAGCATCTGCAGATGCTTTCTATGCATATCTTCTCCCTTGGAATCCTTTCCATGGATGTTAGGTACACCGGTCCATAGTTCCCAGGCTTTTCATTGCAACCCTTCTTGAATAGATGCTCAACATTGGCCATCCTGCAGTTATCCAGAATCTCACCCATGTGTAATAATCTATATATTACTAAAAGTCTGATCTTGACCACATCCTGTTGTTCTGTATATTGATTTTAGAAAAAACGCTGCCACTTATGGCTGTGATTTTTGGACATCTTACTCAGAGTCCCTCTCCACTGCGCAGGACAAGAGGATTTTTCCCATCGATAAAAAATAAAAGAGTTATTAATGTTTAATAAATGTTGAGATTCTCTCTCCTAAAAGTTGAGCTTCTCTCTCCTGAAAGCTTTTATATTCTGAAGATAATATAAAACCCTGAAGTGTTGAGTGCCTCAATCAGTCTCTGCAAGATGGGGAAGCGAGAGGGTCACTTCTATCAGTCGAAGCTGTGAATAACACTGAACACATGTCTACTAAATTGTGAGTGGCTTTACTGACCTGTCAGTGCCCTTAATGTGGTTTGAAAATAGAGTTTGGAAATGCTAAAGCTGTGTTGCCTTTGGTTTGGAAATGCTAAATCTGTGTTGCCTAATTAAAGCTGTATTGCCTGATTAAAGTTGCGTTGCCTAATTAAAGTTGCGTTCCCTAATTAAAGATGCCTTGCCTAATTAAAGTTGAAGTTACCTTGCCTAATTAAACTTGACTAGCCCAATTAAAGTTGCCTTGTCTAATTCAAGTTGCCTTACTTAATTAAAGTTGCCTTGCCTTCTACATAATAAAAGTCTTATCTTGACCACTTCTTGTTTGCGCTTTATATTGATTTTAGAGAAAAAATACTACATGTATGGCTGTGATTTTTGGCCATCTTACTTAGTCCCCCTCCGCTCATCAGGCGCCGAGGATTTTTCCCATCAATGAAAAATAAAAGAGTTATTAGTGTTTTAAAAATGTTGAGATTCTCTCTCCTGTCAATAACGCCATGAAGGCCACGCCCCTTCTGGTGGGAGGGGGGGAGGGACTATAAAACCCAGAAGTGTGGGCGTGGCTCAGTCTCTGCAAGATGGAGGAGGGAGAGGTCATGACTCGCTGTCTTAATGACCTTGCACCCTGCTTGAAATGGTTAGAAACTGCAATTGAATTTGGAGGCCTTGCACCCTGCTTGTAATGGAATTTCAAGGAATAACCGTGAGTCAACTGCCAGCTCACCAGCCGTGAGTGAGTGAGCTGCCCACTTAGTGTTTCCTATATGTTAGCTTAGCTCCTTGTGGTCGGTCTGGATGAGTTGGGAAGTAGGACATGTTTCCATTCTGTGTGACTCAATGATACAAATTCTGGTGCTGCCTTTTTCCCAAAGCTTTTCATCAGGGAAATATGGGAGATGCAATGTTGGCATTTAAAAGACTTTTAATCCTTTAAGAGCAAAATTAATATACAGGGAATGGAGTGATATGGAACATGTGCTGGCAGAAGGAATGTTTATATAGGCCTCTTGTTTGGCACAGGGGTTGTAGGCTGAAGGTCCTGTCCCTCTGTTATATTATTATATGTTCTCTGTTTAGCAAGGGCAAAACTAGCCATCAGAAACGAATTTCTGAAGGTCTGAAAAAGGGTCTCGATCTGAAAACGTCACTTATTCCTTTTCTCAAGAGATGCTGCCTGACCCGCTGAGTTACTCCAGCTTTTTGTGTCTATCTTCGGTTTAAACCAGCTTCTACAGCTCCTTCCTACACAATCAGAAATGAAATATGGAATAAAATATTGCGATGATGTAGATTTAAAATGAATGATCACAATATGGTAATCTTAGTTTAGGAGTGTCCCTAAATGATTTGAATTCACATTCTCATGCTTGCATTTCCTTGTCTTTGTTCTATGGACATTTGGTAAAATTATTGAGATTTATGACCTAAATGATAAAAATAATTTGATTATTTTGCATTTCCTAATGGTTGAAGCAATCAATTTTATTTTCTCAGAAGGATAAAACTAATACAAAATTTTCTAAATGGCTGGATGACAGACTTAATGATTGATGCGTTTGTGCCGCTCATTCCCAGAACTGCAAGCAATAAATACAGAATAAGTTTTATGTGTTTGGAGATCATTCACCAAGAATTCTATTGAGAAATGAACAACTATCTCACTATTCCAATGATCAGAAGTCATTAGGCCTGCTTTTAACGAGTGGTGACAAAGTAGTAAGCTGTGAAGTGAACAGATGAATGCACACTCATTCTTACTAGCAGAAAGCTTAAGGGCCTGTCCCACTCGGGCATAATTTGCGTGTCATTTATGCAACATCCTAAAAATTGGTGGGCATGCCGTGACACGCATATGGTGAGGCGTGGTGGCGCATGCAGTGACGTGCGGTAACGCGTGGCGCCACAGGATTTTGTAATGCTGAAAATACTCGAGCGCCACCTGCGTGAAGTATCCCTTGTGCACGCTGACGTACTGATGGCGTACGCTGATGTACTGACGGGGAACGTGTAGCGCGTGGTGACGCATGGTTACGCACAGTGACGCACAAACATTGCCTATGCTAATTTATTATGCTTCACCGTGCATCAACGCCGTAACCATGTGACGCCCGTACACCATCGGTGCGACATTTGTGTGCCATTTGAGCGCCACACCATGTGACCACCCGGGTAAAAAGTGCTCGTAGTTTTGAAAAATTTTCACTGGAAAAATCCTTGCCACGGAGGTTGGACTAAGAACGAATAGAAACATAGAAATAGAAACATAGAAATTAGGTGCAGGAGTAGGCCATTCGGCCCTTCGAGCCTGCACCGCCATTCAATATGATCATGGCTGATCATCCAACTCAGTATCCCGTACCTGCCTTCTCTCCATACCCCCTGATCCCCTTAGCCACAAGGGCCACATCTAACTCCCTCTTAAATATAGCCAATGAACTGGCCTCAACTACCCTCTGTGGCAGAGAGTTCCAGAGATTCACCACTCTGATATTTGCAATGATATTGCAAATGGCTCCCAAAAGAAGCAGGGCCCTCAAGAGCACTTGGCGTGCGACTGTCGTACTGCTAGACGATTTTCGTGCATCAGTACTACCGGCCTTTAGTGTAAATGACACACAAATGATGCCCAAGTGGGACAGGTCCTTTAAAGTATTACAGGCAAAGATCTAATTCTTTTGACTTTAGAGATACAGTGTGGAAACAGGCCCTTCGGCCCATCGTGTCTATGCCGCCCAGCGAGCACCCCATCCACTAACACTATCCTACACACTAGGCTCAATTTACAATTTTACCGTAGCCAATTAATCTACAAACCTGTACATCTTTGGAATGTGGGAGGAAATCAGTGCACCTGGTGAACTTTGTCACAGTGAGAACGTATCGACTCCATACAGTCACCATTCATAGTCAGGATCGCATCCGGGTCCCTGGTACTGTAAAGCAACAAATCTACCACTGCGCCACTACCGGATTAACAGAGAGTGACAGAAATCAAATGGAAAGCTTGCTGAAATTTGCTGTTTCTGACCCTTTTGCCCATTTTCTATCCTGAAAAGTGTGAGGGCATGGTTAATGGAGAGAATAAATTAAACCCTTAAGTCTACAATAATTATAGCATGGATGTGATGCAAGGAGGATGTATTCCAGAAGAATTTGCCTGAACACAACTCCACTCTCTATTTTAGATATAGAACAATGGAATACAGGAACAGGCACACAATGTCTGCACCAAATGTGTTGCCATGTTAATCCCCTCTGTCTCCACATGATCCATGCCCCTCCAATCTTTGCATATCCATGTGGCCATCTAAAGGTATCTTAAAAACATCTATCATAAGCACTTCCATCACTACCCCCTGGCAGTGCATTCCATGCCCCCAGCACCTTCTGTGTAAAGAAAAACCTTGTCCTGCACATCTCCTTTCAACTTTCCGCTCTGACCTTAAAGCTATGCCCTCTCATCTTTGACATTTTCACCCTGGGAAAAAAGTTCTGACTATCAACCAAATCTGCGCCTCTCTTAATGTTACATACTTCTATCAGGTCTCCCTTCACCCTCCGAATTCTCGCTAAAACAATCCAAGTATTTGCAACATTCCTGATAACATTTGCCCTCCAATCCATGCAGCATTCTGTAAACCTCTTCGGCACCTCTCCAAAGCCTCCACAACATATTGAACAGTCAGTTAGAGAGCACTTTGGTATCGGTGACTATAATTCTATTAGTTGTGAAGTAATTGTGGAGAACTATAGGAATGTTTCACAAGTTGTGGAGAACAATAGGACTGTTCCTCCATATATCAATGCTGTTAAAGGTCTTGCCTTTAATGAATACTTTCGCCTTACATTCAACTTCCCAACGTTCAACCCCTCACACTTGTTCGCATTAAATTCCATATCTAAATCTCGCTGTATCGTTTATAAGGCTTCTGCACCGTCTGCAAATATCAATTTTACTTCAGAGTCACATGAGTGACTACGTGAAGAGCCCGCTCAGCACGCATGCGCGGCATTACGTTCAGCAGTGCAACAGCGGCCGCATCAGGAGTCAGGTGCTCCCGCTACAGGTGAAAGAACGGACCGTCAGGTAAGCTCTGAGGTCGGGTTTTCTTTCACAGGAAACCTTCTGCTTTCAGGCAGAGAAGAAAGGCTCATGGACAAACCTGTCCCCCGCTCGACTCCACGGAGGAACGTTCCATCTGGGGGGGGGGGGGGGCAGCAACAAAGCGGTAGGACCACTTACCCGGCGCTCTGCTATTCTCCGACACCGAGCCGAGCCCAGCCCGCTAGCTGGAAGTAAAGCCACGGAAGAGGCGTCCGGCCGGTAGCTTCCGACTTGTCGGACGGGGACATCTCTCCACACGCACGGGGGGAAAGACAGCCGCCTGAAAAGACCTGTTCACCGCTCGACTCCACGGAGGAGCGTTCCATCTGGGGGGGGCAGCAACAACGTGGTAGGACCGGTAACCCAGCATTCCGCTTTTCCCCAACACCGTGCCGAGCCCAGCCCGCTAGTGCCTGAGCAGCGGGCTGGAAGTAAAGCCACGGAAGAGGCGTCCGGCCGGTGGTTTCCGACTTGTCGGACGGGGACGTCTCTCCAGCCGCCCGGGGGAGAGACAGTCGCCTGAGCCGCATGGAGCGGCTCCTGGGGCAGGAGCTCCAGCGTGACGCGCTTCGTGAGGGGCGCTCTCGCAGGGGGAGTTCAGGCACTCCCTCCACAGTGCCTTGTGCACTGCCCATTGCTTCCTCCTTACCCGAGGGTAGCTTTGGTGAACAGGACTGGGCTGGTCAAGAAGAGGGGACAATGGCTGAAGATCTCGGGAGTATGCAAGGGGTGCAGGAACAGGAAGAGCTGCTAGGTGTGGTGGACCGCTACGTGGCAACCCCACGTGCAGGAGACCGTTAAAGGCCAAACTAGTGGCCAGCATTAACCACCTCTCCAACAGGCCCCTACAGGAGAGGTGGTCAATAAGGCTTAGAAAACTGCAGCTGATCCTCAGGCTCCTGACGTCAGCCATCACATCGTTTGCTCGTTCCGTGGACAAATACGGAGATGACCACAACCTTCGTAAACAAATCATAAAACCTGCCATAAAATCCTAAATTTGCGGGGTTGTGCATACCCCAGCCACTGAGCCAGACCCACTGCTCCTTGGCAAAAACCTCACAAAGCATATGAAGGATATGGAAGAGGCTTTAAAAAACTTTCGGTCTCATGAGGGCAGGCCCCGGGACGAGCAAACCAAAAACAATAATTCCTAAGCAGCAGCACCCCATCGCATCCATCAGTCGACGTCTACCATATGGGACTGGTGTAAAGCTCGGGGTCCGAATTCTATCCCCAGAAGTCTTCTTTAGACCAGGGCCCAGAGTGGACCCCATGGAAAATGTGCCACCCCCCAACATCACCGCCACGTCAGATGACGTGCAAGACTCGTTGGACCGGCAGGAAACAGAACAATACCCATAACCATGGAGATAGGTGGGTCTGGTTCCTACCAGCACATAGAAAATAGGTGCTTAATACTAGCAGGGGGCCGATTACACCTGTTTTAAGAAGCACGGGAGTCTATCACGAGTGATCAGTATATACTCAATGGCATTAGTGGATACACAATACAATTCATACTAGAAAAATTGCCATCAGTTCAACATTCACCCCAGAGGGTATTTTCCCTCTCCGTTAACGAAACGAGCTGAACTGGTGAGACTAATTACAAAGGGTATCATGGGAAAACATGAACCCTTGGAATTCGTATCAAATATTGTCACTAAACCCAAAAAAGATGGTGGATGTCGCATCATCATTGACTTAACTTCACTAATAATGTTTGTTAAGTATATACATTTCAAAATGTAAACGGTTGTTACGGCCAAACAACTAATTTCCAAAGGATAGTTCATGACAAGCATTGATCTTAAAGATGTTTACTATTTAGTACCATTCACAAGGATCATCGCAGATACCTGAAATTTACCTGGATGGGGCAGCAATGGCAGTTTAAGGCGTTACCCAATGGTTTCACATCAGTCCAAGATTATTCACCAAGATACTAAAACCAGCTCTGGCTATATTCAGAAGACAAAAACATATTGTCATGGCATATCTTGATGATATCTTAAATAATAGGCAAGACCATGGAATTGACTATGTTAGCTGTATCAGCTACAAAACAGTTATTGGAAACCCTGGGATAGTCTTACATCCAGATAAATCTAAGTTGAAGCCATCCACAATCATGGACTAGGGCTTCACAATTAATTCAGCCTACGTGACTGTAACATTGCCAAGAGACAAAACAATTAAATTGGCACAATCATGCAACAATTTAATGATTTGCACTGTCAAAACTTACAAAGAGCAAAGGTACAGGCACCAAAACGTCATTATGATCGTGTCATAAAGTTACCCACTGAAGCAATATCAGAACTACAGTGGTGGGCAAAAAACGTTTGGCATAGTTTCAGCCCTATTATCATCACTAACCCTACGTTAGTTATCCAAACAGATGCCAGTGCTCAAGGCTGGGGAGCAAGTAACTCTATATCCAGCACAAGTAGTAGATGGACTAATCCAGAGTCATCGTTACCACTTACACTGGGCATTAATTATCTAGAGATGTTGCGTGACTTTTATGGTTTAAAAGCATATGCACAAATATGCATCACTTGCATGTACGGTTACAAATAGATAATACTACGGTGGTGGCCTACAATAACCATATGGGCGGCATAAAATCGATATCATGCGATAAGTTGGTCAACACAATTTGGCAATGGTGTGTCGAATGATATATTTGGCTATCAGCAACTTACCTGACATGTAAGCTAAATACAGTGGCAGACACCAGGTCACGTAAATTTAATGACAACATCGAATGGATGTTAAACCCCAAAAGATTTGCAAAAGTTATCAAACAATCTGGCACGCCAGATATTGATTTATTTGCATCAAGGTTAAATCACCAGGTACCTATGTATGTCGCTTGGGAACCAGACCCTGAGGCATCAGCGGTAGATGTGTCCGTGCTGGATTGGGGAAATTCTTCTCCTATGCATTTCCTCCCTTCTGCCTCATCAGTTGGGGACTACGCACAATACAAATGGACTCTGCTTCAGGTATTTTGATAGTACCCGACTGGCCTACGCAGCCATGGTTCCCAGTAATCCATGACATGGTTGTTGAAACTCCGATGGTATTCCCCAGTGACCCAGAGTTATTAACACCCAATGTCGGGCACAAGCCACCCGTGCCATGAAAAAATCAAACTCCTGGGTTGCAGATTCTGCACAAACCACTTCTGGGACTGGGATTATCAGAACAAACCATCGACACCATGTCAGCATCCCTCCGAACATACACTAAGAAAACAGCACTTGTCCAGCATCAAAAAATGGGAGAAGTACTGCTTGGATACAGGGACCACCTACTCAACCACTACAGTTACCAACGTACTGGAATTCCTGGTGAACCTTCACCACAATGAAGGACTCAGCTACAGAGCCATCAACACAGGAAGTGCCCTGCCTGTCTATTTAAAACGAGCTCCAGGACAACAGGCCATGGGGTCCCACCCGCTGGTGGTCAAACTAATGAAGGGTATTTACAACTCTAACTCCCTAGACCAAGGTACACCCATATATGGGATGTCAGTGTGGTCCTGACATACCTCAGGGGATGGCCACCAGCCAGATCCCTCAATCTGGAACAATCTATGCTCAAAACACTCATGTTGATGACACTTGTAACTGCACAGAGGGTCCAGTCACTACACCTATTGCGACTGGACACCATGCTCACAGCTCCAGACCAGATCTCGGTCATTATCCAGGGACTGATCAAACAGAGCAGACCAGGAACACCTAATCCAGGCGTGGAATTCCGGGCTTACCTGCCTGAACCACAGTTATGTGCTATGACCCACCTACTATCCTACATAGACACAACCAAAAATATTCGAGGGAGATGAAAAGCCTTGTGGGTCAGTCATAAAAAACCTTATGGTCGGGTGATGAGCCAAACCATTGCGAGATGGCTCAAGCAGGTGCTAAAAGCTGCTGGGATAAACATTAACAGGTACAAATCTCATTCCACCAGGGCAGCATCCACGTCGATGGCTAAAAGAATGGACGTGCCTATAGACCACATCCTGGCTACAGCAAGATGATCGGGGGAAAGACTGTTCAGAAATTTTATATTAAGCCATTGGCAAAACCTGTTTTATTTGCAGAAAAGATTTTACAGACTGCAAATATTTAATTTAAGCCCAGGGGAGCAATTTAATTTCTTTGTTGTTATTGTTAAAAAATACCATTGTGTTTTTCTACAAACAGATTCATTGGTTGATTACGATAACACACTTCCTCCCTCAAGGACTTCGGCAGTGCATGAAGTAATACCTGTTACACGGTTTGAAATCACAGAGCTTTGAAGTCTTCACATAGTCACTCATGTGACTCCGAAGTAAAATAGTAAGATTAAACGAGAACTTACCAGTTTGAAGTTTGATCTGTATTTTATGAGGAGTTACAATGAGGGATTACGTGCCCTCCGCTCCCACCCTCAATAATATGGGTCAAACTGATAAACTGATGTCTCCTTTTCTTTACTATGTTTACTTCAATAACTGTGTCTATCTGTGATTCCACACCGCTAATTTGAAGTATGCCGCGCATGCGTGCTGAGCGGGCTCTTCACGTAATCCCTCATCGTAACTCCTCATAAAATACAGATCAAACTTCAAACTGGTAAGTTCTCGTTTAATCATACTATTTTGGTGTCATCTGCAAACCTACTCACCAACTCAACTACATTTTTGTATTAGTTGTTTATACTTCTCTCAAACAACAGAGTTCCAAGCAGAAGATAGAAACAAAATTCTGGAGTAACTCAGCGGACAGGGAGCATCGCTGGAGAGAAGGAATGGGTGACGTTCATGTTGAAACCCTTCTTCAGACTGAAAGTCACAGGAAAGGGAAAAGAGAGATATAGAACAAATGCATGAAAGATATGCAAAAAGGTAATGATGATAAAGGTAACAGGCCATTGTTAGTTGTTTGCTAGGTGAGAACTTGAAGCTGGAGCGACTTGGGTGGGGGAGGGATAGAGAAAGAGGGAATGCATTGGTTACTTGGTTGGAGAATTCAAAATTCATACCAGTGGTTTGTAAGCTGCCCAAATAAATTATGAGATGTTGTTCTTCCAATTTGCGTTTAGCCTCACTCTGACAATGGAGGAGGCTTAAGACAGAAATGTCAGTGTGGGAATGGGAAGGGAAATGAAAGTGTTTGGCAACCAGGAGATCAGGTAGGTCCAGGCGGACTGAATGAAGGTGTTCAGCGAAATGGTCACTGTTCTGAGCAGCGAACAATTTCCTAGCAGAGATCCATGTGGAACACCACTGGTCACAGTCTTTCAGTCATTGCTCTGTGGTGCCCGTCTCATTCATGTCCTCACATTTGAAGGAAGCATGGACGTATAATCTCCTGACTGAGAGTGTGTGGCCACAATAACAAGTGCCTCAAATACAAGCCATTTATAACATGATAAATCATTCAAAACATAACAGAATTTGACAGAGCCATATCTGACATAATTCAGGATTATGTACTTCTCATTAATATATCATCAAACTTTGGTGTACTGCCTTCGGAACAATGTATTCATCTTTCTTTTGAAAAGTAAATTGATGTATCTGTCATGCTATAACAAGCCATTTTATAAAATTTTAATCCTACAACACTTCTCCCATTAGTTTCATGAGTCTCACTTGCACTTTCATTTTGTTCCGTCTGCTTGATGGAACTTTTCACCATCTGTCTTGGTGAAACCAGAGACCATTTCCAATTGGTTTGCAAATATTTATCACTATGAAATCTGGTTTCTGTTTTTATTTAAAAGCAGACTCTGAATGTGAGAGCCGGTGAGTAGGGTGAGCATGTTACAGTGTCCAATTGGGCTTACAAATTCAATGAATGCTCATCTTACTGTGAATGAAGATGGTGAAGGGGTTAGAAGAGGCAAGTGGACACTATTTAGTATTCCAAACTGACAAGATATAATCTTGCGGTCATATGAATTAGCAGCAGTTACATGTCCACTATATCTGTTCAATATTTAGGAAGATGATTCTGAGTGAGCTGTAGGTCAGTGGTAATATTTTTTATTAATAGTCATGTACGCACTATAATTCCTTGGGTATATTGCAATGTGGAAAGGTTTGATCCAAAGTACAAACTGAACTTTGGATTCAGGAGCTGAATATTTTGAAGAGAATCTGAAACCTTTGCAATAAATGGATCAATTTTGTGTCTCTTCATGCAAAAAGAAAGGAGAGCTGTTTGAGGAACTCAATGGGTTAGGCAATATTTACAGAGGAAAATAGACAACCTACATTGTGGTTGAGACATTTCATTTAGCTGAATGAGTACAGGAGAAGCAGCCAGTCTAAATAAATAGTTTAGGACAGGTGTGTGGCAAGAGCTAGTAAGTGAGCATCGATTACATATGAGAAGGAGTTGATGGACAGATGGTAGTCAGGTGGGGAGGGAAGGGTGGAGATCATGAGAGAGTTTGGGAGCTGATAAGTGGAGAAACATTTGGCAGCCATTCCCCTTCCCATTCCAACTCCATACTGTGTATCCTCATCCTCCTTCATTACCAAGGTGAGGCCAAATGCCAAATACAAGAACAACACCTCTTATTCTGCCTCAGTAGTCTACAACCCAATGATATGAACATTGAATTATCCAATTTAAGGTAGCCCATACCCTTACTGTCATTTTTCTCTCCTCCAATCTACCCTAGTGCTAATGCACTACATTATCATACACACCTTTCTTCCTACATTATCCTCTAGCCCACCATCCCCTTGTTTCTTTTCTGTCAAGAAAATCTTTGGTGTTAAAAACATTCCCTGGAATCTTTAGAATTTGTAGACTCCTAAAGAGTGCGTGACAATGGGAAGATGGTGCAGGCAGTGTCACCTGCACCATTTACCTGCACAGGCAGTCACCTCTGCCTGCACCATCTTCTCATTGTCACACACAAAAATACCAATAATTTAAACAGCCTTCTGTAGTCAGAGTAAGGTTAACATTTTCATTTTGTTATTTGGATTCAAACCCGATCCTGGGTTAACTCTCACCATCACCTAATTTCACTGGCCAATCACTTTGATCTGCTGTTTAAATACAAATATTGTTTCAAACATTAGAGAGAATAATTATTTTCAGTTTCCCCCCCTGCAACATAATGGGTCTATGTGTCAATCATGGCTTAGGTTAAATCAAGTAAGAATGCTCAGATGCAATTGAAAGAATCATATTTATAGCATTTACTGTAATTATGATTTTTCATAAACAATGATGCAGGAATTATTTTATCTGTAAATGCCATTAGCTCACCTATTATTGAGAGGCTTGGCATCATCTTAACTAGTTGGCTGCACTTCCTTGGAGACCAGTCTGCAGCTTGCATTCATTATATGAAAGCATCTGCTTTCAGCAAATGCAAATGCTGTTTAAAATTCATTGACAATCTGCGTCAATCATGTTTATTTATTCTGTGCTGACAGTTAGATCTAGCACCCCGCCACTGCCTATTAAAAGCAGTTTAGCTTGATTGGGACGAATGGGGACCTTGACCATAAGACGTAGGAGCAAAATTAGGCCATTGGGCCCACATTCAGATAGCTCCACACTGGAGACAATTGGTCCTTTCTCCCAATCCACAATCACATTGACTTCATCCAGGTACCTTCTCAACTTCTCCACTAAGTTCCTCCCACATCCCAGAGATGAAGGTTGTTAGCATAATTTATTATATATAGAATTATCGCAATGTGGATGAGTGATATAATTAATGGGAATGTGGGGAGAATAGGATGCAGGGAAAATGTGTGTGAATAAATGGGATTGCTCTGTGAAACAGCAATGGGTTGAATGGCCCCTTTCTATGTTGCAAACAAAAGTCGTCAGCTCCGCTTTGTAGACAACTTGGCTGATGGCCCTTCCTGCCAATCTACAATCACATTTGGATGGCATGGTGATGCTGTAGTTACTGGTAGTCCTTACAGCACCAGAGGCCCGGGTTCGATCCTGACTACAGGTGCTTATCTGTACAGAGTTTGAACGTTCTACCCGTGACCTGCGTGGGTTTTCCTGGGTGCTCGGGTTTCCTCCCACACTCCAAAGATGTATAGGTTTGTAGGCTAATTACCTTGTAATTATAAATGATGTCTTGTGCGTAGGATGATGTAAGTGATAATTGCTGGTCAGTGTGGACTCAGTGGGCCGAACGACCTGTTTCCGTTCTGTGTCTCTAAACCAAACTCAACTAAACAAAACGTTAACATCAGCGGGTACAGCAGCATCTATGGAGCGAAGGAAATAGGCAGCGTTTTGGGCCGAAACCCTTCTTCAGACTGATGGGGGTGTGGCGGGGAGAAGGCACCCAGGTACCTTCTCAACTTCTTCTTTGGGTCTGGATTTTCTCTGCTTCCAGAACAATTGGAGTCAGTGCATTGCAGAAAATTTGACTGGATGGAGACCGCTGTAGGGCTGGCACTATGGAGCTGCTTACTGGAGAGTTACAGCTGTGTTCTCTGAGTGGAGCTTTTACATTCTCTTTGTGGGCATGTGGGCTTCCTCCAGGTTCCCCACACATCCCAAAGAGTTGCTGGTTGTTAGCATAATCAAATATATATAAAATTGTCCCAATGTAGTTGACCGATAGAATTAATGGGAAAGTGGGGGGAATAAGAGACTGGGGAAATAAGTATGAATAAATAGGATTGCTCGGTGAGCCAGCAAATACAATGGGTTGAATGGCCCATTTCTATGTTGCAAGGAAATGTGTAGTATTACCAATTCCTGACCCTTTTATCTGTTCCCCCTGATTTCTGGGGTAATTCCTAGACTGGTCAGATAAATGGGGATGCTGTTCAGGTCCCCAATTGCAGCTCCTTCCTTGAAAAGCATGACATTTCAAAACCCAGGTTTACCACACCACCACTTCCCCCTCCCTCCCAACCAATCTCCAAACCAACTTATTTCAGATGTACACTGCAGACTCCAGGAAGCTTTGCAGAATTACCTCCAGTGTCATTAGGTCCTAACTTGCCTCTTCACTTCCCTGCACCACGTGCCATGACCCAGCTGATTCTCGCCCATCACGGCCAACCAGTTAGCCCTACATTGGTAACATGGGAGGACCCACATTTGAGCATTATTGTTCAAGTTCCATTCACCAACAATTTATTGGATTTCCAATCCTTTTTGCTCTTTGAAGCAATATTTGTAATTGTTCATAAATCTTTGGGAATGTTGGTGTATGTTGGTAAAAGTCATGTATAGGAGGGAGGAATTCTCTGAAGGAACTAGATATGCAAAAGCAAGGTGCACAAAAATGCTGGAGAATCTCAGCGGGTGCAACAGCATCTATGGAGCGAAGGAAATAGGCAGCGTTTCGGGCCAAAACCCTTCTTCAGACTGATGGGGGGTGGCGGGGAGAAGAAAGGAATAAGGAGGAGGAGGAGCCCGAGGGCAGGAGGATGGGAGGAGACAGCCCGAGGGCCGAGGAAGGGGAGGAGACAGCAAGGATGCAGGATGCAGACTCCCCAAGCAGAATATGAGGTGCTGTTCCTCCAATTTCCGGTGTTGCTCACTCTGGCCATGGAGAAGACCCAGGACAGAGTGGTCAGATGGGGAATGGGAGGGGGAGTTGAAGTGCTGAGCCACCGGGAGGTCAGGTAGGTTCTTGTGGACCGAGCGGAGGTGTTCGGCGAAACGATCGCCCAGCTTCCGCTTAGTCTCACCAATGTAGATCAGCTGACATCTAGAGCAGCGGATGCAATAGATGAAGTTGGAGGAGATGCAGGTGAACCTCTGTCGCACCTGGTCCTTGAATGGAGTTGAGGGGGGAGGTAAAGGGACAGGTGTTGCATCTCTTGCGGTTGCAACGGAAAGTGCCCGGGGAGGGGGTGGTACGGGAGGGAAGGGAAAGGATGCGATATTCTAACCGACATCCACTATATGCAGGCGATGGACTTCTAACCAACATCCACTATAAACCTACTGACTCCCATGGCTATCTGGAACCTCAAGGTATGAAAAAGCAATGTTGATTTAAACCTCAATCAATCTGAACCTGAAATAGTTCTGAGCCGTGTTATGCTTTTTGCAGTTACTTCAGCTTCAAAGTGGATACAGTTTTCAGGACTTGCCTGGGCAAGAGAATCTGATGCTGTCATGCAGAAAACAATATCAGGACTTCCGGTGGCGCTATGGAGTAGGAGAGACTCGCGCCAACTAGCTCCGGGAAAAAACCCGCTAAAAACGGGGGAAAAAGACAGGTCCTACCTGCTGAAAACAGTACCGATTGTTTGCAGTAAGTTTGTGACGTCATCAGGCACACGACACCGGCAGTATGTCGACACAGCATACTCCCCTCCTAAGGCGAGAAAAACCGGCAAGGCTAAACAGGTAGGCCCAACTGAAGCCTCGGCCTCAGTTTTAACAGCATCCCAAGAAGATATCTCAAAGAAGAAAAAGACTGAAATGGAAGATTTAAAACATTTTCTTGCACAGGAAATCTCTAATTTAATGGAAGAACTAAAAAATCTTAAACAGAACTTCAAGGAAGAGCTGAAATCTTTTAAAAATGAAATTAAAGAACAAATTAAAGAAGAGGTTACAGATACTGTACATGAAGTTCTGGAAGACTGGAAATTAAATATAGAAGAAAATCCGACTCAAAATATTGAAGAAGTAAATGATAAACTGAATTCGATGGAATCTAGATTTGATTCTAAGTTGGAATCTATCCTCCAGACATTAAATCAACACCGAGATTGTAAAAGAACTAGAGGAAATTGCTGAGACAAGCACCGAAACTACAAAAAAATGTATCGCCGAGAACAAACGCCTATCAAAGTTATTGCATCAAATAACCAAAAAATGTACTGACTTGGAGGGACGACATTAAAATGTGGATTGTGGAAATGTCGGAGACCCTATATCTAGATAGAATTAGACTTGTCTTAATGGACAAACAAGAACGTTTTGATAAAATATGGGCTCCATTCATTAATTATCTGACGGGATAGATTGGCCCAGCACGAAAACCCAACTGAAACTTGAACTCAAGATTAGATGAAAAGTCATACTTTATAATCTATGAACCTATCTCCAATGACGTATTATAAGTAATCCATTCCACCTTTTCTGTTTTTAAAAAAAATATTTGTAACTCTTTATTCTCTCTTTCTCTCTTTTTCTATATTAAAAAAAAACACTAGAAGCAGAAGTAATCGACAATTGAAAATTTTAATAATGTATGACTGATGTTAATGAAAAGTTTATTTACTATAATATGTAACTATACTTTATAATGTCTACTTCCAATAAAAATATTATTAAAAAAAAAAAAAAAAAATTTAAAAAAAAAAAAGAAAACAATATCACCATGTACAGTAATTTGTCCAGCATAGATCAGAAACAAACTGCTCTGCATTGAGCTTGTGGGCTTCTGGGCTGTGTTCACAATCACAGTTACAAGCTGGCAGCTGATACATGGCTGGTCCAAGCCAACAGAAAGACTAATTGATGGCCCTGATGTAATCCAGAAATGCAATACTGCTATATGTCAAAGGATTAATCCCCATTCCCCATTAATATTTCTTTTAATTTTATTTCTACTCTGTCATCTTGGCATTGCCAAGAAGAAAAGTGAATCTAAAGCCACTGTGCATAAGCCTCACTTAACATTAAATATTTTGAATGATGCCCATCATTCTCCACTGCTGAAATTCAATAAACTCCAGGCATGAACTAATATAACGGACATTACAGTGGAGAGAAAATGAAATCAGGCCCAGTGTGTCTCCAGCATGTCAAGATTAACAGACAAACAAGGATTCATGGATAAAAAGCTTGGTTCAGTCTTTCCATGGCAAAACAACTTGGGATTGTAGAGCCAATTTAACAAAAAGATGATCTCCAGCAGTGGTGTCAGACATCATTTAAACCCAAGTCATGTATGCAGGTGCTTGATCAGCTGACTGAAAAAGTGGCAGCTTTTAAGAAAATCTTAAAGGGGCAGAGGCTAAAAATACAGAAGTTTCAATTGATTGCTTGTTTAAATTTTACTGCAACACATATAAACATTCAGAGCTCTCCAGACCTTCAGACCTGCTGGTACATTTAACTAACCATTAGTGGACTCAGCTGTTGCTGAAACTGCTATCTTTTCATACACAGCATTGGTCTCTTTATAGTCACTACAGCACATGTGGCAGCAGATCAAAATATTGTAAACATGTTTTTTTTTTCATCAATTTTTCCAGTTCTTTGACCTCTACAAATAAGGCATAGTGGGAATATGTGAGATCACCCCTTTTGAATATAAAGTGAAACGTATTGATTCTCAAAACATGGAGGTTGCTTTATTCTGTCAATTTTACTTCGGAGTCACGTGAGTGACTACGTGAAGAACCCCGCCAGGGGGCATGTGTGCCATATCGCTACACGCATTACGAAACAGTCAGGCGGGGTGAAACGACGTTCCCCCGCAGCGGCAGTTTTAAAAGCCGGAACCTGCAGGTAAGAGATACTCTGAGATCTTTTGTGTGTTCCCATACTGATTTACAGGTGGGGAGTCAATGGACAAGTCCAAGAATACAACGAGGGCTGCGACAAAACAGGCGGGGGAGGACCGCGGAGTTGCGGGCAGCCAGCAGCGGCCAGCGGCACATGAATCGCCCGTAATGGGAACAGCTGTGCCTGACTTCGCCTACCGCGGCCGGGCGGTAAGGCAAAACAAAAAACCAACAAAGTCGTTGACTCAGATCAGTCCGACTTAGAGCAGCCGCGAGCGGCCAGCGACCGTGAGCGCTGGAGCCGGATGGAGCGGTGTGTGGAGCAGTTGCTCCAACGTGACAGGCTCCGGGAGATGGTATCTAGTCACTGTGGGCACTATGTTAAACCCACAGCAGCACCCCTTGTAGGGCTGCACAGTGCATCTCCCTCGTCAGAGGGGAGTACTGGGGGTCAGTTCTGGGCTGATCCTGAAGAGGGGTTTGCAGAAGAGAAATCAAGTGTGCAAGGGGTGCAGGAACGTGAAAATCTACTGGACATGGTGTCCAAATTCATACAGCCATACCAGACTGGCCAAAACCTGGAACAAAAACTAGCTGCCAGTATAGATTATATGTCCTTTAAACAGCTACAGGAACAGGCTGTATTGGACACCACAGCAAGACACTTGGCACAGGGTAACTGTATATCCCTGAATGTTCCTGTTGTAAATAATTGCATATGGAAACATATCGGAGCAGGAGCTAGAGGCATGGATGTCAAACTCCAAAAGGTACTAAAGCTCCTAACAGCGGGAATAACAGCTTTCGCCCGCTGTAGCCTGTACCCTGATGAGCAGGTGGTCAGTGATACTCTCTAGTACAGCTGGTTGGTCAGGATCTGGGGGACAGGTGGGCTTTCTTGAGCCTCCTAAGGAGTAAAGGCTCTGCTGGTGCCTCAGCTTGGAGGGTGTTGAGGAACTTCCTCCGAGATATATCACTCCGAGGAATTTATAGCTGGAGGACCTCAGTCCCCGTTGATGATGGGGGTATGACTTCCTCTGTAGATGAGAAGGACATGTCGCAGGACCAACAGGATGCACTAGTACTGCTTTGCAACATCAGGAAGAGTGCCATCCGACCTGCTCTAAACCCAAAATTCGCAGGTCTGTGCTAACCTGGAAACGTAAAACCACCAATTATACTATTTGGAGGTAACCTATCGAAGCAAGTCAAGGAGCTCGATGAGGAGGCAATAACCCTGGGGCTCATAAAAGCGACTTCATCAAAAACCTACTACAGCCATAAACAGCACCCTTACGCACCCACCAGTAGAACAAGACAAATTGGTGAAAGCTCAAAGGTCCGGTACACCGAACATGGCTTTTTTTAGGCCATGGCCCAGGCCGGCCTTTTTGGAAAATACGCAAACCTCCAACACCAACCCAACCACAAACCCAGACACCGGTGCCTCAACATCAACGAAGGATTTACAAAAAGAAGTAAACCTGCCACTGGTAACTATGGAGGTAGGTGGGTCTGGTTCCTACAAATTGCAGGGGACATGGAGGTTGGGGGGAGATTACACTTCTTTCAAAGAGTAGGAGTAAACGGGTCCTTTTCACAATGGCGGGCAGTGACTAGTGGGGTACCGCAAGGCTCAGTGCTGGGACCCCAGCTATTTACAATATATATTAATGATCTGGATGAGGGAATTGAAGGCAATATCTCCAAGTTTGCGGATGACACTAAGCTGGGTGGCAGTGTTAGCTGTGAGAAAGATGCTAGGAGACTGCAAGGTGACTTGGATAGGCTGGGTGAGTGGGCAAATGTTTGGCAGATGCAGTATAATGTGGATAAATGTGAGGTTATCCATTTTGGTGGCAAAAACAGGCAAGCAGACTTTTATCTAAATGGTGGCCGATTAGGAAAAGGGGAAATGCAGCGAGACCAGGGCGTCATGGTACACCAGTCATTGAAAGAAGGCATGCAGGTGCAGCAGGCAGTGAAGGAAGCAAATGGTGTGTTAGCTTTCATAGCAAAAGGATTTGAGTATAGGAGCAGGGAGGTTCTACTGCAGTTGTACAGGGTCTTGGTGAGACCACACCTGGAGTATTGCGTCCAGTTTTGGTCTCCAAATCTGAGGAAGGACATTATTGCCATAGAGGGAGTGCAGAGAAGGTTCACCAGATTGATTCCTGGGATGTCAGGACTGTCTTATGAAGAAAGACTGGATAGACTTGGTTTATACTCTCTAGAATTTAGGAGATTGAGAGGGGATCTTATAGAAACTTACAAAATTCTTAAGCGGTGGGGCAGGCTAGATGCAGTTAGATTGTTCCCGATGTTGGGGAAGTCCAGGACAAGGGGTCACAGCTTAAGGATAAGGGGGAAATCCTTTAAAACCGAGATGAGAAAAACATTTTTCACACAGAGAGTGGTGAATCTCTGGAACTCTCTGCCACAGAGGGTAGTTGAGGCCAGTTCATTGGCTATATTTAAGAGGGAGTTAGATGTGGCCCTTGTGGCTAAGGGGATCAGAGGGTATGGAGAGAAGGCAGGTACGGGATACTGAGTTGGATGATCAGCCATGATCATATTGAATGGCGGTGCAGGCTCGAAGGGCCGAATGGCCTACTCCTGCACCTAATTTCTATGTTTCTATGTTTCTGGATGCATGGAGTATGTTAACTATATTTTAAGCAGTATCCAGGGATATACCATAGAATTTATACACAAATACAGCGCTCCAGTTCAGCATGTACTGAACCGAATGTTCGTACTTTCAGGTAAAGAAAAATCAGAAGCGCATGATGAACTGGAACGGCGTTACGCAAAAGGGGCAATTGAAAAATCCCACATGAATCGCTAGAATTCATGTCCAATATCTTTACCAAAAACAAAAAAAGATGGTGGTTGTCGCATCATCATAGATTTGACCAAATTGAATACATTTGTACAATATATTCATTTTAAAATGTAAACCTTTGTTACTGCAAAACAATTGATTTCCAAAGGTTACTTCATGGCTAGCATCGATTTAAAAGATGCTTACTATTCAGTGCCTATACGAGGTGACCACAGATGTTACTTAAAATTCAACTGGATGGGACAGTTCTGACAGTATAGAGCGCTGCCAAATGGGTTAACATCAGCCCCCAGGCTGTTCACAAAAATTTTGAAACCAGCCCTAGCGTTTCTACGGAAACAAAAACACATGGTCATGGCATATCTAGACGACATACTTATTGTGGGCATAACTTTGGAATTGGCCAAACAAACCGTCACAGCCACAAAACAGTTATTTGAAAAACTGGGGTTTATTATCTATCCAGTTAAATCTAAATTAACGCCTTCCACTACTATGGACTATTTGGGGTTCACCATTGACTCAGTTCACATGTCGGCGACTTTGCCAAAAGGAAAGGCTATAGACTTAAGAGAGGCTTGCAATAACCTCATTGACATCAGTAAACCGTCCATCAGATTGATAGCAAAAGTAATTGGCAAAATGGTAGCTGCTTTTCCAGCCACACAATTCGGACCTTTACATTACCAAAATTTACAGAGAGCAAAAATACGAGCACTCAAAATTAATGCAGGTCATTTTGACAGACCAATGAAGCTACCAATCAAAGCTATAATGGAACAAAAATGGTGGAAAGATAACATTCGGCTTTGTTTCAATCCAATCATTTTCAGCAACCCTTCTATGGTGCTACAAACTGATGCCAGTGCACTTGGTTGGGGTGCCACCAATTTCATCTCCAACTGTGGAGGTAGATGGACTGCACAGGAGGCATCATTATTACAAACACTGGACATAAACTACCTGGAAATGTTGGGTGCATTCCATGGCCTAAAGTCATATTGTTCTGGGTTATATCACCACCATGTTAGACTACAGATTGACAATACCACCGTGGTAGCATATATCAACCACATGGGTGGAAACAAATCGACATCATGTGACAATCTGGCTAATACAATTTGGCAATGGTGTATCCAGAGACATATTTGGATATCAGCTACTTTCCTACCAGGTAAACTAAATTTAGTGGCAGACACCAGGTCATGCAAATTTAATGAAAACACCGAATGGATGTTGAATAAAAAAGTATTTGCTGATACTACAGCACGGTATGGAACACCAGATATCGATCTATTCGCATCCAGACTTAATCACCAGTTATCAAACTATGTTTCGTGGGAACCAGACCCTGGGGCAGCGGCGACAGATGCATTTTCGCTGCATTGGGGGAAATTGTTTATTTATGCATTCCCTCCTTTCTGCCTCATCAGTCGGGTATTGAGGAAAATACAGCAAGACTCTGCATCTGGTATTTTGGTAGTACCCGATTGGCCTACTCAACCATGGTTCCCTGTGATACTCAACATGGTATTAGAACCATGTATCACCATCCCGAATAGACCAGATTTATTGGTTCATCCCGTAACAAGGGATAGCCACCCAGAGCGTCATTCTGTTGGGACTCACCCCCTGGTAACAAAATTTATGAGGGGAATTTTTAATACCAATCCCACAAGAACCAGGTACTCTCAAATATGGGATGTGAGTATTGTCCTGATGATGCTAAGGAATTGGTCTCCAGCAACAGCTCTGTCCCTACATAGACTGACACTGAAAACAGTCATGCTAATGGCTTTGGTCACGGCACAAAGGGTACAGTCGTTACATAAATTAAGACTGGACAACATGACTTCTTCATCTGGAAATATTACGTTTCATATTTATGAATTAGTTAAGCAGATCAGACAGGGATCAGCAGGCCTCAATATAGAATTTAGGTCTTACCCAATAGATGATCGTCTCTGTATAGTAAGACATTTGTTGTTATACATGGAGAACACGGAAATCATCAGAGGCAATGAGAAGGCACTTTTAATCAGCCACAAGCAACCACACAAAAAAGTGACAGTCCAGACCATCTCAAGATGGCTGAAACAGGTTCTAACACAGGCTGGGGTGGATACTAATAGTTTTAAATCTCATTCCACCAGGGCTGCAGCTACATCGGCAGCTATGCAATTAGATGTACCAATGGACCAAATCCTCAAGACAGCGGGATGGTCAGGGGAAAAAACATTCCAACTATTTTATCATAAACCAGTCATTAAACCTGGAACGTTTGCAGAAACAATTTTAAGTTCTGTAATTTAATTTACCCCATAAATAGGGGCTATAATTTGGTGTTAATAAATTTTTCATGGATTTCAATGTTGGATTCATGTCTAAATTATGTTGACACAATTCCTCCCACAGTCATTAAGGCAGATGTGATGCATGGACTCGTTTCCACGGCATGAAATCACAGAGCTTTGAAATCTTCACGTAGTCACTCACGTGACTCCGAAGTAAAATAGTAAGATTAAACGAGAACTTACCAGTTCGAAGTTTGATTGTTATTCTATGAGGAGTACGTTGAGGAGATACGTGCCCTCCGCTCCCACCCATGATCATATACTCAACTGGTATTTCTTCTCTAATCTTACTATGTTCAGTCATTAGTTATCTGTGATTTCACACCGCTGCTTTGAAGAATGACATGCATGCATCCTGGCGGGGTTCTTCGCGTATTCCCTCAACGTACTCCTCATAAAATAACGATCAAACTTCGAACTGGTAAGTTCTCGTTTAATCTTACTATTATACTCTGACAGGCAGGGTGAGAATGATTAATAGAATGCATAGGGCAAAATAAGTATTTCTTCTATGTTAGTCAACAGAAGAGTGGAACAGTTGCACAGCCTCATCAAAGCCCTGTCTCACGGTAGGAGCTGACCCACGAGGTGCCCCGAGTGAAAGACTCGTGGTTGTGTACGAGATCCCAAGTGTATGATCGTTTAACCGAGTTCCCACGGGTATGACAAGTTTGCCATTTTCTGCAATGTTCCAAGTTCATCTCCCGAGTTAAACCCCCTTTTCACGGGACGACTTGACGCAAGAGTTAACCAAAGTTGAACATCGTGGGAACCTCTTGCGATAACCGTACGGCATTCGTGGACCACCGTGGCGCTAACGGCAGGTACTCGTGTAACTTAGTGACTCGGGAGAAAATTCAAACAAGCTTGAATTTCTCCAAGAGTGACTTGTACACTTGTGATTGAATATTGCAACATTATATGCACGTAGTGGCGAGTGCAATATCTGTACTGACTCTTGCGTGTACCGTGGGAACTCCTGCGAACGGTGAACCCGGAAGCTGGACAGAGGGGACAGAAGGTGAGTAAAAATTGTCTTCTGTGGGATTGAATTTAAAAAATAAAGATTTGAATCCGCATATGGACATCAACTTATTCAGGAGTTATGTTAATGTGATTCAAGCAAATAACTATAATTTTTAAAAGGGACTTTTCTGAAAGGTCCCGCATTTTTATGGTCCGTGAGAATTTTTTCACGTACTTCTTTGAGAGATACAGCTCGGAGTCCTTGCCGACCAGCGATCGATGCCTTTCCGAAGCAGGAGTCGGAACGCTACCAATCAATGTTCTCCAGATACCCGTGTAAAGGAGTGAACTGCACATGCTGGTTTAAAACGAAGACAGACACAAAAAGCTGGAGTAAATAAGCGAGTCAAGCAACATCTCTGGAGAATAATAGGTGATGTTTCGGGAAGAGACACATCTTCAGACTCAATTCCGATTAGGATGTCTGAAGAAGGGTTGCGATTCGAATCGCCACCTAGACTTTTTCTCCAGAGATGCTGCCTGACCCGCTAACTTACTCCAGCTTTTTATGTTTTTCTTCCCAGACCTGACGTACCTGCTGAGTTACACCAACTATGAACATTGAATTATTTAATGTTAGGTCTCCCTCTCCCTCTCCCTCTCCCTCTCCCTCTCCCTCCCTCTCCCTCTCCCTCTCCCTCTCCCTCTCCCTCTCCCTCTCCCTCTCCCTCCCCCCCCCCCCGCCCCCACCAACACGCTTCATTCACATGAATACATGACACACATAATCCTCGCGTGTTGTGAACTTAATGCTGCCTGCCCGCTGAGTTAAAGAGTTCCCACGGTAGACTCACGATACACTAAGGTAAACACACGGGCCACTACATTCTTACAACGAGTTAAAATGTTTCAATTCTTAACCACAAGAATAAATTTGACTCGTGGAAAACTTTAAACATGTTTGATTTTTTTCAAGTTGACAAGTTTCACGGGTACCTGCCGTTAGCGCCACGAGTCTCTAAGTTGCGTCCACGAGTTCCAACATTACAGCTACGTTAATCATACGTTATTACCATGAGTTTTAACTCGGGGTAACTCGTGTGTCAACTCCCACCGTGAGACAGGGGTTTTACAGTGCCAGAGACCTCGGTTCGATCCTGACTACAGGTGCTATCTCTACAGAGATTATACATTCTCACTGTGAATACAGTTTCCACCTATATTAAAGAATTGCAGGTTTGTAAGTTTTTTCTTTTAGCTCTGTGAATTGTCCCTAGTGTGTAGGAGGGAACTAGCTCAGGGGGTCATTGTTAGGCGGCATGGACTCAGTAGGCCGAAGAGCCTGTTGCCACTCTGTAACACTAACACTAAAACTAAAACTAAATTAATCTAAATGATTGCTTCCGATGTTTTCTGTGTCTGTAGCTGGAGATTAATCAATTTCCTAAATGAATAACCCTAACCCTGAACAGTCCAACAGGATGGGTAATGGGTGTCATAATGTTTCAAAACATAGAAACATAGAAGCATAGAAAATAGGTGCAGGAGGAGGCCATTCGGCCCTTCGAGCCAGTACCGCCATTCATTGTGATCATGGCTGATCGTCCCCTATCAATAATCCATGCCTGCGTTCTCCCCATATCCCTTGACTCCACTAGCCCCTAGAGCTCCATCTAACTCTCTCATGAATCCATCCAGTGATTTGGCCTCCACTGGCCTCTGTGGCAGGGAATTCCATAAAATCACAACTCTCTGGGCGTAAAAGTGTTTTCTCACCTCAGTCTTAAATGACCTTCCCTTTATTCTAAGACTGTGTCCCCTGGTTCTGGACTCGCCCAACATTGGGAACATTTTTCCTGCATCTATCTTGTCCAGTCCTTTTATGATTTTATATGTTTCTATAAGATCCCCCCTCATCCTTCCAAACTGCCGTGAACTGCCTAGTCTTTTCAATCTTTCCTCATATGACAGTCCTGCCATCCCAGGGATCAATCTCGTGAACCTACGCTGCACTGCCTCAATCACAAGGATGACCTTCCTCAAATTAGGAGACCAAATCTGTACACAATACTCCACATGTAGTCTCACTAGAGCCCTATACAACTGCAGAAGAACCTCTTTACTCATACACTGAAATCCTGAAGGCCAAAATTCCATTAGCTTTCTTCACCGCCTGCTGTACCTGCACGCCAACTTTCAGTGACCGGTGTACAAGGACTCCCAGGTCTCGCTGTTCCTCCCCCTTACCTAACCTAACCACATTGAGATAATAATCTGCCCCCTTGTTTTTTTGCCGCCAAAGTGGATAGCCTCACATTTATCTATATTATACTGCATCTGCCATGCACCTGTCCACTCACTGAACCTGTCCAGGTCACCCTGCAACCTCCTCTTCACAGTTCACACTGCCACCCAGATTTGTGTCATCTGCAAACTTGCTAATGTTGCTCCTAATTCCCTCTACCAAATCATTAATATATATGGTAAACAGTTGCGGCCCCAACACCGAGCCTTGCTGAACTCCACTTGCCACTGCCTGCCATTCTGAAAAGGACCCGTTCATTCCTACTCCTACCGGTCCGCCAACCAAATTTCTATCCATGTCAACACCCTACCCCCAATACCATGTGCTCTATTTTTAGTCACCATTCTCCCGTGCGGGGCCTTATCAAAGGCTTTCTGAAAGTCTAGATACACTACATCCACTGGCACCCCTTCATCCATTTTACTTGTCACATCCTCAAAAAATTCCAAAAGATTAGTCAAGCATGATTTCCCTTTCATAAATCCATGTTGACTTGAACTAATCATTTTACTGCTATCCAAGTGCCCCATTATTTCCTCTTTAATAATTGACTACAGCATCTTTCCCACCACCGAAGTCAGGCTAACTGGTCTGTAATTCCCCGTTTTCTCTCTCGCTCCTTTCTTGAAAAGTGGGATAACATTAGCTATCCTCCAATCCCCAGGAACTGATGCTGAATCTATTGAACATTGGAAAATGATCACCAATGAGTCAACTATTTCTAGAGCCACCTCTCTGAGGACCCTGGGATGCAGACCATCAGGTCCAGGGGATTTATCATCCTTAGTCCCATTAGCCTACCTAATACTATTTCTCGCCTAATGAAAATTTATGTCAGTTTGTCTACCCCTTAGATCCTCTGTCCTCCAGTACATCTGGGAGATAGTTTGTGTCTTCCTTAGTGAAGATAGATCCGAAGTACCTATTCAACTCTTCTGCCATTTCATTGGTGCCCATAATAACTTCACCCATGTTTGCCTTCAAGGGACCCACATTAGACTTTGCTACTCTTTTTCCCTTAACATATCTAAAGAAGCTTTTACTGTCCTTTATATTCCTGGCCAGCTTCCCCTCGTATTTCATCTTTTCAGCCCGTATTGCCCGTTTTGTTTCCTTCTGTTGTCCTACGAAAGTTTCCCAATCCTCTGGCTTCCGGCTACTCTTTGCTATGTTATACATCTTTTCTTTTAGTTCTATTCTATCCCTAACTTCTCTTGTCAGCCACGGTTGCCTCCTACTCCCCTTAGAATCTTTCTTCCTTTTTGGAATGAAATGATCCTGCGTCCCCCGGATTATGCCCAGAAATTCCTGCCAAAACCTACCCTATTTTTGTTAGCTGAATAGAAACATAGAACATAGAACATAGGTGCAATCGTAGGCCATTCGGCCCTTCAAGCCTGCACCGCCATTCAATATGATCATGGCTGATCATCCAACTCAGTATCCCTTACCTGCCTTTCCTCTCCATACCCCCTGATCCCTTTAGCCACAAGGGCCACATCTAACTCCCACTTAAATATAGCCAATGAACTGTGCCTCAACTACCTTCTGTGGCAGAGAGTTCCAGAGATTCACCACTCTCTGTGTGAAAAATGTTTTTCTCATCTCGGTCCTAAAGGATTTCCTCTCTATCCTTAAGCTGTGAGCCCTTGTCCTGGACTTTCCCAACATCGGGAACAATCTTCCTGCATCTAGCATGTCCAACCGCTTAAAAATTTTGGAAGTTTCTATAAGTTCCCCCATCAATCTCCTAAATTCTAGCGAGTACAAGCCGAGTCTATCCAGTCTTTCCTCATATGAAAGTCCTGACATCCCAGGAATCAGTCTGGTGAACCTTCTCTGCACTCCCTCTATGGCAATAATGTCCTTCCTCAGGTTTGGAGACCAAAACTGTACGCAATACTCCAGGTGCGGTCTCACCAAGACCCTGTACAACTGCAGTAGAACTTCCCTGCTCCTATACTCAAATCCTTTTGCTATGAATGCTAACATACCATTTGCTTCCTTCACTGCCTGCTGCACCTGCATGCCTACTTTCAATGACTGGTCTACCATGACACCCAGGTCTCGTTGCATCTCCCCTTTTCCTAATCGGCCACCATTTAGATAAAAGTTTACTTTCCTGTTTTTGCCACCAAAGTGGATAACCACACATTTATCCACATTATACTGCATCTGCCATGCATTAGCCCACTCACCCAGCCTATCCAAGTCACCTTGCAGCCTCGTAGCATCCTTCTCACAGCTAACACTGCCCCCCAGTTTAGTATCATCCGCAATCTTGGAGATGTTGCATTCAATTCCCTCGTCCAAATCATTAATATATATTGTAAATAGCTGGGATCCCAGCACTGAGCCTTGCGGTACCCCACTAGTCACTGCCTGCCATTCTGAAAAGGACCCGTTTACCCCTACTCTTTACTTCTGAAGATTTCTGGTCCTGACATATTTATTTTGCATAAATCAAACAAATGTAGTTCATAGGTACTCCTAGACTTCCATTGGGGAAAGCACAATTGTAAGAACCACAACCAAACGGTTTGGCCCAGGATTTGTGTTTAATTCTCTCCTATCCATAGTCCTTTTAGAAAATACGAAAAAACATATTAATTATATTTTCAATTGATTGTCTCCAGTAATCCTGCAGAATCCCATCAGTGCACCCTTCTATTAATCTTTCTAAAAAGCTTAACCATTAATTTAGTGCAAGAAGTTCAGATGGAAATATGTACAACAGGTGTCATCCTTTAATTCTATCCTATTGCAGAATAATGTGGCCTTTTTCTAATTGACTCTAATTTCCCAATAATTAAAATAAAATCATCCAGTTCTTTAACTGTTACTTAACGCATTTTGCTACCAGTTACATTGATTCACCATGAGCAATTTCACAGAGGATTTAATAGCTTTCATTTTGTCTAATAATGGCTTAAGGAACTGAAATATTGCTGGAATATTTAGTCTTAGCAATTATTAACAGATCAAACAATTCTTAATAAAATATAAATTCTTTCAAGGTTACTATAGTATGGTATTACACGCAGAATCATGTAACCTGTCACTTTGAAGGCAAAATCCAAACTGTAGATCTTGCTAACACTGACCAAAGCTTCTGTATGAAGGGAGAAAGAGTCAGAACTAATTGGCAAAAAATTAATTCTGAAATCCCAATGGGTTCTGATTTTAATTCTCAGCCAATTTTCAATGAATGAACTCTATTCCAAAATTGAGTTTAGAGTGAATTAATTTTCAGCTCCACAGTTATACTTGGGAAATCACTTATTTCCACAAGTGCCCCTTCTCCTCGACCTTCACCAAATACCAAAGCAGCATTTCGTTAATGGACTTTAGTAGATGGATTCTTCCCCGAAAACTGAAAACTCATAACTGTGCAGGCTGTCTCCAGAGGCACCGTGCTACTCAATGTATTACTGTTGGTTCTATGTGCTCAACTAGTTCTATTAGGCACTGTGACGGGTCTGTCCCACTGCGGCAACCTAATCCGCGAGTTAAGAAGAGTGTCTTCTACCTTCAAGCTCGAGGGCACTCGCCTGGAAAACCTCGAGCTGGATCGACCGTCCGCATTGAAACCACGAGCTGGATCGACCGGCCGCACACACACCCACACACACACAGACACATCGCAAAGGCGGGGGCCGGGGAAAGCGGGGGAGCGCTGTCTGAAATTCATACCCGCGGTGAAGAGGTAAAAGACGGCTGCACAGTGTGCGTTGTCCTTTAGAGAGTGCGGGGGGGGGGGGGGGGGGGGGGGATGGGGGGGGGGGGGGGGGGGGGGGGGGGGGGGAGGGGGGGGGGAAGGAGATGGGGGGGGGAGAAGGGGGGGGGGGGAGAAGGGGGGGAGGGAAGGGGGGGAGGGAGAAGGGGGGGAGGGAGAAGGGGGGGGGAGGGAGAAGGGGGGGAGGGAGAAGGGGGGGAGGGAGAAGGGGGGGGAGGGGGGAAGGGGGGGGGAGGAGAAGGGGGGGGAGAAGGGGGGGGAGGGAGAAGGGGGGAGGGAGAAGGGGGGGAGGGAGAGGGGGGGGGGGGGGGGAGGGGAAGGGGGGGGGAGGGGAGAGGGGGGGGAAGGGGGGGGGGAAGAAGTGGAGACACTTTTAAGGAGTATAATAAGGTTTAGTGGGCGTTTTATCTACTGGTCGGTTTCCCTTGGTCCTGAAAATTCCAATGAACCAATCAAAATGCCCGGTCAACGAAGGAGATTGCCTGCGGCTGCCCTCGACTGCCTGTAACTAAATAGAGACCCCACTCCACTGCACTAAAAAGAACCATGCCGACCAAATTTTACTCACGGAAAATTTTTCAACATGCTGAAAGATTTTCCGCGGCCTCAGCTATAATAATAATAATCTTATTTATATAGCACATTTTCAGTCAACTTGCATTGACCCCAAAGTGCTTCACATAATTACATTACATTACACACAGGCAAAGGTGGGTGAAGTGTCTTGCCCCAAGGACACAACGACAGCTAGGTCGTGAGTATTCCTGTACTTCCCTCGAGCATGAAGGAGAGTTTCAGTGACCTCATAGGACCTCCTAGGACCATGTGTCGACCATGCTGCGAGTTTGCGTCGAGGGCAAACTCGTCTAAACTCGCAGATTAGGTCACTGCAGTGTTGACAGCCCCTTATGACACCATGTTTTGCCCTTCTCAAGGCAACATGTGGGAGATTAGGAAAGAACAGGATACTGGACCTGTTCATATGCCCATGAAGTGTCAACTCAGGGACTCATCTTTCCTGCAGTATCTATGCATTTCTACTTCATCCAGCTATCAACGGAAGGAATGTAGGCCCAAGCACTTTAAGCAGCTCTTCAAGTACCGTATTGGAGATTCTACTGACATGCTCTTCATCATTGCTCAGGATGCAAAAGACCATGAACACATTAAACCAAGAGAGAGTCAAATGTCTGTTTAGGTTTTTCTGAGTTTAGAGATACAGTGCAGGCCCTTCAGCCCACCGAGTCCATGCTGACCAGCAATCCCTGTTACACTAGCACAGCCTTCATACTAGGGACAATTTACAATTTTTACCGAAGCCAAATAACTTACAAACCTGGTCGTCTTTGGAGTTTGGATGGAACCGGAGCACCCAGGGAATACCCAGGCTGTCACGGGAAGAATATATAAACATACAAACTCTGTACAGACAGCACCTATAGTCAGGTTGAACCTGGGTCTCTGGTGCCGGAAAGGCAGCAACTCTACCGCCGCACCACTGTGCCATCTCTGCTGATGAACGCAAGGAAATAATGCTTTAAAGCCAGACATTTCTTGTTTGACTTTCTTGAAAGTGTTTGACTTTGACAAATGAGCTCCACATCTCACCTTTGGCTTGAAGAAACTGATGGTTACTTGATGGCAGAATGTATAGCCTGAAACAGCAGCAAGGGACTGTCTCTTCATCAATTCCTCTGGGCATCTGTAAGCCATGGCTGGAGAATGGGACTCGACGAGAGGAGAGATGGGGTATGGCAGGTATCTCTCAGGATAATTCACACATCTGCCCAAGTAAGCCAATCTTTTAAATGGACCGGACATATGATGGATTGTAGGAAAAAATAGTCACACTCTTGGAGAGCAGATCCATGGCCAACATAAAGAAGGGTAAAGAACATCAGTCATGACATGAAACCTGAATTTAGAGGCAGAGGCTGACATTGTGTTTACTACTTTCTGACATGTGCAATGGGAACACTAAGTTATCCAGGCAGGCTGCATATCAAAAACCCATAAAAAGGATAGGCATCAAACAAACAGAAAAGTAGAGTCACATGCTTAGTCCCAGTTCTCAGAGAAATACTGTAAAATCTTTGCAACTGCTTTAGGGTGCGATTGATTTTCAGAAAGGAAACATTAATGCAACATGTGGTGTGTGATAAAATATGTTATGATAGTATTGATTGCCAAGTATTCTTTAGGACTTAATACCTGTAATTGACACCATTCAATAGTGATGCTACCAGATAATGTGCAATATATTTATTGTGTAGACATTTTGATCTGCAAATATGATATGCTGTGCATGAAAGAGTAGGCAAAAGGCAGTAATTATCAACAATTGATTTAACAAAATAGGAACCAGAGCAGGTTATTTGTTGAAAAGTGTGATGAATATCCCTTTATTCATTTTTGATAAACCACCCACAGCTGTAGTGACGGGATCAAGTGATTTGTAAACATACAATTCCGCTACTGGGAAGGGAAAACAAGTTGTTAAATATAATGAAGCAATATTGATGGAACTCTGCACTTCACAACATCTGCAAGGTGACTTTATGACACTGATCAAGAATTCAGCAACGTATCTGGGGGAATGAGATGCTGTTGCAAAATGTTACAAACAACAAGCGTGAATGCAGTGGCAAATAATCCACAGTCACTAGTAGATGCCTGTATTCAGAATGATCTACGTATTTAAGATAAGAAACTGAGATATCGATACACCACATAATCATGAGAGGAATAGATTGAGTAGTTGCAAGAGTCTCTTGCCCATAGTAGGGGAATCGAGGACCCGATGACATAGGTTCAAGGTGAAGGGGAAAAGATTTAATAGGAATCCGAGGGTAACTTTTTCCACACCAAGGGTGGTGGGTGTATGAAACAAGCTGCCATAGGAGGTAGTTGAGGCAGGGACTATTCCATTATTTAAGAAATGGTTTGTTATATGGATAGTACACAAAAATGCTGGAAAAACTCTGCGGGTGCAGCAAAGGAAATAAGTAACGTTTCGGGCCGAAACCCTTCTTCAGACCTATATGGATAAGACTGGTTTGGAGGGATATGGATCAATCGCAGACAAGTGGGACTAGTGTAGCTGAGACTGTTGGCCCGTGTGGGGAAGTTGAGCCAAAGGACCTGTTTCTACGCTGTCTCACTCTAGAACTATCTATAACAAGGCAAGTGGAAGGGACGTTAGGATGTTAATGGGGTGTAAGGAGGGCAGAAAGAACATTAAAGTCAGAATGCTCTTCTACAAATGCACGGGGCTTTCGGTGAGGAAACACCAAGAGCACTGTTGGCTTTCTTATTTAAAGAACAATGTACTTGCCTCAAACTAGGCCCATGAAGGCTCACTAGATTGATTCCTGGGATTTGAGGAGTTGTCTAATGAAGAAAAACTGAGCAGAATGGGCTGACACTCTCTCTCGAGTTCAGTAGAATGAAAAGTGATCTCTTTGAAAGCCGTACGACTCCGAGGGGTTTATCAAGTCCAATACTGAGAACATGTCACTCCTTTCACAGGAATCTCAGGATTAGAGGTCAATCTAATTAAGACTAGAGTGAAAAAAGAATTCTGCCAGAGGGTTGTGAATTTATGGAAGTCACTAATAGTGCTAAGGATCTTTAATTTTACTCTATACTGAGATGGATATTTGAACAACATGAAAATAAATCAAGGGTTGAGGAGAACAGGCAAAAGATCAAATAAGCCATGATCTTATTGAAAGGTGCAGCGGATTCAAAGGACTAGAGGCCTGTGCCTGGCACTATTGTTTAAGTTATGTAATGCAAAATATGGGTGTCATCATTATTTGGACTATATATCTCAGGGTTGTATACCGCATGGAAACAGATGCTCAGGCCAACAGTACTTGTTCATGCTGACCAAAATGCTTTATCTATGCTAGTCCCATGCCCAAATTTAGCACATATCATTCTAAATCTTTCTTAGCCATGTACCTGTCCAAATGATTTTTATTTGTTCTAATAGTACTTACCTCAACCACCTCCTCTAGGAGCTCATTCCATATGTGTGAAAAGGTTGACCCTCAAATTCCTATTAAATTTTGCCTCTCTCACATTAAACCTACGTCCTCTGGTTGTTGATTTCTCTACCCTGACAAAAATATGTTGTGCAGTTGTAAACTGCTTGTTTCTAAGATTCCCCCTGTCTAGTTACAGTAAAAACACTGAATCAAGCACTTGAAACAACTAAATTTTATTTTAACATAAGCGTGTCACAGTTCAACTACTGTACCAATCCCACCACGGGTTCGATACTCGTGTCTGCCTGTTCAAGCCCTCTAGGCCTCGCTCAGACAGAGACACTCCAGAAGCTCACACAGTGCCAAGTGCTCTCCCAGAAGATCGATGCTGAATCTCGTGGTAGCGGGCTTTTATATGTCCCGGGACCTCGAGGGGCCAAACCATATGGGGTGGTCTCTTAATAACCCAATTACAGATATTGATTAACCTCATACATAACAGACATTTCCCTAACCCAATAATACAACAGCGCAATACATTGTATTCAAACCAGACTTTGTAAGGAAGCCAACTTAGAAACATTTCCCCTGATCTGCAAGAAACCCAGACAAGGCTCAATACCTCATCCAATCAACACTCGACAAAGTAGAACTCTGCAACATTATTTACAATTATTTACAAGGCGTCTGTCTGGTTTGCAGCCATCCAATCCATTCTATGCATTTTTCACATAAGTGACAGGGTTTGCATATGTTCTCCTTCTTTGCATGCAAATTGTATCTAAGCTCCAGACACACTGGCACCTCTTCACAGCTTATCCCAGCTCTGCACAGAGCAACTCCAAATGGAACAAATGTCCCTGCAACCCTGAAGCTTTTACCCCATTTTGAAGTCCTAGTATTTCCAATTTAGCCAGGATTAACATTCCTTTCTTTTTATCATAATGATAACACATCATTAACTTTATTTTGCCTTTCATCACAGTGAGGAATGTGTAGGAGTCACTGTGATGGATATTCATGTTAAAATGTGTTTTTGAGTGTGTTGCTTTAATTGTCTGACTGACCTGGCCAGTGAAATTCCTTGGATGATGGAAAACATACTTGGCGAATAAAATCTGATTCTGATTAATGATAACCAAAATGGCTCAATAATCATCTAACCAGATATACAAGCGTATATATCAGATATATAAGTGTGCTTTACATTTCCCATCTATCAGCAAAACAAGATGATGATGTTTCTTCCCCGAATCTTGTATTCTCAAATCAACTTTTCAATTAGGCAAGGCATTCTCAAACCAATTATTCAATTAGGCAAGGCAACTTTTACATTCTCAAACCAACTTTTCAATTAGGCAAGGCAACTTTTGCATTCTCAAACCAACATTACAATTTGGCAAGGCAACTTTAGCATTCTCAAACCAACTTTTCAATTAGGCAAGGTATTCTCAAATCAACTTTTCAATTAGTCAAGGCAACTTTAGCATTCTCAAACCAACTTTTCAATTAGGCAAGGCAACTTTTGCATTCTCAAACCAATTTTCAATTTGGCAAGGCAAATTTTGCATTCTCAAACCAACGTTTCAATAAGGCAAGGCAACGTTTGCATTCTCAAACCAACTTTTCAATTAGGCAAAGCATTCTCAAACCAAATGTTCAATTAGGCAAGGAATTCTCAAATCAGCTTTCCAATTATGCAAGGCAACTTTAGCCTTCTCAAACCAACTTTTCAATTAGGCAATGCAACTTTAGCATTCTCAGACCTACGTTTCAATTAGGCAAGGCACCTTTAAAATTCTCAAACCAACTTTTCAATTAGGCAAGGCAACTTTAGCATTCTCAAACCAACTTTTCCATTTGGCAAAGCAACTTTTGAATTCTCAAACCAAAAAACACTTTTGCATTTTCAAACCAAAAAACACTTTTGCATTTTTAAACTCCATTTTAAAATCACATTAAAGGCACTGACAGGTCAGTAAAACCACTCATAGTTTAGTAGACATGTGTTCAGTATTCTTCCCAGCTCAGACTGAGAATTGCAAGCTCTCGCTCCCCTCATCTTGCAGAGAACTGAGGCACGTCCACACTTCCGGGTTTTATAGTCGCTCCAGAAGGAGCATGGCCTTCAGGAGAAAAAATCTCAACATTTTTCAAACTTATATTCATCTTTTATTTTTCATCTTCTCTTGGCCTGACCAGCGGATGGGAACTCTGAGTAAGATGGCCAAAAATCACAGCCTTAAGTGGTAGCGTATTTTCTAAAACCAATATACAGTGCAACAGGAAGTGGTCAAGATGGGACTTTTAGTATATAGATGTACCTTCACTCATTGACCCTTTGACTCTACAACACTCCCTGAGACTCTGCCATTTACTGTGAAACATAGAAACTAGGTGCAGGAGTAGGCCATTCTACCGTTCGAGCCTGCACCGCCATTCAATATGATCATGGCTGATCATCCAACTCAGTATCCTGTACCTGCCTTCTCTCCATACCCCCTGATACCTTTAGCCACAAGGGCCACATCTAACTCCCTCTTAAATATAGCCAATGAACTGGCCTCAACTACCTTCTGTGGCTGAGAATTCCAGAGATTCACCACTCTGTGTGAAAAATGTTTTTCTCATCTCGGTCCTAAAAGATTTCCCCCTTATCCTTGAACTGTGACCCCTTGTTCTGGACTTCACAAACATCGGGAACAATCTTCCAGCATCTAGCCTGTCCAACCCCCTAAGAATGTTGTGAGTTTCTATAAGATCCCCCCTCAATCTTCTAAATTCTAGCGAGTACAAGCCGAGTCTATCCAGTCTTTCTTCAAATGAAAGTCCCGACATCCCAGGAATCAGTCTGGTGAACCTTCTCTATACTCCCTCTATGGCAAGAATGTCTTTCCTGAGATTAGGAGACCAAAACTGTACGCAATACTCTAGGTGTGGTCTCGCCAAGACCCTGTACAACTGCAGCAGAACCTCCCTGTTCCTATACTCAAATCCTTTTGCTATGAATGCTAACATACCATTCACTTTCTTCACTGCCTGCTGCACCTGCATGCCTACTTTGAATGACTGGTGTACCATGACACCCAGGTCTTGTTGCATCTCCCCTTTTCCTAATTGGCCACCATTTAGATAATTCTACTTTCCTGTTTTTGCCACCAAAGTGGATAACTTCACATTTATCCACATTATATTGCATCTGTCATGCATTTGCCCACTCACCCAGCCTATCCAAGTCACCTTGCAGCCTCCTAGCATCCTCCTCACAGCTAACACTGCCCCCCAGCTTCGTGTCATCCACAGACTTGGAGATGTTGCATTAAATTCCCTCGTCCAATTCATTAATATATATTGTAAATAGCTGGAAATTCCAAATCTGGAACTGTTGAAATCTTTAATAATGTAAATGGAGCGAGTTCTCCGACACTGAGAATCTCAGGAGTCGCATATTCTTTCAAAGTTGACAAGCTGGTGGATTGGTATTTGCGACTAGCTTTGTAACACAGCTTGCTTGCCAAAATGTTGCACTGTTAAATGAATTCAGAGTTTCTTGTTTCCTTTCAGTACATTATTCATAGAGTTGAGATAAAAGGGAGGTAAAGGCTTCTCAGTTGGTAGCATCCTCACCTCTGAGTCAGAAAAGTTGTGTGCTGACTTCCTGTTGTGGGTTTAATCGCGCAAGTTAGTCTGATACCTCAGAAAAGTGCTGGGGGAGGACAGCGATGACAAATGTGTTTCCTTTTAGATGAGACATCGAACTATCCAAGTCACCTTGCAGCCTCTTAGCATCCTCCTCACAGCTAACACTGCCCCCCAGCTTCGTGTCATCCACAAACTTGGAGATGTTGCATTCAATTCCCTCGTCCAAATCATTAATATATATCGTAAATAGCTGGGGTCCCAGCACTGAGCCTTGCGGTACCCCACTAGTCACTGCCTGCCATTCTGAAAAGGACCCGTTTACTCCCTCTTGGTGACAGCACGGACCGGTGCTGTATAATACATGATCAGTAAGTTTGCAGAGGCAACTAAATGGGGAACTATGGTAGATAGCGAAGATGATTATCAAAAAATGTCAGCAATTTATAATCTACGAACCTATCTCCAATGACATATTATAAGTAATCCATTCCACCTTTTTTGTTTTTTTTGATATTTGTAACTCTTTTTTCTCACTTTCTCTCTTTTTCTATAAAAAAATATACTAGCAGAAGTAATTGACAATTGAACATTTTAATAATGTATGACTGATGTATATGATAAATTTTTTACTAGAATATGTAACTACACTTTATAATATGTCTACTTCTAATTTTTTAAAAAGAAAAAAAAAATGTCAGCAGTATTATTATCAGCTGAGCAAGTGGGCTGAAAAATGGTTAATGGAGTTTAATGCAGATAATGTGTTGCATGTTGGGAAACCAAACAAGGGCAGGACCTTCAAGTGCTCCAGTGTGGGAACAAACTGGAGCACTTGGAAAAAACCCACACAGTCACAGGGAGAACATATAAACTCCATGCAGAGAGCACTCGTAGTCAGGATCGAACTGGGATCTCTGGTCCTGTAAGGCAGCAACTTTATTGTTGCGCCACTGTGCCGCCCCACACTGCCTCACAGGTTGTTATAGAAAAATAAAATAACAGAGAACACATGCAAGATATCAGGAGAGGAGATCAAATCTTTGACAGAGAGAAGGTTGTTAAGCAGCTTCTTCAAAGAATAAAAAAGTGGTTAAGAGGCTTCCAGTAATGTACCCAGCCACAGGACATAATGAAATTAAGTCATAAAGATGTTAAAGATTTAATGTAACAAAATGTTGGACTCAAGCAGGGAATGATTTTTGGCAAGGTTTAGCAACTAATGTATTAGTTAAATATAATTATTTTAATTGCATTGCGTTATGCATGCTATGAGTGAAGGGGGCGCTGTTCTGGCGGCAGCCATGGCAGCAGCGCGTCAGCCTTTCAATTTTATTTTTTATTTTTAGTATGTTTTAAAGTGTGTATTTAGTGGGGTTTTTTGTGTTTTGTGTGGGGGGTGGTGTGGGTGGTGTAAGGGGGAAACCGCTTCGGTCACCTCCTCCATGGAGAGGCGACTTTTTCCAGGTCGCCTCTCCCGTGGCCTACCATCAAGGATCATAGGAGGACGGCCAAACATTTTTGTGCCTTCCACCACAGTGATGAATGCTGTGGTGGATGTTTATGTTACATGTTGTGTCCTGTTTATGCATTTTATTATTTTGTTAACCCATCTTTATGCTTTGTATGGAACTGATTTTTAAATTATGTAAAGCACTTTGGGGTCAATTAAAATTGACTATAAATGTGCTATATAAATAAACTTATTATTATTATATTATTATGATAGCATAGATATTCTCTCTTGGGGCATTTGCCTTTTGAGAAAAATATATGATCTCAAATCTTAGCTCTGCTTTTAAGGCACAGGTAATATGGCAAAGGCAAGCCACTATCAGCTGAAAAATCCATGGCTGTTCTTGCTTGCTTCACTGGAGGTGGGTCCAGCCAAAGCATAGATTGTCTCATGCAACTGTTTGAGCACAGTGGCACAGGTCGTAGAGCTGCTGCCTCACAATGCCAGAGGCTGAGGTTCAATCCTGCCTTAAATGCTCTCTGGGTGGAGTTTGCGACATCGCCCTGTGACCATGTGAGTTTCCACCACATACACCAGTTTCCTTAAACACCCTAATAACATGTGGCTGTATAGGTTAATTTGTCTCTGTAAATTGTCCCTAGTGTGAAGGGAATGGATGCAAAATTGGAGTAACAGAAATAGTCTTGTTTGAATGGATGGTCAATGGCCAACATGGACTCGCTGGACCAAAGGGTCTATTTCCAGGCTGCATCGTTCAATCAGAAAAGCAAATTGGGGACTCTTACTCCAGCATACACCGTGGTTTAATTATTTATTTTTAACGGTGTAGGTATTGCTGGCAATGCCACCAGTTATTCCCCATTTCCCTTACTGGGGTGTTTATAATATATATATACATATATTAGACTAAGTGGGACCCGTTGGGAGGGCTGGTCACACAACACAATATACCACCTTTCCACCAATTTCAATATTACAGGACAGTGGGGGGGGGGGGGGGGGGGGGGGGGGGGGGGGGGGGGGGGGGGGTGCTAGTATGGGTGTGTGAGTCAAAGGGACTGGTTTCCAGAGGGCTAGTAGGGGCATTGTGGGCCAATTGGATTCTTGGGCTGGCAGCTCTATCACTCAGGCCAGGCAGTACAGTCACCCAGGTCTGGCAGTCTGGCAGCCTGGCAGCAGAGAAACTGCCAGGAATTCTGCCCAAAACAGGTGACAGACTCTGTGAGAGAGAAGGGGGAGAGGATGGACTGAATGGATTATTGGGCTGGCAGTTCACTCACGTACAGCTGTTGGACTGGCAGTTCAGTCACTTACAGCTGGTGGGCTGGCAGTTCGGTCACTTACAGCTGGTGGGCTGGCAGTTCACTTACTCACGGCTGGTGGGCTGGCAGTGCAGTCACTCACGGCTGGTGGGTTGGTAGTTCAGTCACTCACAGCTGATGGGCTGGCAGTATCCTTAAAAAAATCGCAAACCATACGTGGGTTTTGAATTACATTTTATCCTATTGAAAAGTGTTTAAGGACAAGGGTGTGTCAGGACATTTTATTATTTGCCAAAATATACATATCAATACCATAATGATCGCAAAGTTACTTTTCCACACACCACTCGTGGGTCCAGAGATTTTTTTAATGATAAATTTAGCTTCAGAAGTGTTTTCTTTTTGCATGTAAAAACCCACTACAGGACCATGGGCGATTTTGAAATTTTACAGCCATTTATCACTTCTGAAACTTTTTAGATACCAAAGGAATCAAGAAAAAACACAAATAATGCCTTACTGTTAATGAAATGCAGTGAGCAAACACGATAATTCCCAATATTTTAAATCTCGATATCTGCACGGCCAATGTTCGCCAGGCACTTTAGCTGTTGTTGACCCTTCAGCTCTCGCTTCTCTTAACCTTCCTTTTTCTTCACTTTTGGAATTCTGAAGTAGGATAGATGTCTCACGCAAGCCAACAAACACATTATCTGAAAGCCCTTTAAAAGCCAAGCCAACTTGGCAAACACGTTGCAAGCAACAAACACATTTTCTGAAGAGCCTTTAAAAGCCAAGACAATTTTGCAAAAACTTTACAACCACATTGAGGGGACTCACCGTGGAGTAGACGTGCGTTCAGTGTTATTTGCAGCTCAGAGAGCCGTGACCTGCTCGCTTGCTCCATTTCACAGAGACTGAGTGAGGCACGACACTTCCGGGTTTTATAGTCCCACCCCCGATTAAAAAGAAAAAACATTAACAACTCTCTAATTTTACATCGATGGGAAAAATCCTCTGGTCCAGTCTGGCGGAGGGGGACACTGAGCGAGGTGGGCAAAAATGACGGGCGTAAGACACGGCGTTCTCTCGGAAATCACGAAACAGGAAGTCGAAAGCGATCAAGATCTTAGTTTTAGTATATACTAGACTAAGTGGGACCCGTTGGGTCCCATGTTCACACGGGAGGGCTGGTCCCCGACGCAATATTCCACCTCTCCAACAATTCCAATATTGGTGGCCAGTGGGGGGGCTTACTGGAGTGCTGGTGTGGGTTCTTGGGGTGGCAGCTCAGTCCCTCAAGCCTGATCTGCTGGCAGCTCACTCATGGCTGGTGGGCTGGCAGTTGTCTCATGACTATTCCTTGAAATTCCATTTCAAGCAGAGTGCAAGTCCACCAAATTCAAATCCATGTTCCTACAATTTCAAGCAGGGTGCAAGTCCACCAAATTCAAATCCATGTTCCTACCATTTCAAGCAGGGTTCAAGACCACCAAATTCAAGTTCAGTTTCTTACCACTATGAGCAGGGTGCAAGGCCACCGAATTCAAGGGCAGTTTCATACCACTTCAAACTGGATCCAATGCTACCAAATACAAGTGCAGTTTCATACCACTTTCAGCAGGGTGCAAGGCCACCAAATTCAGTGCAGTTTTATTCCACTTCAAGCAGTGTCCAAGGCCACCAAATTCAAATGCAGCTTCATACCATTTCATGCAGGGTGAAACCACCATAAAACCACACAAAACACCAAACTCACAGTTCAGTAGACATTCAGTGTGTTCAGTTGATTCACAGCTCAGACAGAGTCATGACCTCTCCCTCCCCCATCATGCAGAGACGGAGCCACACCCACACTTCCGCGTTTTATAACCCCTCCCACTCCCACCGGAAAAGGTGTGGCTTTCAGGGTGTGATTTACAGGAGAGAGATTCTCAACATTTTTTTAAACACTAATAAAACTTTTATTTTTCATTGATGGGAGAATTCTCTGCACCTGCTCAGCGGAGGGGGACTGAGTAAGATGGCCAAAAATCACAGCCGTAAGTGTTTTATCTAAAATCAATATACAGTGCAAACAGGAAGTAAGTGCATTTGCAGTAGTGCCTTTTAACTTCAAGCCAAAGAACCCAAGCCGCCATTTGCAGGAAGTAGTGCCTTTCAACCTCAAGCCAAAGCACCCAAGCCACCATTTGCAGTAAGTAGTTCCTTTCAACTTTAAACCAAAGCTCCCAAGCCACCATTCGCAGTAAGTAGTGACTTTCAACTTCAAGCCAAAGCACCCAAGCCACAAATTTGCAGTAAGTAGTGCCTTTCAAATTCCCTCGCCACCATTTGCAGTGAGTAGTGCCTTTCAGCTTCAAGCAAAATCACATGCCACCATTTGCAGTAAGTAGTGCCTTTCAACTTCAAGCCAAAGCACCCACCACCATGTGCAGTAAGTAGCGCCTTTCAACTTCAAGCAAAGCACCCAAGCCACCATTTGCAGTAAGTAATGCCTTTCAACCTCAAGCCAAAGCACCCAAGCCACCATTTGCGGTAAGTAGTGCCTTTCAACTTCAAGCCAAAGCACCCGCCACCATGTGCAGTAAGTAGCGCCTTTCAACTTCAAGCAAAGCACCCAAGCCACCATTTGCAGTAAGTAATGCCTTTCAACCTCAAGCCAAAGCACCCAAGCCACCATTTGCAGTAAGTAGTGCCTTTCAACTTCAAGCCAAAGCTCCCAAGCCACAATTTGCAGTCAGTAGTGCCTTTTGAATTTTAACCCAAAATTCCCAAGCCACCATTTGCTGTTAATTGTGCATTTCAACTTCAAGCCAAAGCACCCAAGCCACCATTTGCAGTAAGTAGTGCCTTTAAGCTTCATGCCACCATTTGCAGTAAGTAGTGCCTTTCAACCACATGCCACCATTTGCAGTAAGTAGTGCCTTTCAACTTCAAGCCAAGCACCCAAGCCACCATTTGCAGTAAGTGGCGCCTTTCAACTTAAAGCCAAAGCACCCAAGCCACCATTTGCAGTAAGTAGTGCCTTTCAACTTCAAGCCAAAGCATCCAAGCCACCAATTGCAGCAAGTAGTGCCTTTCAACTTCAAGCCAAAGCTCCCAAGCCACCATTTGCAGTAAGTAATGCCTTTCAACTTCAAGCCAAAGCATCCAAGCCACCAATTGCAGCAAGTAGTGCCTTTCAACTTCAAGCCAAAGCTCCCAAGCCACCATTTGCAGTAAGCAGTGCCTTTCAACTTCAAGCAAAGCACCCACGCCACCATTTGCAGTAAGTAATGCATTTCAACTTCAAGCCAAAGCACCAAAACAACCATTTGCAGGCAGTGCCTTTTTACTTCATACCATATTTTCATTTTCAAACCACATTAAGGGTACACAGTTGTGTAGTCATTTGTTCAGTGTTATTCAGAGCTCAGAGCGATGTGACCCTTGGCTTCATCCATCTTGCAGAGACTTTGAGGCACACCACTTACTGGTTTTATAATCCCTCCCGCTCCCTCCAGCAGGGGCAGCAGAGAGAATGGTGATTTTTTAAAACTTCAAGCCAAAGCTCCCAAGCCACAATTTGCTGTTAATTGTGCATTTCAACTTCAAGCCAAAGCACCCAAGCCACCATTTGCAGTAAGTAGTGCCTTTAAACTTCATGCCACCATTTGAAGTAAGTAGTGCCTTTCAACTTCAAGCCAAGCACCCAAGCCACCATTTGCAGTAAGAAATGCCTTTCATCTTCAATTCAAATACCCAAGCCATCATTTGCAGTAAGTAGTGCCTTTCAACTTCAAGCCAAAGCACCCAAGCCACCATTTGCAGTAAGTACTGCCTTTCAACCTCAAGCCAAAGCACCCAAGCCACCATTTGCAGTAAGAAATGCCTTTCATCTTCAAGCCAATTACTCAAGCCACCCTTTGCAGTAAGTAGTGCCTTTCAACTTCAAGCCAAAGCATCCAAGCCACCATGAGCAGTAAGTGGTGCTTTTCAGCTTCAAGCAAAACGCCCAAGCCACCATTTGCAGTGAGTAGTGCCTTTCAACTTCAAGCCAAAACTCCCAACCCACCATTTGCAGTAAGTAGTGGCTTTCAACGCCATGCCACTATTTGCAGTAAGTAATGTCTTTCAACGTCAAGCCAAAGCATCCAAACAACCATTTGCAGGCAGTGCCTTTTTACTTCAAACAAACCATATTTTCATTTTCAAACCACGTTAAGGGTACTCACAGTTGTATAGACATTTGTTTAGTGTTATTCAGAGCTCAGAGTGATGTGACCCTTGGCTTCAACCATCTAGCAGAGAGTGAGCGAGACACACCAATTCCTGGTATTATAGTCCCTCCCCCTCCCTCCAGCAGGTGCAGCAGAGAGAATGGTGATTTTTTTAAACTTCAAGCCAAAGCTCCCAAGCCACCATTTGCAGTAAGTAGTGCATTTTGAACATTAAACCAAAGCTCCCAAGCCACCATTTGCAGTAAATAGTGCCTTTCAACTTCAAGCCAAAACACCCAAGCCAACATTTGCAGTAAGTAGTGCCTTTCAACTTCAAGTCAAAGCTCCCAAGCCACCATTTGCAGTAAGTAGTGCCTTTCAACTTCATGCCACCATTTTCACTAAGTAGTGCCTTTCAACTTCAAGCCAAAGCATCCAAACAATCATTTGCAAGCAGTGCCTTTTTACTTCAAACAAACCATATTTTCATTTTCAAACCACATTGAGGGTACTCACAGTTGTGTAGACATGTGTTCAGTGTTATTCAGAGCTCAGAGAGACGTGACTCTTGGCTTCATCCATATTACAGAGAGTGAGTGAGGCACACCACTTCCTGGTTTTATAGTCCCTCCCCCACCCTCCAGCAGGTGCAGCAGAGAGAATGGTGATTTTTTTAAACTTCAAGCCCAAGCTCCCAAGCCACCATTTGCAGTAAGTCGTGCATTTTGAACATTAAACCAAAGCTCCCAAGCCACCATTTGCAGTAAATAGTGCATTTCAACTTCAAGCCAAAGCACCCAAGCCAACATTTGCGGTAAGTAGTGCCTTTCAACTTCATGCCACCATTTGCAGTAAGTAGTGCCTTTCAACTTCAAGCCAAAGCACCCACACCACCATTTGCAGTAAGAAGTGCCTTTCAACTTCAAGCCAAATCACCCAAGCTATCATTTGCAGTAAGTGGTGCCTTTCAACTTCAAGCCAAAGCACCCAAGCCTCCATTTGCAGTAAGTAGTGCCTTTCAACTTCAAGCAAAGCACCCGCCACCATTTGCAGTAAGTAGTGCCTTTCAACCTCAAGCCAAAGCACCCAAGCCACCATTTGCAGTAAGTAGTGTCTTTGCAGTCTTTCAACTTCAAACAAAGCACCCAAGTCACCATTTGCAGTAAGTAGTGACGTTCAACTTAAAGCCAAAGCACCCAAGCCATCATGTGTAGTAAGTAGTGCCTTTCAACTTCAAGCAGAACACCCAAGCCATCATTTGCAGTAAGTAGTGCCTTTCAACGTCATGCCACCATTTGCAGTAAGTAGTGCCTTTCAACTTCAAGCCAAAGCATCCAAACAACCATTTGCAGGCAGTGCCTTTTTACTTCAGACAAACCATATTTTCATTTTCAAACCAAATTAAGGGTACTCACAGTTGTGTAGACATCTGTTCAGTGTTATTCAGAGCTCAGAGACGTGACCCTTGGCTTCATCCATCTTGCAGAGAATGAGTGAGGCACACCACTTTCTGGTTTAATAGTCCCTCCCCCTCCCTCCAGCAGGGGCAGCAGAGAGAATGGTGAATTTAAAAAAAACATTAATATATCTCTGATTTGTCATCGATGGGAATAATCCTGCGCACCCGTAAGGCGGAGGGGGGCTCTGGGCGAGGTGGCCAAAAATGACGGCAGTAGGTGGTGGCGTTCTGTCAGAAATCACAGCACAGTAGGCAAAAAGCAGTCAAGATCAGAGATTTAGTAATATACTAGACCACCATGTAAGAGGAGAGAAGTGGGAGAGTGGGGAGGAAGGGGTAGAGAGACTGGTGGAAGAGGGACAGAGTGGTAGGGGAAGGGGGTGGGGTAGAGAGGGAAGGGGGTGGGGTAGAGAGAGATGGGTGGCAGAGGGAGAGGGGTGAGGAGAGGGACACATAGAAACATAGAAATTAAGTGCAGGAGTAGGCCATTCGGCCCTTTGAGTCTGCACCGCCATTCAATATGATCTGTTTCCCCAACAGCGTTTGCGGGGGGGAGGGGGGTGGGGAGGGGGAGGGGGGTAGGGGGGCTGCGGCATCGCACTCAAATTAACCACCCCCCAAACTCACAGGTGGGGGGAAGGGGGGGGGGGGGGGGAGAGAAAGGGGAGGGGGGGAGAGAGGGGGGAGGGGGGGGGGTGGAAGAAGAGAGGGGGGGGAAGGGGGGGGAGGGAGTGGAGAGAGGAGGGGGGAGGGGGAAGAGGAAAGAGGGGGAGAGGGGTGGAGGGAGAGACGGGAAAGAGTGGGGAGTGAGAGGGAGGAGGAGAGGGGTAGGGGGGGGGGGGGGGGGGAGAGAGGGAAGGGGGTGGGGGGGGGGGGGAGGAGGGGAAGGGGGGGTGAGGGAGAGAGGGGGAGAGGGGTGAGGAGAGGGAGACATAGAAATTAAGTGCAGTAGTAGGCCATTCGGCCCTTCGAGCCTGCACCACCATTCAATATGATCAAGGATGATCATCCAACTCAGTATCCTGTACCTGCCTTCTCTCCATACCCCCTGATCCCTTTAGCCACAAGGGCCACATCTAACTCCCTCTTAAATATAGCCAATGAACTGGCCTCAACTACCTTCTATGGCAGAGAATTCCAGAGATTCACCACTCTCTGTGTGAAAAATGTTTTTCTCATCTCAGTCATAAAGGATTTCCCCCTTATCCTTAAACTGTGATCCCCTGTTCTGGACTTCCCCAACATCTGGAACAATCTTCCTGCATCTAGCCTGTCCAACCCCTTAAGAATTTTGTAAGTTTCTATAAGATCCCCCCTCAATCTTCTAAAATCTAGCGAGTACAAGCCAAGTCTATCCAGTCTTTCTTCATATGAAAGTCCTGACATCCCAGGAATCAGTCTGGTGAACCTTAACCATGTAACCATATAACAATTACAGCACGGAAACAGGCCATCTCGACCCTTCTAGTCCGTTCCGAACACGTATTCTCCCCTAGTCCCATATACCTGCACTCAGACCATAACCTTCCATTCCTTTCCCGTCCATATAACTATCCAATTTATTTTTAAATTATAAAAACGAACCTGCCTCCACCACCTTCAATGGAAGCTCATTCCACACAGCCACCACTCCCTGAGTAAAGAAGTTCCCCCTCATGTTACACCTAAACTTCTGTCCCTTAATTCTCATGTCATGTCCCCTTGTTTGAATCTTCCCTACTCACAGTGGGAAAAGCTTATCCACGTCAACTCTGTCTATCCCTCTCATCATTTTAAAGACCTCTATCAAGTCCCCCCTTAACCTTCTGCGCTCCAAAGAATAAAGCCCTAACTTGTTCAACCTTTCTCTGTAACTTAGTTGCTGAAACCCAGGCAACATTCTAGTAAATCTCCTCTGTACTCTCTCTATTTTGTTGACATCCTTCCTCTAATTAGGCGACCAAAATTGTACACCATACTCCAGAATTGGCCTCACCAATGCCTTGTACAATTTTAACAGTACATCCCAACTTCTATACTCAATGCTCTGATTTATAAAGGCCAGCACACCAAAAGCTTTCTTTACCACCCTATCTACATGAGATTCCACTTTCAGGGAACTGTGCACAGTTATTCCCAGATCCCTCTGTTCACCTACATTCTTCAATTCCCTACCATTTACCATGTAATTCCCTACCATTTACCATGTAAGAGGAGAGAAGTGGGAGAGTGGGGAGGAAGGGGTAGAGAGACTGGTGGAAGAGGGACAGAGTGGTAGGGGAAGGGGGTGGGGTAGAGAGGGAAGGGGGGGGGGGAGAGAGAGATGGGTGGCAGAGGGAGAGAGAGAGGGACACATAGAAACATAGAAATTAAGTGCAGGAGTTGGCCATTCGGCCCTTCGAGTCTGCACCACCATTCAATATGATCACGGCTGATCATCCAACTCAGTATCCTGTACCTGCCTTCTCTCCATACCCCCTGATCCCTTTAGCCACAAGGGCCACATCTAACTCCCTCTTAAATATAGCCAATGAACTGGCCTCAACTACCCTCTGTGACAGAGAGTTCCAGAGATTCACCACTCTCTGTGTGAAAAATGTTCTTCTCATCTCGGTTTTAAAGGATTTCCCTTTATCCTTAAACTGTGTCCCGCGTGTCCTGGACTTCCCCAACATCTGGAACAATCTTCCTGCATCAGACAAATGCAATTCAGGACTTTTCACTTCACAAGCAAAACCAGAATGACAGTTAGTGAAGAATTTGAATAATCGCTGAGCGTTCTCTATGGCAACAATGTATTTGAACATTGGGCATTGTGACATCACACGATGGAACGTTCACCGGGGCTGTGGCTCCTGCAAAGGCAGATGTAAATGAATCCATTCCGATTGGCCATCTGTGAGCATCGGGCATTGTGACATCACACGATGGAACGTTCACAGGGGGCTGCTTGTGTGGGTGAGAATCCAGTTTCTTTTTGAAATATTGAGGTGGTGGGGGGGGGGGGGGGGGGAAGGATTTGAGTAAAAAAGCGTACTTAAACACGACGAAATGTAATGAGGAGCGGATACTTAGAAAGAAAAGCGAAATCTCTACCGAAATGGAAAAGATGTCGGCGATTCTGCGTCCGGTTTCGGAGTTGCGGAGCATCAAAGGAAGAAACGCGGCCGGGAGCCGTACATGCAAATGGATCCATTCCGATTGGACGTCCGCGAGCATCGGGCATTGTGACATCGCACGGCGGGAATGAATCGAAAGGCAGGCAGGGATCCGTACTGCCGGCAGGCGGACTGATTTGAGTTTTATATATATATATAATATAATATGATATCCATATATATATATATATATATTTTATATTTGGCCCCATTACTGAGGAAGACTGTATAGGCATTTGCATTTCGTTGTCTCTGTACTGTACACTGACAATGACAATTAAAATTGAATCTGAATCTGAATCTGAGAGGGTCCAGAAGAGGCTTTTGAGAATGGTCTCAGGTATGAGTGGGTCAACATATGATGAGCATTTGACGGTGCTGGGCGTCTACTCACTGGAGTTTAGAAGGATAGGGGGAACCTTAATGAACCGTATTGCATAGTGATAGGCCTGGATAGAATGGATGTTTCCACTAGTGAGAGAGTCTAGGACCAGAGGTCATATCTTCGGAATAAAAGGATATTCCTTCAGGAAGGAGATGCGGTGCAATTTATTTAGTCAGAGCATAGTGAATCTGTGCAATTCATTGCCACAGAAATCTGTGGAGGCCAAGCCAATGGATATTTTAAAGGCAGATTATTGATTAAGACATAACAATGGTTATGGAGAGAAGGCAAAAGAATGCGGTTGAGAGAGAAGGATAGATCAGCCATGATTTAATGGCGTAGTAGTAACTGGGCTGAGTGGTCTATTTCTGTTCCTATCAAAATAAATATATATATATATATATATATATATATATATATATATATATATATATATATATATATATAATATAGACATCTATTACCAACCAACTGACTCCTGCAACTATCTCGACTGCTCTTCTTCCCACCCTGATTCCTGCAAAGACTATTCCCTATTCCCAATTCCTCCATTTACGCCGCATCTGGCCTAAGATGAGTTGTTGCATACCAGGACATCTGAGATGTCGTCATTCTTTAGGGTATGGAGGTACCCCTCTCCCACCAGAGATGAGGCCCTCACTCATGTCTCCTTGGTACCCCGTAGCTCCGCCCATGCTCCCCCTCCCCCAGTTGCAACCGAGACCCACTGGTCTTAACCTTTCACCCCATTAGCTGCCGCATACAACGCATAATCCTCCGACATTTTTGCTACCTCCAATGGGATCCCAACACTAGTCAAATCTTTCCAACTCCACCCCTTTCCTCCTTCCGCAGAGACTGTTCCTTCTGCAACTCCCTGATTAACATATCCCTTCCCTCTTAAACCACATCCTCTCCAGGTACCTTCCTCTGCAACTGCAGGAGATGCAACACCTGTCCCTATACCACCTTCCTCGACTGTCCAGGGAACCCAACAGTCCTGTGTTTAAGAAGGAACTGCAGATGCTGGAAAATCGAAGGTACACAAAAATGCTGAAGAAACTCAGTGGGTGCAGCAGCATCTATGGAGCGAAGGAAATAGGCAATGTTTCGGGCCGAAACCCTTCTTCAGATTGCTTACAGAAGGAAACCAACAGTCCTTTTAGTTTAGGCAGAGGCTCACTTGCTCCTTCTCCAAACTCATATACTTTATCTGTTGTTCAAGATGTGGACTCTTATACATCGGCGAGCCCAAACGTAGACTGGGCATCGCTGAGCATCTTCGCTCAGTCCGCCTGAACCAACCTGATCTCCCAGTTGCTAAACACTTGAATTCTCCTTCCCACTCCCACACTTAACTTTCCCTCCTCGATATCCTCCATTGTCAGAGTGAAGGGGCTGTCCCACTGTGACGACCTAATCCACAAGTTCAGAAGAGTGCCTTCGACCTTCAAGCTCGAGGGCACTCGCCTGGAAAACCTCAAGCTGGATCGACCATCAGCAATGAAACCATGAGCTGGATCGACCGACCGCACACACACACACACACACACACAAACACATCGCAAAGACGGAGGCCAAGGAAAGCGGGGTAGCCCTGTCTGAATTCACACCCGCGATGAAGAGGAAGGTAAAAGATGGCTTAAACAGTGTACGGTCCTTCCTTTAGATATAGTGCGGGGGGGGGGGGGGGGGTGCGGGGGGAGAAAAGGGGAGAGAAGAGGAGAGAAGTAGAGAGAAGGGATGAGAAGGAGAGGGAAGGGGAGAGTAGTGGAGAGAAGTGGAGAGAATTTTGCTGGCCCTCCCCTCCGCTCTGGATCACTTGGACAACAAAAACTCAAATGGCGATTCCAGTGGCGCCATGCTTTGCTAGCAGTCGCAAATTTTCTAGCTCCGCTGAAAAAAATCGCGATTTTTCGCGTTAAAATTGGGTCTGGAGGTCGGGACCATTTTTAAAAACTTACCGGAGCCTCATGTCGCTGTGCTGATGACGTCATCAGTAAGCGCCATGAATTTAATGGAGGGAAAGTCATTTTAAATGAAAAACGCGTCTCCAGGTCAGAGCCCACAGGGGAAAGTTACAAAACAACTGCTGAAGACACAGAAACCTCAAGAAACTGCAGAACTGACCTCTGGAGGGGTCTCTGGAATGGCTACACGATCTAAGACTGAGAAGGCCACAAAAGAGAAAACCGAAATGGAGGAGATAAAGAACTCAGTAAGAGATTTGAAAAATGACATTGCAGCTGGAAACTTAAACTTGATGGAAAACATGCAATCCATTAATGCCGGTAATGAAAAAAATACTTGCGGGCATTGGTGCTCTGCAAAAAAGAGTTGAGGATGTGCACGAAGAACTAACGGGGAGAATTAATAAGGTGGAGGAAGAGTCCACAAAGAAGTTTGAGGCTGTGCATGAAACTATTTCCGCAAATGTAACTGCAGTGAAAGATATGGAAGTTGTTGTGGAACAGATGGCCGGAGATATGCAGGCGATGAAGTTAGAATTAGACAGCTTCAAGAGCCAACTTACAAAAGTCTCTGATAAATGTGTTGACCTAGAAGCTCGCTCAAGACGTCAAAATATACGAATACGTGGAGTAAAAGAGACAATGCCTGTGATTTCACTGCCAATCTAATCAAACACATACTCAAGCTACCTGAGGCACCTGTAATTGAAGTAGCACATCGACTACCCAGATTTAAACGAAGATCTCAAGGAGACCAAGACTATCCACGACAGATCATAGTCAAACTTCGGGATATCTCAACAGTGGAAGAGCTGATGAAAAAAATTAAATACGGAGAGAAGATGATGTACAGAAATGATTCTATTAAACTCCTACGGGACTACCCTTACGAGATTGTGCAAAAGAGAAGAAAGTTCTCACAGACAAGAGAAGCTCTTTACGGTGTCAAGGATGTCATATGCGGAGTGTTTTATCTGGCCAGGATGCGTATTACTTTCATGGGAGTTTCAAAAACATTCACTAATTCGGTAGAATCTCTTAAATATACTCAAGAAATCGTGGCCAGGGTAGGAACAAAAGAAGATTAATCACGCCACCAAGATATTATGAACAAATTAATTTGCTTATTCCCCCAACGAGAATATTAGAAGAAAAGTGAAAAAACACCAATCATTAAAAATTATTAAACGCAACAGATTTTCCATGAGATGTGTCTAGACATTATTATTTCCCCTCGAACATTGTGGAATCTAACTCAAGGACACTTTGTGTTCAAACGAGGAAAGACTGATAAACATGGGAGTGACAATCTGCTGAGCTGAAAGTGGAAAACATTACAAGGCTTACATAGTTTTACAAAATATAGAGAATTAATAATAATAAATAACTAACAATACTAATATAGAAACAGTAATGGAAACTGATAAAAAATTACCTGCTATATAACGCAGACAACACTCTAACCACATGTGTTCCGCAGCCTGAGTGGGGAGTAAAAGAGACTCAGGCACCTGGCATAATTCCAGGTGCCTGACTCTGGTTAACCCTTTCACCGAACAGCTCACTATTAACAAAGCTAAAACCAATTATAAATAGTTAATAGATAAAGAGTGAGGAATGTATGTAATTGAATACATGATTAGATTTGATAAGTCGGAATGAAACATATATATATATACTGCAACTGGGTGAAATAGAACTGATTTGGAAATGGTACCGACCCCCTAGGTTTTGGGTAATAAAGGCAGCGGGGCTAACCTCATAACATCTACACCGGAAGCAGTATCGATGTCGAATCCCACAGACGAGTGGGACACTCACTACGGTGTCGGAAACTCAGACACTGTAAATTTACTTGATCTTTTTTTTTTAAATCACAATATTTCACATCTATGTGTTTTTTTTTACAAGGACAATGGCAGAGGTGAACTACCAAGGAAGTCTATAATATAAATGCCCCCCAAATAACCAGAGTCCTAAGGTATGGATGCACCGCAATAAATAAGGTCATTAAAATTGATAAAAATGCATGACGACAATCAAAAGAAAATGGGAGGAATATTAGAAGAAAAGTGAAAAAACCTATGTAGTTGGAATATAAGGGGTATTAATGAACCTATTAAAAGGGGCAAGATACTAGCTCAGTTGAAATCATACAACACGGTCATTTTGTTTCTACAGGAAACGCATCTTAAACATCAAGATCAGACGAGACTGAGGGCGAACTGGATAGGCAAAACATTTCATTCTTCATTCAATTCCAAATCTAGAGGTACTGCAATCATTATTCGTAAAGGAATTCCATTTAAATCAAAGAATACTATTTCAGATAAGGAAGGGAGATACCTTATAGTATCTGGAGAGATCAATACTACGCCAATTACGTTGGTACACATATATGCGCCCAATTTTGATAACCCTCAATTTTTCAATAACATTCTGAATATAATTGCAGAATTTAATTATCAAAATGTTATAATTGGAGGAGGCTTTAACTGTGTTTTAGACCCTTATCTGATAAATCGATGCAAAAACAAAAAGGTAATATGAAATCTCAAACCAGTGAGCTCTTAAATACATATATGAAAAACACAAATATAGCAGATGTTTGGAGGATTGCAAACCCGACGGGAAGGGATTATTCATTTTATCCAACGGTACACAAAACATACTAACGTATAGATTATTTCCTAGTGGATACAAAATTAATTCCACATACTATGAACCCTAAATACCACATTAATGCGATCTCAGACCACTCTCCGTTAACTTTTGTTTTAAAATTAGAAGGAATGTCTATGAATAAATCGTTCTGGAGGTTTAACTAGCAAATTTTAAAAGACCCACAAGGGAGTATATATATAAAAAAAACAGATGGACCTATTTTTTGAGATAAATGATACACCAGATATATCCCCCATGCTATTATGGGAATCCTTCAAAGCATTTATTAGAGGAGTCATTATTTCATTTCAAGCTTTTCAAAATAAAAAGAATAAGAATGAACAAAGACATGTAGAAGAACAAATAAAACAATTAGATACAGATAATGCTAAAGATCCAACTATGGATAAACATAATAAAATTCTACTATTGAAATTCAAGCTAAATAAATTATTGTCAGAGAAAGTTATAACACTATTTCAAATTACAAAACAAGAACACTTCGAATTCGGGGACAAACCCCACAAACTTCTAGCACGCCAATTGAAAAAACAGGAAAAAGAGAATGCAATACTAAAGATTAAATCAGATAGAGGGGAATTATTAACATTAACCAAGGATATCAATAAAAGATTTGCTCAATTTTACCAGAATCTATACACATCTAAAACGTCAATAGACAATAATAAAGTTTCAGAATTTCTGGATAATTGTAACCTCCCACAATTAGAATTGAGGGAACAAGAGGGACTGGGAGCACAAATTACTTCTAAGGAGATAGAAGACACAATAAATACACTAATGAACGGAAAAACACCAGGACCAGACGGATTCAGTAATGAATTTTATAAAGCTTTTTACGACATAGTTACCCCACGATTACAGAAAATGTATACATATGCTTTTAAAGAGCAAAGCTTACCTGAAACATTAGCAGAATCAACGATCACATTAATACTTAAAAAATATAAAAATATAGAAGAACCAGGATCATATAGAGCTATTGCTTTGTTAAATACGGATCAAAAAATAATAGCAAAAACACTAGCCAGAAGACTGAGCAGGTAGTCAATAGTCTATTTATTAGTCAATAGTCTATTTATTTGTCATTTGGACCCCTGGAGGTCCAAATGAAATGCCGTTTCTCAGCCATACATTACACACAAATAAACCCCAGACACAACATAATTACATTTTACATAAACATCCATCACATAGCTGTGATGGAAGGCCAAAAAAAACTTATCTCTCCACTGCACTCTCCCCCCCCCCCCCCCCGATGTCAGAGTCAAAGTCAAAGCCCCCGGCTGGCGATGGCGATTGTCCCGCGGCCATTGAAGCCACGCCGGGTGGTGCGAGGTCGCACACCGGGTCTTGGTGTTAAAGACCCTGGTGTGCGCTCGCATAGTCCCGCGGCCTATCCAAATCGCGCGGGGCAGTAATGTTAGGCCCCGCTCCAGGAGCTCTTCGACCCCGCAACTCGGGCGGGAGAAGTCGCCGTTGCAGGAGCCCCGAAAAGCGGTCTCCCTCCAGGGATCCGCGGGCTCCCGGTGCCGCCATCCGCAGACCCGCAGTAGCAGCCTCCGACTCAGCAGCAGCAGCGGCAGCAGCAGCAGCGGCAGCAGCAGCAGCAGCAGCAGCAGCGCTCCTCCACCGCTCCACCCGCTCCGGTCTCGGCCAGCTCCGCGACGGCGACGGTGAGTCGTAGCACCAGAGTCCCCGGCTTCTTCCTGTTGGAGGCCGCTCCTCGTTGCGGCCCCAACGACAACTGAGACCCGACGAGAAAAGGTCGGGTCTCCAGTGCAGGGAGAGATTCAAAAGTTCCCCCCCCCCTCCCACCCCCCCACACACACACCCCAACATAAAATAACAAAAACTACATAAAAACACAGACAAAAAATAATACAAACGCGGACAGGCTGCAGAGGCCGCTGCTGACCAGAGTCGCGCCGCCTACCGGACTGTCCAGTGAGATGTTAGTAGACTAATAAATGAGGATCAAACAGGATTTATACCTGAGACACTCATTCAATAATTTGAGATGCTTGCTTAACATAATGCACTCGCATAAATCTCATGACCAAGAGTTATCTATCATCTCACTGGACGCAGAAAAAGCATTTGATCAAGTAGAATGGGATTATATAATTAAAGTATTGCAAAAATTCCAATTGGGAGAGAACTTCATCGCATGGATAAAACTATTATATAACAAACCTACGGCTAGAATACTAACTAATAATATACTATCCTCAAAATGTGAATTATCAAGGGGCAATAACAAGGATGTTCGCTATCACCGCTGTTATTCGCTCTGGTAATTGAACCCCTTGCTGAAATAATAAGAACACACCCGGATATTTATGGTTATAATACAAAATATTCAAATAACAAAATATCCTTATACGCCGATGATGTACTACTGTACATCACAAAACCACAAATTAGTATACCAAACATATTAAATTTAATTGAGGACTTTGGATCCTTCTCAGGATATAGAATAAATTGGAACAAAAGTGAAATTATGTTGATAAAACCAAAAGACTCAACACACCTCCGGAAATTCCCCATTAAAATAGCCACAGAAAAATTAAAATATCTGGGAATTGAAATTACTAGAAACTACCATGATATGTTTAAAGCCAATTATGATCCCTTACTTAAGATACTAAATAATTTGATTAAATTCTGGAAAACACTGCCGATGTCCCTAATAGGCAGAATAAACGCTATAAAAATGATCTTCTTACCACAAATCCTATACCTATTTCAATCAATACCTATATATCTCCCAAAAATGTTTTTCAAAAAATTGGACTCAGACATTACAAATTTTATATGGGATTATAAATCCCATAGAATACAAAGAGCACACCTTAATAAACGAAAAGAGTTGGGGGGTCTAGCGCTCCCTAATTTTATGTATTATAATTGGGCAGTAAACATTAAAAATATGATTCACCTGCTGGACAACTCTGCCCAGCAGGTGGACTGGATTGTAATAGAAAGAGGGGACTGCTCTCCGTGTAATATAGGAGCGACTCTCCTCTCACCAATATATTTGAATAACAAAAATTATAATAAAAATCCAATTATACATAGCACAATTAGAACATGGAAACAAATAAAACAGAATCTAAAATTAAGAAACCTCTCTCTTTTAATACCAATAGTTAATAATCCATCGTTTAAACCATCAATTATAGGCAAATCATTTATACAATGGGAAAGAATGGGAATCAAAACACTCGAAGATCTATATGAATTGGGAAAATTACTATCATTTCAACAACTACAACTGAAATATAATTTGAAAAATAATCAATATTTTAAATATCTTCAAATTCGTGATTATCTGAAAAAATATACAAAAGGCTATCATAATATGCCTACCGACTTACTGGATGAAGCAATGAAGACAAAGGCGGAATCAGCTAATCTAATATTGTACCTATATAACATCATCTTAAACATAGAAATACCCACAACTGATGGAATTAGAAGAGACTGGGAACAAGAATTAGCTATAAAAATTTCAAAAGAGAGCTGGGATAATCATTTACTACAGGTGCATAAATGTTCGATCAACGTACGACATACTCTCATCCAATTCAAAACACTACATAGACTATATTATTCAAAAACTAAAATAAATAAATTCTTCCCTAATGTCTCACCCATCTGTGATAAATGTCTGTGTCAAGAAGCTACCATAGCGCATTCTTTTGTTTTTTTGTACAAAAATCCAAAAATTCTGTTATGAAATATTTGATATCTTTACAAAATTAATCAAAATGAAACTGGTACCAAAACCAGAATGGATCATTTTTGGAATATCGGAAGGTAACCCTGAACTAAACGTGTTTCTGAAGAATTTACTCAATTACGGGCTAATAATGGGAAAAAAGCTCATACTTAAATTCTGGAAAAATATGTTTGAAACACTACATCTGGAAAGATGAGATTCCTCTTAGCAGGTAAAGCAGACCAATTCCAAAAGACGTGGTCTACGTTTTTGGAACTATTACAAGCATGAGGTGCAATAGTAATTTTAAAAATAAATAAATAAATAAATAAATAAATGGTATCAGGATCTGGCAAAAAACAAAAACAGATTTGGTTGGTAGTCCCCTTTCTGCAGAGTTTAATGTTATAATAGAGCGATTGTTTCTACTTTCTTTTTCCTTCTTTTCTAGGGTCTACTTTCTTTCTTTACTTCCTTCTCCAACTTCTTTTCTAAGTGCTTTCTTTTCCCAACAGTCTCTTGCACCTTCACGACTCTTGCACACTTTCATTACTTCCTTTACTTCTATCTTTTTCTTAAAGCTCAAAAAATGAAGCGGTATTAAGACATATGTGTTGTGTATTATTGTAACTTACCTTACATCTAATAAAAATAAATTAAAAAAAATAAAAATAAATAAATAACTCATATGGCATCGATTACAGCTTGGCATTTAACACAATCATCCCCTCCAAGCTGGTTACCAAACTCGCAGATCTGGGTCTCTGCGCATCCCTCTGCGATTGTATCCTCGTCTTCCTCATTCACAGACCACAGTCTGTTCGTATTGGTGGAAATGTGTCAGCCCCGATAACAATCAGCACGGGTGCACCTCAAGGCTGCGTGCTCAGCCCCCTGCTGTACTCACGCTATACTCATGACTATGTAGCCAGTCACAGTGCGAACTCCATCATCAAGTTCGCTGACGACACCACTGTTGTGGGACGTATCACTGATGGGGATGAGCCAGAGTGTAGAAGAGTGATCGAGCAACTGTCCATATGGTGCCAGCGCAATAACCTGGCCCTCAACACCAGCAAAACCAAGGAACTGATTGTGGATTTTGGAAGTAGTAGTAGGGGGACCCACAGCCCCATTTATATCAAGTTGAAAGGGTCAAGAGCTTCAAATTCCTGGGTGTGCACATCTCTGAAGATCTTTCCTGGTCCGAGAACACTAATGCAATTATCAAGAAAGCTCATCAGCGCCTCTACTTCCTGAGATGATTACGGAGAGTCGGTTTGTCAAGGAAGACTCTCTCTAACTTCTACAGGTGCACAGTAGAGAGAATGCTGACCGGTTGCATCATGGCTTGGTTCGGCAATTTGAGCGCCCTGGAGAGCAATATACTGCCCAGGCCACCATCGGCTCTGACCTTCCTTCCAACGAGGGGATTTATCGCAGTCGCTGCCTCAAAAAGGCTGGCAGTATCATCAAAGACCCACACCATCCTGGCCACACACTCATCTCCCTGCTACCTTCAGGTAGAAGGTACAGGAGCCTGAAGACTGCAACAACCAGGTTCAGGAATACCTATTTCCCCACAGCCATCAGGCTATTAAACCTGGCTCGGACAAAACTCTGATTATTAATAACCCATTTTCTGTTATTTGCACTTAATCAGTTTATTTATTCATGTGTGCATATATTTATATTATGGTATATGGACACACTTATCTGTTTTGTAGTAAATGCCTACTATGTTCTGTGTGCTGAAGCAAAGCAAGAATTTCATTGTCCTATACAGGGACACATGACAATAAACTCACTTGAACTTCAACTTGAGAAGGGGAGAGAAGGAGAGAGAAGGGGAGAGAAGGGGAGAGAGGGGGAGGGGGAGGGGTAGGAGTGGAGACAGTTTTAAGAAGTCAGACAATGTTTAATAAAGTTTAGCAGGCATTTTACTTACCGGTCGGTTTTCCTTGGTCCTGAAAACTCCAATGAGCCAATTAAAATGCCCGGTCAGCGAAGGAGATTGCCTATGGCTGCCCTCGACTGCCTGTAACTACATAGCGACTCCACTTCACTGCACCACATGTTAAAAAGAACCATGCCGACCAATTTTTACTCGCGGAACCCTTTTCAACACGCTGAAAATTTTTCTGCGGAAACTTCCATCAAGCATGAAGGAGAGTTCCATTGACCTCATAGGACTTCCTAGGACCACGTGTCCACCATGCTGCGAGTTTGAGTCGAGAGCAAACTCTTCTAAACTCACAGACTAGGTCGCCGCAGTGCGACAGCTCCTTGAGGCTAAACTCAAATTGCAGGAAAAGCATCTCATTGGCAGCTTACACCTTAATTGTATGAATATTGATTCCTCTAACTTCAGGTAACCCCGGCATTCCCTCTCTTTCTATCCCTCCCCCACCCAAGTTGCGCCAGTTTCTTGTTTTCACCCAACAAACCGCTAGCAATGATCATCGTTACTTTTTTGCATATCCTTCATTCATTGTTCTTTATCTCTCTACATCATTGTCTATATCTCTCATTTCCCTTTTCCCTAACTAGTCTGAAGTAGGGACTCAACCTAAAATGTCACACATTCCTCCTCTCCAGAGATGCCTGTTCCTGCTGAGTTACTCCAGCTTTTTGTGTCTATCTTCGGTTTAAACTGGCATCTGCTGTTCCTTGAATAGATATATAGTAAATTCCAGACAATTCATGAAGAGCTTTTGAAAAAATTGCATATGGTTCATTTAAACTCCTTCTCTTGTTTGTGATGTTGCTGCATGCAAGATTTTCATTGTACCCATACCTCAAACTAATTATGCGTATGGCAATAATCTCAACTTGACTTCTATTGCATTCTTAATGGCAGTCCATCTGTTCCCTATTCCCTATCACCCCCAATCCTCTATATCTATTCGCACACACGTGATGATGACGCGCTTCGACACAGGCTGCGGGGGGGGGGGGGGGGGGGGGGGGGGGGGGGGGGGGGGCTGGGCAAAGGCATATGTAAATGGATCCATTTAGGGGGGAGGCGGAAGAGTGGGATGGGAGGGGGAGAGAGGGGTAGGGGGGGGGGGATAGGGGAGGGAGAGAAGAGGAGGGTAAAGAGAGAAGGAGGGGGGAGGGAGAGGGGGGGGAGAGGGTTGAGGGGGGAGAGAGGGGGCAGGGGGAGAGAGGAGGGGGAGAGAGGAGTAGGGGAGAGAGAGAGGGGGGGAGAGGGAGGGAGGGGGGAGGGGGGGGGGGAGAAGGGGAGGGAGGAGAGGGGGGAGAGGGAGGGAGGGGGTAAGGAGGGAGGAAGAGAGGGAAGTGCCCCCCCAAGGGGGGAGGTCCAGAGAGGGAGGGCCAGAGAGAGGAAGAGAGGGGGGGGAGGAGGAGAGGGGGGGAGCAGAGGAGGGAGAGAGAGAGAGAGATGAGAAGGAGGGGGAGAGGAGGATAGGAGAAGAATGAGAGGGGAGAAGAGAGAGGGAGGGAGAAGGAGGGGAGGAGAGAGAGAGAGAGGGGAGGAGTGAAGAAAGAGAGAGAAGGAGGAGGAGGAGAGGGGAAGGGAGAGAGGCGAGGGAGGAGAGGAGAGGGGAGGGAGGAGGGGAGAGGAAGAGGAGGAGAGGGAGGGGGAGGAGGGGGAGAGAGCAGGAGGGAGGGAGGAGAGAGGGAGGGGAGAAGAGAGGGGAAGGGACGAGATCGAGGGGAGCTGGGAGGAGAGGAGGGGGTATCCCATTAAAGGTAGAGAGAAGAGGAGGAAGAGAGAGAGGGAGAGAGGAGAGGGGAGTGACTCTCTCGAGAGAGAGGGGGAGGAGAGAGGGATAGAGGGGGGGAGAAGAGGGGAGAGAGAGAGGAGGAGGGTGAGGGAGAGGAGAGGGGAGAGGGAAAGGGGAGAGAGGGAGGGTAGACTAAGGGGGAGAGAGGAGGGCAGAGGGGGAAGAGTTGGAAGGCTGGTGAAGGAAGAGAGAGAGGAGGAAACTGAGAGGGGGAGGGGGAGAGTGTGAGTAGAAGAGCGAGAGCTTGAGAAGAGAGGAGAGAAAGGGAGAAGAGGGAGGGAGAGAAGGAGGGAGAGGGAAGGAGAGAGGGAGAGAGAGGGAACAGGGAAGACGGCTGGAGAGGAGAAGAATGGTGGAGAGAGTCAGGGGAGAGAAGAGGGTAGAAAGGGAGGGAGGAGAAGAAGAGGCGAGGGGGAAGAGAGAGGGAGAAGGAAGAGGGGAGAGAGGAGGTAGAGAGAAGAAGGTGAGGGGCGGGAGATATGAGAGGAGAGGGAGAGGGAGGGAGAGGGGTTTGGAAGGTTGAGGGGAAGAGGGGGAGGAGAGGGAGAGAGGGTGAGGAGGGAGATAGAGAAGATGAGAGAGAGAGGAGAGGGGGGGGTGGAGAGAGAGGTGGGGAGAGTGGGGGGGAGAGGAGAGTTGGGAAGAGGAGAGAGGGAGAGAGAGGAGGGAGGAGAGGGGGGGGGGAGAAGGAGGGGGAGGAGGAGAGGAATGAAGGGGGTGGGGGGGAGAAGAGAGGGTTGAGAGAAGGAGGGAAAGAGAGAGGAGAGGAGGGGGAGATAAGGAGGGGGAGAGGAAGGGGACTGAGAGGGAGGAGAGGGAGGGGGAGGAGGGGAGAGGGAGGAAGAGAGGGGAGAGAGAGGAGGAGGGGAGGAGAGGGGGGAGTGAAGAGAGAGGAGTGGAGAGGGAGGGGGGAGAGGGGAGGGAGAGGGGAGGAAGAGGGATGGAGGGAGGGAGAGGGAGAGAGAGGAGGGGAGAAGAGAGGGGAAGGAGGAGATAGAGGCAGAGGAAGGGAGGGGGAGGAGGATGAAGAAGGAGAGAGAGTAAGAGATAAGAGAGAGGAGGGAGAGGAGAGGGGAAGAGGGAGGAGAGGAGAGGAGGGATGGAGAAGAGAAGGGAGGAAGGAGGGGAGAGAGAGAGGGAGAGAGAGGGAGAAGGAGAGAGGAGAGAGAGAGGGAGAGAGAGGGAGAGGGGGATATATGTATATATATATATAGAGAGGGGAAGAGGGAGGGAGAGAGGGAGGGGAAGAGAGGAGATGGGGAGGGGGAAGGAATGGAGGGGGAGAGGAGAGGAAGAGAGAGAGGGAGAGAAAGGTGGAGAGAAAGGGGAGAAGAGGAAAGGAGAGGGGAGGGGAGAGAGAGGGGGGGAGAGGGGGAGGGATGGGGGGAGGAGAAGGTGGTGGGGGGAGGGGGGGGGAGAGAGGGAGGAGGAGAGGGGGAAAGGGAGATAGAGAGGGGAAGAAGATGGGGGAGAGAGATCAGAGAAAGAGAGGAGGGGGGAGAGAAGGGTGGAGGGGGAGGAGAGTGAAAGAGGAAGGGGAGGGAGAGAGGAGAGAGGGAGAAGGGGGGCGGGAAGAGAGAGAGGAAGAGAGAGGAGGAGGAGAGAGGGAGAGGGAAAAAAGGGGAGGGGGAGGAGGGAGGGGAGCGGGAAGAGGGAGAGGGAGAAGTGGGGGAGAGAAGGGAGAGGGAAAGAGGAAGAAGGGGAAGGGGAGAGAGAGAGGGGGGGGAAGAGAGGGTGGGAGAGAGGAGGGGGAGGGGGAGGGAGAGGGGAAAGAAGAGGGGGAGGGGGGAGGGAAGAAGAGAGGAGGAGAGGGGGGGGGGGAGAGGGGAAGAGAGAGGTGAGGGGGGGAGAGAGAGTGGGGCAGAGAAGGGAAGAGAGGGGAAGAGAGAAGGGGAGAAAAAAGAGATAGAGGAGAGAGGGATAGGAAGAAGAGGGGGGGAGAGTCTTCAGAGGAGAGGGGGGAGAGGGGGGAGAGGGGGAGAGAGAGAATGAGAGAGAGAGGACGGGGGGGGGGGAGAGGGAAGGGGGGTTCAAGAGAGGGAGGGGGAGAGAGAGAGAGGGAGAGAGAGAGGGGAGAGAGGGAGAGAGAGGGGAGAGAGAGGAAGAGGGGAGGAGAGGGGGAGAGGAGAGAGGGGGGGGAGGAGGAAAAGAGGAAAGAGAGGGGGGAGAGTGGGATGAGAGAGAGGGGGAGAGGAGAAATCTCTAAGAGGGAGAGAGGGGGGAGTGATGGGAGAGAGGCAGGGGGGGAGGGAGAGGGGGGGAGGGGAGGAGAGAGGGGGTGGAAGAGAGAGGAGAGAGGAGAGAGGGGAGGGAGAGGGGAGAGGGAGAGGGTGAGAGAGGGGGGGAGGGAGAGAGGGGGAGGGGTGGGAATGGAGGGGGAGGAGAGGGATGAGAAGGAATGGGAGAGGGAGAGGGAGCGGGAGGGGGAAGGAGGAAGAGGGAGGGGGAGGGGAGGGGGAGGGGAGAAGGAGGAGGGGGGAAGAGGGAGAGGAGAGGAGGAGGAACAGGGGGAGGGAGGGAGGGGGAGAGGGGGGAGAAATACGTGGATGTATATTGATGCATGTCATATATGTTTTAGACTTTCGCAATGTAACAATGTTTTTTTATCATGCCGATAACGTGTGAAGAGTTGAATTGAAATTGATAGGGGAGAGGGAGAGAGAGAGAGGGAGGGGAGGGGGGGGGAGGATAGAGAGGGGGAGGAGAGTGTGGGGAGGGGAGAGGGAGGGGGGGGGGGACAGAGAGGGGGGGGGGAGGGAGGAGATTTTGGGGGGGTGGGGAGGGGGAGGGAGGGGAGGGGAGGAAGAGGTGGGGGGAGGGGAGGGGGGGGGGAAGGGGGGGGGGGATGGGGGAGGAGAGAGGTAGGAGAAATAGTGGGGAGGGGAGGGAGGGGGAAGAGTGTGGAGAGTGGACGGGGGAGGGGTAGGGGGAGTCCATCTGTTCCCCATTCCCTATCACCCCCAATCCTTTTTCTCTATTCCCACACACGTGATGACGCACTTCGACACAGGCTACGGGGGTCTGGGGCTGGGGCTGGTGCAAAGGCATATGTAAATGAATCCATTCCAATTGGACATCTGTGAGCATTGGGCATTGTGACATCACACAATGCCAGGCAGAAAAACACACACACACCCAGCCACAGAGGATAGATAGATAGATAGATAGATAGATAGATAGATAGATAGATAGATAGATAGATAGATAGATAGATAGATAGATAGATAGATAGATAGATAGATAGATAGATAGATAGATAGATAGATAGATAGATAGATAGATAGATAGTGATAAATGTCTTTCTCAAAATGCCAAGATTACGCACTCATTTGTCTCTTGTTCAAAACTTTATAAATTTTGGTGTGATACATTTGATATATTCTCAAAGCTATTTAAGACAAAAATGGAACCTAACACTGACATGATTATATTTGGAGTAAGTGGAGATGGGAACAAATTAAATACACGCCAAAACTCATTTTTTCAATTATGGGTTAATAACAGCAAAAAAAATTATACTTAAATTTTGGAAAAATGCTAATATACCAACATTTGAAATGTGGATCAGTAATATGCTGGACACAGCACATTTGGAAGAAATGAGACTCCTCCTAATAGACAAACAAGACCTATTCTTAAGGAGTTGGTCCCCATTTATTGATTTAGTTGATTCATGTGGTGACATAGTATCATGAAAACCAACAGTTTCAGGTATGGGTGAAAGATGATTTAGAATATTTAAAAAAAAAAATCTCACTGTGGCAATGGAATAATCTCCCTCCTGCTTTCCTTCTTCACTTATTCCTTCTCTTTCACTTTCTCTTTATTGGTTTTTCACCCACGCTCATTAATCTATTCTTCACTTCTCACAACCTCTTTTTCTTCTCTCCTTTCTCACTTCTCTCTTTTATAAAAAAAGGGAAGTTGTACAGAGAATGTAATATGTTAACATCGTTTTTGTACCAATGCATTGTACTCATTTCTAATAAATAAATTAAAAAAAGAAAAAAATAAATTAAAAAAAAAAGATAGATAGATAGAATAGATAGATAGATTACTTGGCAGACCATCTTGGAACTGAAAGTACCAATAGATTGATGCTGAAATTCCTCAGCCTGAATGTTTATTACAGATTTGGTCCTTTGGACAGTTGATTCCTTTCCTTTATACTGGCTCAAAGGCAAGTTTTACTCAGTCAGAAGGTTTCCCTTTAATCTTGTGCTGGAACCACTTCAATTTTTTCTAATTACGATGGTAATAAATGAACATGTTTGACTGCAGATGCTGACCCGTAGACAAAGATTCTCTTAACTCTTTGATAAATCTTATCCATAATGCATTTAGATGCCCAATAATGCAACTTTCAAAGGCGATCCTTATATAACTGTCATTGTAAAGAAGATAAATAACAATAAATTCTGCAAGAAAATGTATCACTATTTATACCCCACCCCCTTATCATATCTAATTACATAGAGCTGGAGCTGCTGGAGGATTATTGCATGAATACTTTTATAACAGCTTAGCTTAGTGTAAACATTATATCCGCCAGCCAGATTTATCTCCTTACTGAAAAATGTACGCTGAATCCACACTGCTCCATTGCCACAAAAGGATATGCTAATTCTACATCTTCATTCCAACATGTTTACCCTTGCAGTTACTAAAGAAATCAGTCATTTGTTTAGGTAACGGGAAAGTTAAACTATGATTGAGTTATATTCCCCTGAAGGAAACCACTGATATCAGATTCCACTGTGCTGAAGGCAGGATCTAGTCAAATACAATCAATCCTTTCCCACAAGGGAAAGACATCAAGTTGTACTGCTGAATATCCGATTTCAACAAAAAAATGTGTCTTACTTAATTTAAAAGTACAAAATAAATGTGGTTTTAATTAAGCGACATCTTTGTGTTTTTGAGGAGTTTTTTGAAGCAACACTCAGTCTTGCAAGCACAATTCTAACTGAGCCAGTCAGCAGCCAGGTATTTACCTATTTGTGGTATTTTTGGATGTTAGTTGCCTTGATTTAACGTTGTAATTAAGACTCATTTCCATCATGTAAAATAAAAAGTTGGAAATAATAATATCTATTGGTTTATTTTCTTTCATAAGTACACACCATTCAAAAGTCAGGGTATCATACATCAGAGAGGTGGGATCCCGTCACAACTGTCCATACCACCCATAATGCTCCAACTAAGCCAGTCCCATTTGCCTGCATTTGGTCCATATCACTCAAAACCTTTCCTATCCATGTGCATGTCCAAATGTCTTATAAATCATAGGGGGCGCTGCCCTGTGCATGGCTGCCCAGTCAGCAGCTGTCTGTCTCTTCATCTTTTTATTTTTTATTTTAGTTAGTCAAGTGTTTTGTTTGGAGGGGTAGACTTTTTATGTGGGGGGTGGGTGGGGGGGGGGGGGGGGGGGGGGGGGGGGGGGAAGGGGGAAACTACCTTTCAGGGTCCCTACCTAGTCGGAGAGGCAGCTTTTCTCCGGGGCTGCAGCTTCGACCCGTCCTCGTGGCCTACCAGCGGCCTGGAGCGGCGTTTCCTGTCGGGGACCGCCCAGAACCTTGGCTTCGGCGGCGGCACAGCGCTGGAGCGCTATCGCGGAGCGGGCGATGCCTTGCCCAGGTCGTCGCGCTGGAGCTCCGGTGAGCTGAGGATCGCTGGGGAAAACATCGCAGAGCTGCGGGACTGTGGAGCGACCAGCTGCGGGCAGCGGCGCTGAACTTTACGCCGGGAGCCTGGGATCTCTAGATGAGATCACCAGTTGTGGAGCTCCAACCGGCGCGGCCTTGTTGGCTTCCGAAGCCACGGCCTCCAGTGCGGAAGCGGCCATTCCATGGTTCCCAGGCCGCTGGGAGGACTCTCCCGACGCCGGAGCAACATCACCCGGCGAGAACGGCCTGGAACATCGGGCCTCCGTAGAGGCAACTGTGGAGGCCTCAATGGGCCCGACTATGTGTGAACTGGGGTTGGGGACTGGACTGTGTGCCTTCCCTCATGGTGGGAGCCATTGTGAGGGGATGTTCTTTGTGTTTAAGACTCTTATTGGTGTTATGTCTGTTTTTTTTTGTGTGCTGCAAAATGGCAAGAAGCATTTCACTTCACTACACCTGGGTGTATGTGAATGTGACTAATAAAATACCTTTGATACCTTTGAAATGCTGTTGCTATACCTGCTCGATTGATTCCTCCAGCAGTTCACTCCATATACCCACCATATAACCTGTGTAAAAAAATTTCCTCTAAGATTCCTGTCAAATCTTTCCCCTCTCTATTTAAACCTATGCCCTCCAGTTCTTGATTCGCCCACCTGGGAAACAGGCACTGTACATTCATCCTATTTATTCCCCTTGGAAGTTTATATGCCTCCACAAGATTACCCTTCAGCCTCCTGCACTCCAATGAATAAAGTGCTTGCCTGCCCAATCTCTCCTTATAGCTTGGGCCCTCGAGTCCTTGTAACATCCATATAACTTTTATCTGCACCTTTTCATTCTTAATGGCATCTTCCTATACCAGGGTGACCAAAACTGAACAAAATACTTTATTTTTGACCTCACCAACATCACATCTCATCCAGACCAGAAATGCAACCTACCCAAGTTTTCCAGGGATGCTGCCAGACAATGACCAAGATGATCCCTGGTCAATTGGAGGAGCAGCACTTCATATTTCCCTTGGGCAGTTTTCACTCCAGAGAATTTTAGGTAGTCCTTACTTTCTCCTCCCCTTCTCTGCTCCCCTCAGCCCTCTTCCTTTCTTTCTTCCACCTGCCCTCCCACCCTCGCTTCAGTCTAAAGAAGGGTTCCGACCCAAAACGTTGCCTATTTCCTTTGCTCTATAGATGCTGCATCACCCTCTGATTTTCTCCAGCATTTTTGTCTACCTTTGATTTTCCAGCATCTGCAGTTCCTTCTTAAACATGCTGCCTGACCTGCTGAGTTACTCCAGCATTCTGTGGCATAACGTTCAAACTCCTATTCTCAGTTCCCTGACTGTTGAAGGCCAAAAAGCCAAAAGTCTTTTTCACCACCCTCTCTACCTCTATTGACACTTTCAAGAACTAACTACATATTCCTAGATCAATCTGTTCTACAACACTTGCCATTGTGCTATCATTCATTATGAAGGTCCTGCCCTGGGTCACTTCCCAAATTGCACTTAACACTTCTCTGAATTGAATTCCATTAGCCACTCCATGGCCCACTTGCTGATCATGATCTTGATTACCATCTTCACTGTCTACGATACCATGTATTTTAGGTTACGAATCAGGTCTTGTAGATTCTCATCCAAATTGTTGATAAACAGCAATGGGCCCACCACTGATCCCTGAGGAACACCTCCAGTTCGAAAAGCAAACTTCCATCACTCTAGTTAGCTAGCTCTCCCTCTCTGCTATCTAACCTTCCAAAATAACCTACCATGCGGAACCTTATAAAATTCCTTGCTGAAGACTATATAGAGTATGTTTATGACCCTCCCCTCATCCACCTTCGTGGTTACCTCTTCAAACAACTCAAGTTTGTGAGACACAATGTCCCATGTGCACAACCCTGCTGACTATCTTTAATCACCCCTTGTCTTTCCAAATGCATGTATATCTTATCCCTCAGAATCCCCTTTCCCACCATAGATTTTAGGCTCACTGGTCTATATTTTCTGAGATTTTCTTTGCAGCCCTTCTTAAATGGAGGCACATTAGCCATTCAGCACCTCGTCCTTCCAGCAACTCCCCCGTGTCTAACGATGAATCATATATCATTATGATTTTAATTATTGCCTATTTTATGTCCAATTGAATCAATTTAATAATTTTCAAAATTGTTTCTCTTAAATTCCTTTCAATAAAACAATGTTCATTGAATGAATGCAAATCAATTTTAAGATACAGTGGCTTGGATTTTATTAGGCCTCACCATCACCTCTGCTGCAAACTGCTGGTACTTACCTAGAAAATAACAGCTAGATTCGGAGTTATATCTTAGTTTAGTTTAGAGATATAGTAAATTTCTTGATTAGTACAGATGTCAGAGGTCATGGGAACAAGGCAGAAGAATGGGGTTAAGAGGGAGAGATAGATCAGCCATGATTGAATGGCGGAGTAGACTTGATAGGCCAAATGGCATTATTATACTCCTGTGGCGCCACCCGCCACAATGCAAACTCGCGGCAGTTGGGGGTAGGGTCACGTGACTGGGTAATGGCGGGAAGGAGTTGTCACTAGGTATAGGGGTGTGCCCTAATATATATAATGAACCCCAGATCAACCTTCCCCCATTCACGTGTGTGTTCTCTTTGCTTTGTATCCATTGTGTCATTTCATCGGCTTTGTGTATTGCGCACCCAGGAGAGATGCTGGACATGCTGCTTACAAATTCAAACAAGTGCGCTCAAATTGAAATCCCACATTAACCATGTTCCCGAATGTAAGAACGATTTATACATGTAATACATGATATACATTTATACATGGTTAATTAACTGGTGGCATTATTTCCCTGTCCTAACGGCCTTTGTTTTAGCCGGTGATTATATCTATTCCATCCCTCCCTCGCAAAGATGTGGGATTTCAATTTGAGCGCACTTGTTTGAATAGTTGAAAGCGGCATGTCCAACTTCTCTCGTGGGCGCACAATACACAAAGCCGATGAAATTACACAACTGTCTCACCAAAGATACACACAAAATGCTGGAGTGACTCAGCTGAAGAGGCAGCATCTCTGGAGAGAAGGAATGGGTGGCGTTTTGGGTCGAGACCCTTCAGACGCACTCTGAAGAATGGTCTCGGCACGAAATGTCACCCATTCCTTCTCTCCAGAGATGCTGCCTGTTTTGTGCATGGGAGCTTGGGTGCGTTCCGCAAATACCGTGACGTTAACATATAAACCGTCTGTCCCCGCGGCCGGGGTGAATAACCCTGGTGTGGGTGTCAAAGACCGGGGGTCGGAGGGGGGAGGGGGGTGAATCACCCTGGTGTGGAGGTTGGGGTCCGATGGTGGTGCATCACGGTCAGTGACTGTGGGACGCTCCCATGGGTGTAGACGGAGGAGAGAGAGAAAGGGGAAAGGAGAGAGAGGGAGAGAGAGTGGGGGGGGGGGGGGCATGGGACAGAGAAGGGGGAGAGAGAACGAAGGGGGAGAGAGAGGGGGAGAGAGAGAGAGAGAGAGAGAGGGGAGAGAGAGGAGGAGAGAGAAGGGAGAGAGAAGGGAGAGAGAGGAGGGAGAGAGAAGGGGGGAGATGGGAGCGTCGGGTTAATTTTCCCACCCAAGCCATAGGTGACTGGGCAATCTGAACCCAAGCACCAAGTTGAAAGCGGCCGAAGGTGTGCATTCCTCGGGACAGCCCCCAGTCTCCCACGGCCCCCACTCTCCCACGGCTGTGGGTCGGGTGGAGCGGAGGTTTTGGGCAATGTTCATGCCTTCATGGTGATGTGATGGACCAATCACTGACAAGTCCCTTCCCCCCGGCAACTGAAAAGTCCATTATAGGACTTTTCAATTGATCGGTCCTTTGGCCTGTAGGCACCGCGACCTTTCAGGTAGGTGGCATATCGACTGAGCGGCCATTCGGTAAGTTTGCTTCTAGGCGACGCAGCCTTTCGGTTCATAGGCGTTTGGGCGTCCCGCCCTTTTGGTTAGTTTACATTTAGGCGTCCCATCTTTTCGGTTAGTAGGCATTTCGTCTTCGGGCTCTTTTGGTTCATTCGAGTTTCGGCCTCGTTTCTATTCGGTTCGTTGGCTTTGGCTTCTTTGCTTCGGCCTCTTGTCTGTCGGCACCGCATCCGAGTACCCTGAAAAACTCTTTCCAGTTATTTGATCAGTCAGGTGAAACCTAAGCCAACTACATACTCTCTGTGTGGTGTTTGCACATTCTGCCTATTACTCTGTGTGATCTAATTTCCTCCCACATGCCAAAGACGTATGAGTTTTTAGGTTTAAGAAGGAACTGCAGATGCTGGAGAATCGAAGGTACACAAAAAAGCTGGAGAAACTCAGCTGGTGCAGCAGCATCTATGGAGCGGAGGAAATAGGCAACGTTTCGGGCCGTCTGAAGAAGGGTTTCGGCCCGAAACGTTGCCTATTTCCTTCGCTCCATAGATGCTGCTGCACCCGCTGAGTTTCTCCAGCTTTTTTGTGTACCTTTGAGTTTTTAGGTTATTTGGCCTCTGTAAATTGCCCCTTAGTGTGTAGGGCGTGTAGGATTGTCTCTGGAGTGTAGGATTAATCCGGTTTCAAAATTAGATAAGCTGCATTGTTCTTGAACAGAGGTGCAAGCTTGGCGGAAAGGGTTGTGATGGTAGGCACCATAGGGTGGACACATAGTGTGTTCCATATGTCTTTACTTATTTGGTTTTGAGCATAGTAGAATGTATCAGACCAGATTTGCAATCTATCAAGCTCCTTTGTAATTCAGCAACTGTATTATCTCATCCTTTGGCATTTTCCAATAGGGTGGGATTACAACCTCCTCAAAAGGAGGGCAGTTTAGTTGAGAGATACCGCATGGTCAGTCTGAAGAAGGGTCTCGACCCGAAACATCGCCTATTCCTTCGCTCAATAGATGCTGCCTCACCCGCTGAGTTTCTCCAACATTTTTGTCTACCTTCAATTTTTCCATCATCTTCAGTTCTTTCATAAACACAAAGATCTAAATCACTGTACACATTTGTAAATGTACAGTGACATTTTGCTGGATGGAGAGAGGAAAACTGATAATTGTTCTACATCTACATTAGCGTAAGCAAGGATTTCTCCTGAGCAAAGCTTTTGACAGAATTTATATCTGGGATTCCCCTTGTTTCACAATGTTGCCAAATGGAAGAGGGAAAGCAAAAACTGATTTTTTTGTTTCTTATTTTACCTTCACGAACTTTAAAAAAAAAGCCACACTGATTTGCCAAGAATAAAGAAGAGCAGCAAAATGTGAGGAATGGTTCAGAAGAGTGAGCAAGAAGTTGGAAATAATTGTTAGGGATAGATTGTTAACTGTATATCAAATTCATGTTTGTTGGTAGGTTTGAACATTATTAACAGTTGTTTGTGTCATTGTCATGGAAACCATTAATTAATATTACTAATTCTTAAAATAATTAAATTATGCAGTGTTTATAAAAAAAACATCATCACATCACACCACCCGTTACTGGATCCCTTTCAACCGCATCAACTTTCATGACTTTGTGTCAAAGACAAACATTTCCCTTCTTGGCTTATTTACATCATTGCCCCACCTTGGATTTTCAACCAAGTCTTGTATTGTAGCAGATTGGTCTCTTGCTACCTCATCCTTAGACCTTCTTCCAGATTCACGGATAGCACAACAATTGCCATCTGCAGTTCCATAGAGGATCCCCCTTTGTCTTCTGTGCCATTATGTAGTGGATAATTAGTCCATCTACCTTGTTGCCCATTTTGTATATCGCAGGTACATGATGGCTTATTTCCTGCATGTAATAATGTTTGTTTTAGATATAATTTACTTAACTTGCTATATGCTACAAGTCATAATCTGACATGGGAAATTTTAGTAAGTCCTAGGAGCAGCAACTCATGTATTAATCTCAATACCCTAATTAAGACAAGGTACTGTAAGTAAATTGTCTAATTGCAGTGTTGCTTCAGAATAATGATATCCCTTACAAAATAGACAAAAATACAACTGAACATACATCATAATAACATGAACCAGTCCCAATACTCAAGGAGAAATATAAACCTTACAATCAAACGACATCTTATCCAGATTTTAAAAAGCTCCCAGTAGAAAATTTGTTAAATATGCTTTGGTGCTTGCAAACAGAAATATATCAAACTTATTTACAGCTGAAGAGATTTCCTAGACTTCCTTCCATCTCACTTTTATTAATAAATCAGCCTAATTTTCCTTATATTCTATGTTTAGGGCAGAATAGATTATTTTATTATTTTGCCCTTTATAGTTTCTGAGTCTCTTTTGTGAGGTTTAAGGTCCCTCACTATCTCATCTTTAATGTTGGTTGATTATTATACTATGTAGCCATGTGAGCCAAAATCTATAATCATCATATGAACTCCCTTCTCAAAGTGTTAGTTTAGTTATGAAATTTCAATTTCTTCCACAAAATATCACTCTCACTGTATGAGAAAATGTCGCGTTAGCATTAGAACAGTAAATTATAACCTTTTCAAGATCCAGATGAGAGGATTGCCAATAAAATCTCCAGCATCATACATCTGTGTTCTTTAACCTCTGACAATTAAATTGAAAGAATCAAACATAGTACTTCATACTTACATGAAGAAAAATAACGTGTTCTTTTCCTCATCAGAATTGACCTTTATTGAATTACATCTCATGGATACCAGTTACATCTTGTAACTTGGTTTACATGACTATCAACAGTAATTCAAATGCACAGTCACCACCGCTGAGATTGTTCTCACCCTCAATGGCTTTTAATGCATGTCCTTTCAACAGAGGTCACTTCACAGTCATTGAGACTGGAAAATCTGGCTCATTGTGTCCTTCCAAACAGATGACTAGATGTTGTAGATTCATAGGATTATGCAGCATGGAGACTGTTTATTTTAGCGCAATTCATCCACACTCACAAGGAGCATCCTTCTGATTTCCATTCCATGTCCCCCACTTGGCCCATAACCTCTTGTGCCTCCACAATTCAAGTGCCATGTAGATACTAAAATATTGTCAACAACCCAGCTTCAACCATTCTCTCAGTCAGTTCATTCTACATATTTAACACTCCCTGGGTGAAGAAGGTTCCCCTCTTATCCCCAATAAATATCTTCCCCCTACCCTACATTGATGTCCTCTACCGATATGGGGTTGTTTCAGTAGTCCACTATATCTATACCCCTCACAATTTTACATGCCTCAAACTTGTCCCCTCTTAATCTCCTCCAGGGTGAATAGGCGTAACATCTCTAGTTTATTCTCGTAACTGAACTGCTACATTCCAGGCAGAATCTACTCTCTCCAGTGTTATCACATCCTTCCTCCGGAATCTTGACAAGATACGCACTCCAGCAGAGGTCTGACTAAAGTTATATAAAATCGCAGCATAATTTCCCTAATTCAATGATTAATAAAGGCAGTATCTCGTATAACTTCATAACCACTACGTGGCCACCTTCAAGGATTTATGGATGTATTCTGAGGACCTGCCTTTCTTCAATATTGCCTGTGACCCTATTATTCGTGGTGGATGTCTTCGCCTCATTAGTGTTCCCAAAGTGAATCATATCAGATTTGTCCTGATTAAACTCCATCTGCCACGTTCAACCCATTACACTTTTGCTATCTCTATGCAGCCTAAGACTACTTTCAACTCTATCAGTAACTCTGCCAATCTTTGTGTCATCCACAAACTGATTGTGCCTACCATATCCATCTCTAAGTCATTCATTACAATATATATTACAGACAGCAGAGGTCCCAACATCAATCTTTGTGGGATGCCAATAATCATGGGCATCCTATCTCAAAAACAAATCTCTATCATAGAACATAGAAAATAGGTGCAGGAGGCCATTCGGCCCATCGATCCAGCACCGCCATTCATTGTGATCATGGCCGATTGTCCCGTATCAATAACCCGTGCCTGCCTTCTCCCCATATCCCTTGACACCACTAGCCCCTAGAGCTCTATCTAACTCTCTCTTAAATCCATCCAGTGATTTAGCCTCCACTGCCCTCTGTGGCAGGGAATTCCATAAATTCACAACTCTCTGGGTGAAAAAGTTTTTTCTCACCTCAGTCGTAATTGACCTCCCCTTTATTCTAAGACTGTGGCCCCTGGTTCTGGACTCGCCCAACATTGGGAACATTTTTCCTGAATCTAGCTTGTCCAGTCCTTTTATAATTTTATATGTTTCTATTAGATTTCCCCTCATCCTTCTAAACTCCAGTGAATACAAGCCTAGTCTTTTCAATCTTTCCTCATATGACAGTCCAGCCATCCCAGGGATCAATTTCGTGAACCTACGCTGCACTGCCTCAATCGCAAGGATGTCCTTCCTTAAATTAGGAGACCAAAACTGTACACAATACTTCAGATGTGGTCTCACCAGAGTCCTATACAACTGCAGAAGAACCTCTTTACTCCTATACTGAAATCCTCTTGTTATGAAGTCCAACATTCCATTAGTTTTCTTCACTGCCTGCTGTACCTGCATGCCAACTTTCAGGACCGGTGTACAAGAACACCCAGGTCTCGCTGTACCTCCCCCTTACCTAACCTAACCTAACCCCATTGAGATAATAATCTCCCCCTTGTTTTTGCCGCCAAAGTGGATAGCCTCACATTTATCTATATTATACTGCATCTGCCACCATCTGCCCACTCACTCAATCTGTCCAGGTCACCTTGCAACCTCCGAACATCCTCTTCACAGTTCACACTGCCACCCAGCTTTGTGTCATCCGCAAACTTGCTAGTGTTGCTCCTAATTCCCTCTTCCAAATCATTAATATATGGTAAACAGTTGCGGCCCCAGCACCGAGACTTGCGGCACTCCACTCGCCACTGCCTGCCATTCCGTTCACTACTAACGTTCACGTTTGCTTCCGGTTTGCCAACCAATTTTCTATCCATGTCAACACCCTACCCCCAAAACCATGTGCTCTAATTTTAGTCACCAGCCTCCCGTGCGGGACCTTATCAAAGGCTTTCTGAAAGACTAGATATACCACATCCACTGGCACCCCTTCATCCATTTTACTTGTCACATCCTCAAAAAATTCCAGAAGATTAGTCAAGCACGAATTCCCTTTCATAAATCCATGTTGACTTGGACTGATCCTTTTACTGCTATCCAAATGCCCCATTATTACCTCATCACCTTTTGTCTCCTAGTGCCAGGCTAATTTTGGATTCAGTTTGTTAACTTGCTCTTGATCCCATTGGCCATAATCTTTTGAACCACTTTCCTATGTGGGACTTTAACAAAGGCCTCACCGAAGTGCTTGGAAATCATGTCAACTGCTCGCATTAATACATTTGTTATTCTTCAAAGAATTCAACCACATTTTTCAGACGGGATCTGACCATGACAAAGCCTTGTTGGCTGTGTTTGAATTGGTTCAGCCTTTCTATGTGATCAATAAACCTCTTCCTCAGAATTATCTCCAATGTCTTCCGTGCCTAAGCTGACAAGTCTATAGTTACCACACCTTAGGGGGGGGGGGGGGGGGGGGGGGGGGGGGGAGCATGTGTCCTGTTCTCCAGTCATCTGGTACCTCACTTGTCTGGTACACACCAGAGACTGAACTTGGTTCCTTGATTTCTACGTGGCACTTGTATAAAAACAATGGATTTTCAGGAGCACCAGGAAGTGCCCATCATCCCACTCTTACGGCCCCTCGGACCATCAGTTATTGCAGATTTTAAGATCATTTAAAAGAAAGGGTGCATTCTTGATCCTCTCAGGTGAAAAATGTGACCACTGATTCTCAAAACACTGTCTATACCTCAGAGCTCTTGCAGTGCCTCATGTTATTCAAGGGTTTCATTAAATATAATGTTTCCCTTTTTCCCTCTCACTGTGTTCACATTAATGAAATAAATGATCTGAAGTGTGACTGATTGCTGCCTTCTGAATTATTCAGATATTGTACATTCATTATGAACTTGATATGGACGAATAGGATACCCTGCCACATTCCTATTTCCTAGTCAGCTCAGCGACAATTTTAATCATGGAAATCTGTCAAATTCCTGAATGAGTTTAATCAAGAGAAGATATATATTCTTTGAATAAATATATAGATTTGCATCTCTGACAGATATCACTTTACTAATAATTTTCAAAAGAATAATGACAACAATTTTGGTTTATAGCACGTTAGATGCTAATACTGAAAACATTTTTCAATTCCCCATGTGGAAGTACTGACAAGCTCATTCAATGTAGGAAAACAGCTCTTAACTGAAATACATGTCTCAGATTGATATTCTATAAGCATTTTTTTTAATGTACTGGGTTTAGTGGGGGGTCATTCATTGTGCTGTTTATAATATATTTTTGTTTAATATTGCAGAGAATGTTCATCACATTGCAGGATTACTGATCCAAGCAGCAAGATAGAAAATATCACACCTCCTCCTGTATTCTTTTGCCACTATCATCACAGATATCTTGAGGTGCACCAATGATTTTTTTTATGTCCAATTCTTTTACAGCTACATTATGTAATTTGAACAATGTATATGTCTGTCAATTCAAGACAACATTGACAAAAATATAAAAGTGCCGGAAAGCTTCTATCTGACGATGGCTTATCACTACTTTAAAAAAATAGTTGATAACATCAGTAACTCGAACTGAAAGTATTGATTTGAAGAAAGGAAAAAATAATCCTGAGCTAAAAGAAATACCAAGCATGAAATTTGTCTTCCCCGCAACACAACGTGGTCCATTGCTTTTGTATAAAATTAACTGCTCAAGACTCGGGTCTCATTGTTCCTACATCCATAAGGAAAGTAAGAATGAAAGGCAATAACTTTATGCCTTGGAATGCAGGAGGTTGAGGGGTGATCTTGTAGAGGCGTATAAAATCTTATGAAGGTGTGATCTTATGGATGTCACACTTGCCACACCTCCAGACATTTGAGGCTCTTTCCACACTCCTCCACTGAGCTTTTTGGAGTTTCACCTGCATTTAATCTGCTCCCCGAATCTTCCACTTGGTATAAATACCTGAGATCATCACCAATTGGGTGCTGACCAACATGTTCTGCATTGTGTTGATTTGATAGCAGTTATGAGATTTGTTGGTTCCAGGTCTATATCTTTTGGTTTTTCTTCAGTACTTCTCGGTGACCCTGCATTTGAGTACTTTCCATTTCTGAGCCTTCTGACAGATTTTTCGGCCAGCATAGACTCGGCAGGCAATTCTGGTCAACTCGACGAGAGTTTGGATGCCCCCTGTTCCAGGACTGAAGAGATATTGGATCATATTTACAAAGCTGTTCAACACAAAGGCTCCACTCTTGGCACCCATGAGGTTCGAATTGACCAACTTACTGGTCGAATGGGCCGACTTACGTATACCGTCGAGCAGTTAACAACCAGTGTCAACCAGGTCCTGGTACACCTCGCACCGCTGCCAATTCCTCCTGTCTCCGCAAATGCCTCTCTGCCTTTGTCCACTTCCAGCCCATTCTGGAACCAGTTCTTCCCACCATGGAGAGGCAACATGGCAATCCTTTTAGCTCCGGGTCATTCCTATCCCAGTGCTCCTTGGTTTTTGAGCTACCATTGTCCCGCTTCTGCGCTGAAAGCTCCAAAGTAGCCTATGACATCTACTTGCTGTCAGGATGTGCTTCATCCTGAGGTACAGCTGCCTGGGAGAGACAGGTAGACTTCTGCAAGGACTTTGTCTGTTTGGCAGCAGAGCTGAGAAAGATTTTCGACCACCCTTTGGTCGGAAGGGAGGCAGCCCAGAGGATCCTGCATCTCCACCAGGGGATATGTTCTGTTGCCGATTACGCTATTGATTTACGGACCACCGCTTTAGAGTGGGGTTGGTGTGATACCGCTCTGCTCAGCATCTTCATCCATGGCCTCAAAGAGAACCTGAAGGATGAGTTGGCCTCTCGGGAGCTTTGCTCGGATCCGGATGCGCTGATTAATTTAACCATCCAGTAGATAACCGGCTCCGAGAGTGAAAGCGAGATAAGCTATCAGCAGCTCTCAAACAATGTCCTTGCCCATCACACCTCTTTTGCCACAGTGAGCCGATTGTCTCACTTCCCTCGGGAGGCAGACGCCCCACACAGCCCGGTCCTGAGCCAGTGGAGGGGGAACCTTTGCAGATTGGCCGCAACATGCTGAGCAAGGCCGAACACCAGAGACGCATACGAGAGAGGTGTTGTCCCTACTGTGGAGGTCCCAGACACTTCATCGCTGCTTGTCCGGTAAAAGCCAATGCTCCCCAGCAAGAGAGGGATTATGGGTGAGCAAGGTTTATTTCCCTCTTATTTCCACCAGACTCATTCTGATTACGGTACGCTTTGGAGACAAGCTATCAAAACTTGATCCTCTGATTGACTCAGGGGAAGATGATAGCTTCACTTTTGGAAATTTCTGATTCCCACCGTTAAAGTAGAAGAGCCCCACCAGGCCAGTGCACTTGATAGAAGAATAATTGGGATGGCTTCACTTTCTACTCTCCCTCTGGAACTTTGTGTCAATGGGAACCACCTAGAGAGAATTCAGTTGCTCCTGCTAAATTTACCTGGTGTCCCTGTCGATCTGGGTCGACCTTGGCTGACTACTCACAACCACACCCTAAACTGGTCCATTGGCAAGGTCTCCACTGGTGGGGAGGATCGTCACGTTAATTGTCTTCCCCTCACCTCTGTGTCTGTTGCTCCTAGTGACAAAATACCATCCAAGTCTCATGATCTGAAAAAGGACTTCTGCAAGTTTCGAGCCACCTGTTTACCTCCTCACTGCCCTTATGATTGTGCCATTGACAAATTATGCGGAACTTCTCCACCTCTGTACTCGCTCTGTGCTCCGTGACTAACACCATGGAGAGATACATTTCGGAGTCTCTGGCAGCTGGTTTAATTTGTCCATCCTCCTCAACCGCCAGAGCGTGATTTTTCTTTGTGAGTAAGAAGGATGGCGACCTTCGCCCTTGCATTGACTATCGAGGCCTGAATAACATCACTGTCAAAATCCATTACTCATGGCCACTCATCTCCTCTGTCTTCAACTGCCTGCAGCATGCCACCATGTTCACCAAGCTGTATCTACGCAATACCTACCATTTGGTTCACATCAAGGAAGCAGATGAGTGGAAGTCAGCCTTCAACACACATAGCGGACCGGCTGTTTTCGTCAACGCAGAGCAGTGCGAGTTCCCCAGCCCACGGTGTGTCTGTCTCCTTCTGCAGTGGCTATGGGAGAACCGGCTGTTCGTCAATGCAGAGCAGTGTGAGTTCCCCAGCCCACGGTGTCCTTCCTGGGATACATCCTCTCTGGCCATGTCGAGATGGATCCAGGATAGGTGAGAGCAGTGGTAGGATTGGCCTGAGTCTACCAGTCGGAAGGATCTACAACGCTTCCTCGGCTTTGCCAATTTGTACCGCCACTTTATCTGCAACTACAGCATCTTGGCTGCTCCTCTCACGTCTACCTCCTTCAAGTTTGCCTGGTCCCCTGCTGCTGAGAGGGCATTCCAGGACCTTAAGCAATGCTTCACTACCGCCCTCCATCCTGGAGCATCCTGACCTGCCCATCAGTTTGAGGTGGAGATTGACGCCTCTGATGTTGGAGATAGGGCGGTGTTTTCCCAATGCTCCTCCTAGGACCAGAAGATGCTTCCCTGTGCCTTCGCCTCTCCCCGGCTGAGAGGAATGATGACATCGGCAACAGAGAGCTGCTGGCAGTGAATCTGGCGTTGGTGGAGTGGAGGCATTGGTTGGAGGGCACTGAGCAGCCATTCCATGTCTGGACGGACCACAAGAACCTGGAGTACCTGCATTTGGCGAAGGGGCTCAACCCCCGTCAAGCCTGGTGGGCCCTGTTTTTCATCCGGTTTAACTTCACGTTGTCATACCGACCTGGGTCCAAGGATGTCAAGCCCAAATCCCTTTCCCGCCAGAGCCGTTCTGACCAGGACAACCATTCCCACTAACCTATTCTGCCTCCCACCTGCCTGGCGCGCTCCATCACCTGGGAGATCAAGACCACAGTTCGCAATACCCAGCTTCATCACCCCGTTGCTGGTTCTGGACCCCCAATAAGTTATTTGGCCCGGTCTCTGCCTGCTCTGAAGTACTCCAGAGGGCTCATTCCTCTAATCTCGCCTATCATCCTTGCGCCAGCCACACCCTCTACCTGCTGCGCCAGACCACCATGGAGATCGACACCCGGTCTTATGTCTCCACCTGCTCTGCCTATGCACAGAATAAGACGTCCCGTCAGCCTCCCTCTGGTCTCTTTCATCCCCTGCCTGTTCCCCGCCATCCCTGGTCCCACATCATCCTGGACTTCTTCACCAGCTTGCCTCCGTCCAAGAGTAATATGATTATTCTCACCATTTTTTCACAGCTGCTCATTTCCTTCCATTTCCTAAGCTTCAATCAAACAACACCCTGTCTCAAGGCAGAACCATTCAGAAGCTACGTGTTTTCAAACTTCCGTACCTTCTGCCATACGAGAGCAGGGAGAAGAAGGATAGACCAGGGTGGGACAAGTCTTTGATTATGTTGAAGTAAGATTATGTTGAAGAATGTCTGAAGAAAGGTCTTGACCCGAAATGTCGCCCATTCCTTCCCTCCATGGATGCTGCCTCACCCTGCTGAGTTAATTCAGCACTTTGTGTCCATCTTTGATTATGTTGGCTGTTTTTCTGAGGCATCATGTAGTGTAGATGGAGTTAGTGATGGTAAGTCAAGTCTGTGTTAACAAGAGCTTGGTCTGTCTTTAGTTGGTGCATAAAGGGAGTATTAATCCAGTGTATCTAAATGGTAATCTCATCCAATAAACTGTTGTTGGGTATCATAGGCAAAGGTACATGGCCATGGCATTAATTGCCCATTTTATTTTTTTTCTAAAAAGATGGTATTAAGCTTTTTATTTCAAACTGATGCAGTATTATGCTGGTAAACCAATGGTATATATATATTAATAGCAAAAGGATAACGAGGGATAAAGTTGGTCCATTAGAGAGTCAGAGGGACAGCTATCTGCAGAGCCAAAAGAGATGGGGGAGATATTGAACAATTTATTTTCTTCGGTATTCACCAAGGAGAAGGATATTGAATTATGTGTGGTAAGGGAAACAAGTAGAGTAGCTATGGAAACTATGAGGATCAAAGAAGAGGAAGTACTGACACTTTTCAGAAATATAAAAGTGGATAAGTCTCCAGGTCCAGACAGGATATTCCCTAGGACATTGAGGGAAGTTAGTGTAGAAATAGCATATGGGCTATGACATAAATATTTCAAATGTCATTAGAAACGGGAATAGTGCCGGAGGATTGGCGTACTGCGCATGTTGTTCCATTGTTTAAAAAGGGGTCTAAGAGTAAACCTAGCAATTATAGACCTGTTAGTTTGACGTCAGTGGTGGGCAAATTAATGGAAAGGATACTTAGAGATAATATATATAAGCATCTGGATAAACAGGGTCTGATTACGAACAGTCAACATGGATTTGTGCCTGGAAGGTCATGTTTGACTAATCTTCTTGAATTTTTTGAAGAGGTTACTCAGGAAATTGACAGTGGATGCTGTATACAGGGACTTCAGTAAAGCCTTTGACAAGGTTCCTCACGGAAGTTTGGTTAAGAAGGTTCAATGGTTGGGGATTAATGGAGGAGTAGCAAGAGGATTCAACAGTGGCTGAATGGGAGATGCCAGAGAGTAATGGTGGATAGTTGTTTGTCACGTTGGAGGCCAGTGACTAGTGGGGTGCCACAGGGATCTGTGTTGCGTCCACTGTTGTTTGTCATGTACATCAATGATCTGGATGATGGTGTGGTAAATTGGATTAATAAGTATGCAGATGATACTAAGATAAGTGGGGTTGTGGATAATGAAGTAGATTTTCAAAGTCTACAGAGAGATTTATGCCAGTTGGAAGAGTGGGCTGAAAGATGGCAGATGGAGTTTAATGCTGATAAGTGTGAGGTGCTACATCTTGGCAGGACAAATCAAAATAGGATGTACATGGTAAATGGTAGGGAATTGAAGAATGCAGGTGAACAGAGGGATCTGGGAATAACTGTGCACAGTTCCCTGAAAGTGGAATCTCATGTAGATAGGGTGGTAAAGAAAGCTTTTGGTGTGCTGGCCTTTACAAATCAGAGCATTGAGTATAGAAGTTGGGATGTAATGTTAAAATTGTACAAGGCATTGGTGAGGCCAATTTTGGAGTATGGTGTACAATTTTGGTCACCTAATTATAGGAAGGATGTCAACAACATCCTTGCGGCGTGACTCTCGTCAGCAGCGGCCTCTGCAGCCCGTCCGCGTTTTATTATTTTCTGTCTATGTTTCTATGTAGTTTTTGTTATTTTTTGTTGGGGTGTGTGTGTGGGGGTGGGGTGGGAGGGAGGGGGAAAACTTTTAAATCTCTCCCTGCACGGGAGACCTGACCTTTTCTCGTCGGGCCTCCGTTATCGTTGGGGCTGCAATGAGGAGCGGCCTCCAACGTTGCGGGGCTGGCCGAGTCCGGAGCGGGTGGGAGGAGGAGCGCTGCTGCTGCTGCTGCTGGCTGCTGCGGCCCGACCCGACGGGAGAGTCGGTGGCTTTAACTGCAGGTCTGTGGACGGCGGCACCGGGAGCCCGCGGGTCCCTGGAGGGAGACCACTTTTTCAGGGCTCTCGCAACGGCGACTTCTCCCGCCCGAGTTGCGGGGTCGAAGAGCTCCTGGAGCGGGGCCTGACATCACCGCCCCGCGCGGTTTGGAATGGCAGCGGGACTCTGTGAGCGCACGCCGGGGGCTCCAACATCAAGACCCGGTGTGCGACCTCGCACCACCCGGCGTGGCTTTAATGGCCGCGGGACAGTCGCCATAGCGAGGGGGGGGCTTTGACTTTGAGGCTGACATCGGGGGTGGGGGGAGAGTGCAGTGGAGAGATAAGTTTATTTGGCCTTCCATCACAGCAATGTGATGGATGTTTATGTAAATTGTGTTGTGTCTTTGGTCTATTTGTTTGTAATGTATGGCTGCAGAAACGGCATTTCGTTTGGACCTCAAGGGGTCCAAATTACAATTAAATGTATCTTGTATCTTGTATCTTGTAACAAAATAGAGAGAGTACAGAGGAGATTTACCAGAATGTTGCCTGGGTTTCATCAACTAAGTTACAGAGAAAGGTTGAACAAGTTAGGGCTTTATTCTTTGGAGCGCAGAAGGTTAAGGGGGACTTGATAGAGGTCTTTAAAATGATGAGAGGGATAGACAGAGTTGACGTGGATAAGCTTTTCCCACAGAGAGTAGGGAAGATTCAAACAAGGGGACATGACTTGAGAATTAAGGGACAGAAGTTTAGGGGTAACATGAGGGGGAACTTCTTTACTCAGAGAGTGGTGGCTGTGTGGAATGAGCTTTCAGTGAAGGTGGTGGAGGCAGGTTCATTTTTATCATTTAAAAATAAATTGGATAGTTATATGGACGGGAAAGGTATGGAGGGTTATGTTCTGAACGCAGGTGTATGGGACTAGGGGAGAATACATGTTCGGCACGGACTAGAAGGGTCGAGATGGCCTGTTTCTGTGCTGTAATTGTTATATGGTTATATGGTTATACCCAAGCTCTTTAAGGTGTGACATTCCCAGGTATTGGCCTAGCAGAATGAATAAAGGTGTAACCTTAGTTTAGACGAAATGTTATAGGAATTGACTAATCTTCTGGAATTTTTTTGAAGATGTGACAAGTAAAATGGAAGAAGGGGTGCCAGTAGATGTAGTGTATCTAGACTTTCAGAAAGCCTTTGATAAGGGCCCGCACGGGAGACTGGTGACTAAAATTAGAGCACATGGTATTGGAGGTAGGGTGTTGACAAGGATAGAAAATTGGTTGGCAGACCGGAAGCAAAGTGTAGGAGTGAACGGGTCCTTTTCAGAATGGCAGGCAGTGGCGAGTGGAGTGCCGCGAGGCTCGGTGTTGGGGCCGCAACTATTTACCATATATATTAATGATTTGGAAGAGGGAATTATGAGCAACACTAGCAAATTTGCGGATGACACAAAGCTGGGTGGCAGTGTGAACTGTGAAGAGGATGTTAGGAGGTTGCAGGGTGACCTGGACAGGTTGAGTGAGAGGGAAGATGTGTGGCAGATGCAGTATAATATAGATAAATGTGAGGATATCCACTTTTGCGGCAAAAACAAGGGGGAAGATTATTATCTCAATGAGGTTAGGTTAGGTAAGGGGGAAGTACAACGAGACCTGGGTGTCCTTCTACACCGGTCACTGAAAGTTGGCGTGCAGGTACAGCAGGCGGTGAAGAAAGCTAATGGAATGTTGGCCTTCATAACAAGAACATTTCAGTATAGGAGTAAAGAGGTTCTTCTGCAGTTGTATAGGGTTCTGGTGAGACCACATCTGGAATATTGTGTACAGTTTTGGTCTCCTAATTTGAGGAAGGACATCCTTATGATTGAAGCAGTGCAGCGTAGGTTCACGAGATTGATCCCTGGGATGGTTGGACTGTCATATGATGAAACACTGAAAAGACTAGTCTTGCATTCACTGGAGTTTAGAAGAATGAGGGTGGATCTTATAGAACCATATAAAATTATAAAAGGACTGGACAAGCTAGGAAAAAATGTTCCCAATGTTGGGTGAGTCCAGAACCAGGGGCCACAGTGTTAGAAGGTCATTTAAGACTGAGGTGAGAACAAACTTTTTCACCCAGAGAGTTGTGAATTTATGGAATTCCATTCCACAGAGAGCAGTGGAGGCCAAGTCACTGGATGGATTTAAGAGAGAGTTAGATAGAGCTCTAGGGGCTAGTGGAGTCAAGGGATATTGGGAGAAGGCAGGCACGGATTAATGATAGGGGACTATCAGCCATGATCATAATGAATGGTGGTGCTGGCTTGAAGGGCCGAATGGTCTCCTCCTGCAACTATTTTCTATGTTTCTATGATTTGCAGTGGAGGTTTGAAGTGATGGCGCTTCTGTGCATTTGCATTATATATGTGTGTGTGTGTGTTGTGTGTGTGTGTGTTCGCGCGTGTGTGTGTGTGTGTGTGTGTGTGACACACTGTGTGTGGGTGTGTGTGTGTGTGTGTGTGTGTGTGTGTGTGTGTGTGTGTGTGTGTGTGTGTGTGTGTGTATGTATATGTGTATTTATATATATCTCGCAAGAATTTAGGAGATTGAGGGGGGATCTTATAGAAACTTACAAAATTCTTAAGGGGTTCTCTGCCACAGAAGGTAGTTGAGGCCAGTTCATTGGCTATATTTAAGAGGGTGTTAGATGTGGCCCTTGTGGCTAAAGAGATCAGGGGGTATGGAGAGAAGGCACGTATGGGATACTGAGTTGGATGATCAGCCATGATCATATTGAATGGCGGCAGGCTCTAAGGGCCGAATAGCCTACTCCTGCACCTATTTTCTATGTATCTATGTACCATATATATTTGTGTGTGTACAATACATGTATAAATATATATGTATATGATATACATGCATACACTATATATACACACATGTACATAGCAATGTTACAAAATTTTAAGATTTTTAAAATCAAGCCTGAAATTTATCCCATCAGATAAAGCATAAAATGAAGTTTAATTTGACACCTAATTAACTTTCATATCTTCAGTATTAAAAAAGTTATGGCCATTTTCATACTCGGAAATTAGCATCTTGTTCCCTAATACTTTTCCATTGACTTAACACAAAAGCTGAGATCGAGGACAGTCAAAAGCCCAGAACTTTCTTAAAAATCAAGAGAACTGAATGACATTTTCAGTTATTATAGATTGATGCATTCTGAAACAAATATAAACTATCTTACTTGGATGACCTGAAATTAAAGCATATAATAGTAAGATTAAACGAGAACTTACCAGTTTGAAGTTTGATCTGTATTTTATGAGGAGTTACGATGAGGGTTTACGTGAAGAAGCCCGTCCCAGGACGCGTTGCGGCATACTTCAAAGCAGCGGTGTGGAATCACAGATAGACACAAGTATTTGAAGTAACATAGTAAAGAACAAAGAGACATCAATTATCAGTTTGATCCATGTAATGAGGGTGGGAGCGGAGGGCACGTAAACCCTCATCGTAACTCCTCATAAAATACAGATCAAACTTCAAACTGGTAAGTTCTCGTTTAATCTTACTATTTTACTTCGGAGTCACGTGAGTGATTCCGTGAAGATTTCAAAGCTCTGTGATTTCAAACCGTGTAACAGTTTTACTACACTCACTGCCGAAGTCTTTGAGGGAGGAAGTGTGTATCGTAACCAACCAATGATTCTGTTATAGCAAACCCAATGGTATTTTACAATAGACACTGAAGAAATTTAAATGCTCCCTTTGGCTAATTTGAATATTTGCAGATTGGAATCTTTCCTGCAAATGAAAAAAAAGGTTTTGTCAACAGTTTATAATAAATTATTTCTCTGAACGTTTTACCCCCACTATTCTGCTGGAGACAGGATGTGGTTTATAGGTACGTCCATTCTTTTGCCGTTGACGTGGAAGCTTCTCCTGTGGGATGACAACTTTGACATGTTAGTTTTATCCCAGGAGCTTTAACCTGCTTGAGCCATTTCAAAAAAGGCTTGTTACCCGACCACAAGGTTTTTTGTGACCAACCCACAAGGCTTTTCATCTCCCTCGCATAATTAGGTTGTGTCTATGTAAGGTAAAAAAGGGTCTTGGTACATTACCGTGTTTTCTGGCGGGTAAGCCCGGATTTTATGACTGGATAAGGTATTCCTGGTCTGGTTTGACCATTCCCTGGACAAATGATAGAGATCTGGTCTGAAGCTGTGAGCATGGTGTCCAGTTGAAATAGGAGTAGTGACTGGACCCTCTGTGCTGCTCAGTGTGCCTTTTAACATATGTTTTTAGTGCATAGAAGGTTTATGTTTATGCTCTGGCTGGTGAGTATCCCCTGAAGTATGGTTAACAATTGTGACATCCCAACATATGGGTGGACTAGGTCTAGGGTTTTAGAGTTTAATACCTTTCAAATTTACCCCCAGCCAGTGACCCCATACCTGTTGTCCTGTAGCTGTTTCGAAAAGAACAGTCAGGGCAATTCTAGCTGTGTTGATGGTACTGTAGCCAAATCCTTCATCTTGATGATGGTTCTCCAGGAATTCCAGTTTGTAGTACCTGTATCGGATGAGTAGGTTTTCCCTGTATCCTTGCAGCACTTCTGTTGATGCTGGACAAGTGTTGTAGTCCAGTGAATGTTCAAAAGGATGCTGACATGGTGTTGATTGTTCAGTATAACAATCCCAGTCCCAGAGGCTTGCGCAGAATCTGCAGCTCAGGAGCTTATTTTCTCATGGCACAGTTGATTTGTGCCCGGCTCCGATTGTTAATAATCCTGGGTACTGGAAAAACTCCATGCAAGTTCCAACAATCATGTCATAGCGTAAGTTCTGAAACAGAATCCTTTTGTACTGTGCGTTGTTCTCGATTGGTGAGGCAGAAGGGAAAGAAATACATAGAATTAATTTCACCAATGCAACATGAACGCATTTGTCTATCAATATTATAAATATATTGTTGAATGACAACATGACCTATAGGTCAGAAAAGTTAATATATATAGCTGACAAGCTTTCTGCTGGAACTATCTGTCCCAGAGAAATTTTTTTATATATATGAGGATTTCACTGCCCCAGGGTCTGGTTTCCCCCTGCGACATACATAGGACATCCCCGAACCCCTGGTGATATAGCATTGATGCAAATAATCGATATCAGATTCACATTCCATTTTAATTGTCATTGTCAGTGTGCAGTACAGAGACAATGAAATGCATCGTATAGTTTGATAGTTTTGTTAAACTTTATATGAAAACATCTACTTGATGTTGTCCTTAATTTTATGTGACCTGGTGTCTGTCACTGTATTTTGCTTACCAGGCAGGTAAGTTGTTGATAGTCCAATACCTCTATGGATATACCATTGCCAAATTGTTTTGACCAACTTGTCATATGATACCGACTTTATGCTGCCATATGGTTAATATAGGCCACCTCCATAGTGTAGTCTATTTATACCCATACATGCAAGTGCTTAAACTCATAAATTTCACCCGAGCATTTTTTAGATACTTAATGCCCAGTGTAAGTGGTAACCCCACCACTGTCTTTCTGATATTATTTCAGTCGGTAACTTCATGAGATGCTCAATGACAACCTATATGTTGTTTTTGATACTAACATCTGAATCATGTAGACAGAAAATGGTACAATTTTCCCCCAATTACTCTGTTATTTGTCGAGTAGTTGGTAGTTTGACCATTAATTTGTTCCTTGTTTGTGCCAATTCAACTATGTTGTCTCTTGGCAACATTATAGTTACGTGGACTGAATTAATATGAAAGCCAAGATAGCCCAAGAAAGCGCTCTATATGCTGGTAGGAACCAGACCCACCTACCTCCATGGTTATTGGCGGGGTTGTGATTTTTTCTTTTTGAGTGTTCTTCCCTGTCGACGTGCTGGCGATGTTGGGGGGAGGCGCATTTTCCAGGGGGTCCGCTGCAGGCCCTGACCTAAAAAAGGTCTCTGGGGATAGTGCGGCCCACAGCTTTGACCAGTCGGATGTTCGGGCCGCCGACTGGTAGATACAGTGGTGTGCTGCCGCCTGGGTGGAATGAAGAGCTTTGGTATGTTCACTGCCGGTGGTGCCCTCATGAGGCTAAAGGTCTTGGACGCCTCCTCCATCTCTTTGAGCTGTTTGTTCAAGTCCTTCCCAAATAAGAATGAGTCGGTCTCTACTGATGGAGTTTTGCATAAACCTGCAAATTTAGGATTGAGGGCCGGCTTGATGTTGTCTCTTCTTAGGTTATTCAACTCATATTGTGTCGTGCACATGAGTGCCAGGACATCCTGTTGGTGAGTGGTCATCTCTACGGTCTCGACTCCCCGCGCATAGGCTGTTATAGCCGCCGTGAGGAGGCGAAGTATGCGCTGTAGTTTGACCTCCTGTCTCCGAATCTGTCCCTGCAGAGGTTTGTTGGAGAGATGATTTATGCTGGCAGCCATCCTTGGCTCCAGCGGTGCTCCAACCCGTGGGGTAGCGACAAAGCGGCTTACAACCCCTAGCAGCTCTTCCTGCACACCCTGCTCTCTTTCGGCTCCTTCCGCCTGCCCCATACTCAGACCAGCCTGCCCCTGGTCACCAATGCTAACCTCCCATTCCTGGTCCGAGGTCGCAAAGGGAGGTGCCGGACTCAGCACCATGGAGGGGGCGCCTGTCCTGTCTGTCCGAGAGCGCTGCTGCTCTCGGTAGACCATCCCCTCCAATAGCTGCTGGATGCAGCTTAGGCGGCTGTCTCTCCCCCGCTTTGGGGTGGACATTTCCCCACCTCCGACGAGTCGGAGACGACCGGCCGTTTGGCTTCCTAGCCCCTTTCCCAGTCCGCCGTGTAGGCTCTGGCGAGACTGGCTTGGCTCGGTCTCAGGGATAGCGAAAACGCTCTGCGAGCGACGCTGCCGCCGGTTGCTGCCCCGCTGGTAGAGTTGGAGCGGGGCAGTACCTCTTTGCGAGTTTTGCGTTGTGTTCCTGAACTATGTAATAAAACACAACTGCAACCTTACCTTTGGAATTCCCAAGAGCTGCTCCTGTAGTTCAGGCGGCAGTCTCTCCTCCTCCTGGGTGGAGAGACTTCCCAGTCCGATGTTGGCTCCACCGCCGGGTTTTACACACATCCAGCCCGTTGCTCAGGCGCTAGCGGGCTGGCTTGGTCCCGGTGTCGGGTTTGTGGACCGCCCCCTAAGCGGTCCTACCGCCTGTTGCTGCCCAAAGACGTCGTTTCGTCGGGCAGCTTTTCTCGTTTCTGCGGGAGCCCTGTCTCCCACGCTGCCGCTTGGCCTGCTGAAACGTAATGCCGCAACGCGTCCTGGGACGGGCTTCTTCACGGAATCACTCACGTGACTCCGAAGTAAAATTAGTTAATTTCCTAATTGTAGTTAATTACAAAATTGACCGTTGTGACGGAAATAGTAATAAACGCCCAGACTGCCTTGAAAATTCAAAATTGTGATATTCTCAAGATCAAAAGTTTAATATTATAGTATTATATGCTGTAAATCCATAACAGATAGGTAAATAACTAAAAATGTCCAGCAAATAGGCCAAGTATTTATGGAGAAGATCAGTTGCTAGCTGGTACATTGGCATATCATAATCTGTAGCATCATCATACTCCTCAGATTGTAACCAATAAGCAACTCTGTACACCTTGTTTTTCCTCAACTTTTCAATTTTGACATTGTAAATCACATGTTTTTGCTCTTCAAACCACACATGACATGCCTTTCAGCCCACTACTTTCCCATTAAGAATGTCCCATAGATTCAATTTCTTAAGAAAAGGATATTTAAAAAAAAAGAACCTAAGTATCCAAATAACATACTAATTCCATTCACACAAGAATTCACAATATAACATGATTTTTAAATCTCACTGCCATGAATTTATATGCCAGATGGAAGGAATTTAATGTTTAATTCCCATAAATTAATCTAGAAACATCCACTCAATATAATTTTTTTTTTTTTTTTTGCACAATACATGGGACTAAAACTGATATTTAGTATAAAAATATTGACTATGGGTAGACATAACACACAATATAGAAGATTTAGATGTTCTTATGACATGATTGTCCAAAAAAAAAGAGCATTTAAATAATCTTACGAGTGGGTTTTTCTAGAATGCGATCGATTCGAACGTTGCATTTGCGGTGAATTTGAACCCCATATTGGCAGGAAAAACACTGTTGGTTCGTATGGGGCCCAAATTACATTTTCACATCGTAAAATTTGATTAAAGCCATCCCAAGAAACAAGTTTATATGTAAAATATACGACTTACATTTTGTTTTGGCCCGTTCATGCGATCCGTCACGCTGTAGGCGTTGAGGGCTTTAGAAGTCGCTTGTTATTTTAATGTAATTATTAAATTGTCCCGCGACTAAATTAAAAAAAAAAAATGGAAGTCCGATCGATTATTCTTCAGCAGCTGGCAGCCTGAGGAAGTCTGCCTCCTCCCCCCCCCATCAAAGGCGTCAAAGTCGCGCACACGGCATATATATATATATATATATATATATATGTGTGTGTGTATATATTTATATCTAAGAGACTGACACTCTCTCACACTCACACTCTCTCTCACACACTCTCTCTCTCTCTCACACAATTTAGCTCATATATATGGATTGCCCAGCAAAGTAAATTATCTGATTCAGCATTTTGAACATCAGAATTCTAGACACCTATATTTTGTGATGGAGGAATGGTGCTCTGGGACTTCATTCAGTTTCAATAGCTGAATGGCGGAAATTTTATTTGGAAACTTTAGTCATAATTTAGTCTAACATTAAAAAAAGTTGCACTAAATAAAGCTGCCAAAGATAAAACACTACCATTAATTGTTTGGAAAAAAAATGGATTTGCATTAATTCTGCAAATAATTTGGGACGGCAGACTATACGACACAAATTCTCCTAAAATGCATGCATTGAATTGAATTGAATACCTTTATTGTCATTCAGACCTTGCGGTCTGAACAAAATTTTGTGCCTGCAGTCATACATACAATCATACAATAATAAACAACAATAAACACAAATTAACATCCACCACAGTGTATCCTCCAAGCACCTCCTCACTGTGGTGGAGGCAAAAATCTTAGGGTTACTGCCTCTTCCCTCCTCTTCTCCCTCTGCGCTGAGGTGATTCCCCACCGGGCGATGGCATAAACAGTCCCGCGGCTCACCGAACCCCGCAAACGGGCCGGCTCAAACACCATGGCCCGGGGTGGTCGAAGCTGCCGCCCTCCAGTCCAGCGGACTCGGCCGCTGGCCCGCAGCTGAACCCAGGACTCAGGTCACCGCCGCCAGAACGCCGTCCCAGCCACCGGAGCACCGTTCCAGCCCCAAGCCGGATCGCCCTCACATGAGTGCCGTTCCTCCCTCGAGCTGGGCCACTCCGATGGGAGTGCCATTTCACCTCGGGCTGAGCCACTCCGAAGGGAGTGCCGTTTCACCCTCGGGCTGGGCCACTCCGACGGGAGTGCCGTTCCACCTCGGGCTGGCCACTCCGATGGGAGTGCCGTTCCACCCTCAAGTTGGGCCACTCCGACGGAAGCGCCACAGCCCCTCATGGGAGAGTCTCAGCCCCTCGCCAGGCCGCCCGCACGGGAGCATCTCAGCCCCTCACGGGAGCGCAGTTCCAGCCCCGAGCTGGGCCGCCTTCAGGGGAGCGAGCCCAGGGCGAGTCCTGTCAGGCTGCCTCCAGAGCCTCGAGGTCGCTAGCTCCGCCATTAGGCCTCAGTGCAGACGGAGGCAGAGGAGGGGGATATGACAAAAAAGTCGTATTCCCCCGAAGGGAGAGACAGCAAGCCCCTTTTAAATCCGCCACCCCTGTTTCAACCCCCCACTTGTCACATGTGACAATAAAGTATTCAATTCAATTCAATTCAATTCAATTCAATTCAATTATTGTCCATACCTTTACGAGTCCTTGGCTCTTTAGTTATCTCCCCAGACCTAACCTTGTCACTCTTTTTTTAAGAACTTGCATAAAAACCTATCTCTTTAATTAAGAATGTAATCATCTCTTCTCAAGTCATCATCTATTATGTGTTAATTTTATCTCATTACTCTACTGCAAAGCACCCTTTTAATGTTTTAAATCCTTTGTGTCAATGCATGCTCTCAATCTCTCTTTGCAGTCCAGTTTATTCTATCTGATCTTTACTAATACTGCACTTTTCAGAGACTGGATTAGATCAGTTTATTGTCATATATACCAGGGTGGAATAAATTGTCTTGGTAACATGAAGCTGACAGAGTAAACAATTTCATAGTATGCATACAGCAATGATAAGTACAACATACAAAATACAAAAATGAATGCAAAGCAGAAGAATCCAAATTGTGCAATCTATATAACTAAAATTTGCACCTTGACCACTTCCTGTCTGCGTTGTATATTGATTAAAGAAAAAAACACTACCCTATATCACTGATTTTTGGCCATCTTACTCACAGTCCACCTCCACTGAGACAGCCCCAAGGACTTTTCCCATTGATTAAAAATAAAAAAGTTATGAGTGTTTAAAACATCTTGAGATCAGCTGATTGGTCTCCTCGCCTGTCAATGACCACAATCACCAGTTAACACCTCTTCCGGGGGGGGGGGGGGGGGGGGGGGGGGGGGGGGGGGGGACAGGACTATAAAACCCTGGATGCCTGGACGTCAGTTAGTCACTCTGGAAGATTGTGAGGGATAGTCCACGACTGTGATTCTAAGCTGTGAATAAACTGAACTGTGAGTCTGCAATGTACTTGTAATAAATGATTTGTTAGGAGGTTGAAATGCTATGAAATTGAATTTGCAGGCCTGCACTCTACTTCAAATGCTATGAGATTGGATTTACTGGCCTGCACTCTGCTTGAAATGCCATGAAATTGAATTTTCTGGCCTGCACTCTGTTTGAAATGCTATGAAATTGACTTTGCTGGCCTGCACTCTGCTTGAAATGCTATGAAATTGAATTTGCTGCCTCTGCTGAATGCTGAGCAGAGTGCAGTGTATGGCCAGGTGTGCAACTCATTGAAAAGGAATCTCTCTTCAATGTTTTTCATTGATTGACCAGGAGGAACAGGTAAAACATATTTCACCAATTTGATCCTCTCCAAAGTTAGAGGTCAAGGTGCTGTGGCTATTGTTGTATCATCCTCTGGGATAGCAGCCTGGTGGAAGAACTGCTCATTCTCGATTCAAGATACCCATCCAAGTGGACGAGGATACATTCTGCGATATTGAGAAGAACTCTAAGACCACACATTTGATGAGGCAAGTGAAACTCATTGTTTGGGATGAATGTCCAATGATTAGGAGAGAAAGCTTTGAAGTGGTGGACAGAACTGCTCAAGATGTACGCAGCAATGCTAAGCCTTTTGGTGGCATTCTTATCATTTGTTGTGGCGATTTTCGACAACTCCTTCCTGTGTCAAAAGGGGAAATGATGCTGATGTTGAAAATGCCTTGTGGAAACTTTTCACCAAGTTTCAATTGCAGACAAATATGCGATTGACAGGGTGACTATCCTCAATTTTTCTTGAAAGTTGGAGAAGACGACATTTTAAAGAATGAAGATGATGAAATTGAAATGCCACAAGACATGCATCCATCAGCAAAAACACTGGAGGGTTGTATTGATTTAATCTATCCCACATTTGATAATCCTGCAGAATTATTCTCCAACAATTGTATCTTGGTCCCGCACAACAATACAATGATAAGGATCAATTCCATATAACCATATAACAATAACAATTACAGCACGGAAACAGGCCATCTCGACCCTTCTAGTCCGTGCCGAACACGTATTCTCCCCTACGCCCATATACCTGCACTCAGACCATAACCCCCCATTCCTTTCCTATCCATATAACTATCCAATGTATTTTTAAATTATAAAAATGAACCTGCCTCCACCACCTTCACTGGAAGCTCATTCCACACAGCCACCACTCTCTGAGTAAAGAAGTTCCCCCTCATGTTACCCCTAAACTTCTGTCCCTTAATTCTCAAGTCATGTCCCCTTGTTTGAATCTTCCCTACTCTCAGTAGGAAAAGCTTATCCACGTCAACTCTGTCTATCCCTCTCATCATTTTAAAGACCTCTATCAAGTCCCCCCTTAACCTTCTGCGCTCCAAAGAATAAAGCCCTAACTTGTTCAACCTTTCTCTGTAACTTAGTTGCTGAAACCCAGGCAACATTCTAGTAAATTTCCTCTGTACTCTCCCTATTTTGTTGACATCCTTCCTATAATTAGGCGACCAAAATTGTACACCATACTCCAGAATTGGCCTCACCAATGCCTTGTACAATTTTAACATTACATCCCAACTTCTATACTTAATGCTCTGATTTATAAAGGCCAGCACACCAAAAGCTTTCTTTACCACCCTATCTACATGAGATTCCACTTTCAGGGAACTGTGCACAGTTATTCCCAGATCCCTCTGTTCACCTGCATTCTTCAATTCCCTACCATTTACCATGTACATCCTATTTTGATTTGTCCTGCCAAGGTGTAGCACCTCACACTTATCAGCATTAAACTCCATCTGCCATCTTTCAGCCCACTCTTCCAACTGGCATAAATCTCTCTGTAGACTTTGAAAATCTACTTCATAATCCACAACCCCACCCATCTTAGTATCATTTGCATACTTACTAATCCAATTTACCACACCATCATCCAGATCATTGATGTACATGACAAACAACAGTGGACCATACACAGATTCCTGTGGCACCCCACTAGTCACTGGGCTCCAACCTGACAAACAACCATCCACCATTACTCTCTGGCATCTCCCATTCAGTCACTGTTGAATCCATCTTGCTACTCCACCATTAATACCCAACAATTGAACTTCTTAACCAACCTTCCGTGAGGGACCTTGTCAAAGGCCTTACTGAAGTCCATATATGCAACATCCACTGCTTTACCCTCATCAATTTATCGAGTAACCTCTTCAAAAAATTCAAGAAGATTAGTCAAACATGATCTTCCAGGCACAAATCCATGTCCATGTCCATACACAAATCCAGGCACAATTCAACATGCATCAGACTCTTCTCTGGAATCATTAAGGAGTACTTTTCTTTCAATGCTGTCTCTGAAGAACTCATGCTACTCACTTCCAAACAGAATTCTACGATTCATTCGAGATCTCTGCATTACCACCGCACAAATTGGAGTTGAAAAAAGGATCTCCAATCATATTAATGAGAAACTTGGAAATACCAACGCTATGCAATGGAGCGATGATGATTGTGGAAAAGCTACACAATCATCTGATCATTGCTAGAATCAATATGGGAGCCTTCAAAGATTACTTTGTTCTCATTCCTTTGATAGCTCCTAATTTAACAGAGGGTGAAGACATTCCTCTTCAGCGGACTCAATTCCCCATTCAATCAAGTTTTGCTCTGACGATCCATAAAGGTCAAGGACAAACAATGCAGAAGGTGTTGATCTACCTCGGCAAACCATTATTTCAGCATGGACAACTATATGTAGCCCTTAGCCGAGGAAAGATGAAGGAAAATGTCAAAGTTTTCCCGAAGGATGGAACATCGACCAAGAATGTTGTTGTCATTAAGAGTGTGCTTCGTTGAATGATTACTTTTGAGGTAAATTCTCAGATTTTCTTTGTTAAAATTTGATCGCTCAATCTCTCTATATTAAAATTGTCCCTTTTTTTAATCAACAAAGAATCATCAAGAGGCAGTGAGCAGCAGAACAGAACAAGAGACACCACAAGAAAGAACCGAATTTAATAAATCTCCTCTTTAACTTTTAAATAGTTGTTACATTTTAAGTCATTCACATTTTAAACTTTAATAAATCCTTTTTCCACTTACCATGCCTGAGTGTTCTGCATCACAATGGGAACCTAATAGGCAGGAATGGCTGCACTGTTGGAGAGCCACTAAGAGTGCATAGGGGGGGGGGGGGGGGGGGGGGGGCGTTGAAGGGAGATGGACTGAATGCGTGGGGGAGGAGGGGAATGGCAAGGAGCAGAGTGGGGGGTGAAGGGAGGAGGGGTGACACTGCCAGCCCACCAGCCGTAAGTCTCTGAACTGCCAGCCCACCAGCCATGAGGAAATGAACTGCCAGCCCACCCACCGTAAGTCACTGGACTGCCAGCCCACCAGCCATGAGGAAGATAACTGCCAGCCCACCAGCTGTAAGTGACTGAAGCGCCAGCCCACCAGCCATGACTTAGTGAACTGCCAGCCCACCAGCCATGACTCACTGAACTGCAAGTCCAAGAAACCATTCAGTCCACAATGTCCATACCAGCCCTCTGGAAACCATTCCCTTCAACCCATAACACCCATACTAGTGCTCCAGAGATCCACACAAGGATAGACTTTCCTCTTTCATTGCTGTGATCTGAAAACAAAGATGAAAATGTGTAAAATTGATTCTCCACCCTCTCCCCCTTCTCTCTCACAGAGTCTGTCACCTGTTTTGTGCAGAGTTTCTGGCAGCTTCTGAGCTGCCAGCCCACCAGGCCTGTTACTGAGCTGTCAGCCTGCCAGGCCTGAGTGACTGAGCTGCCAGGCCACAGTGACTGAGCTGCAGCCCAAGAATCCATTTGACCCACAATAGCCATCTGGATACCAGTCCCTTGGCCCACAACACCCATGCTGACACTCCAGAAACCCACCCCCCTCCCCCACTGTCCAGCTATTTTTGGAATTGGTGGAGAGGTGAAATATTGCGTTGGGGGACCAGCCCTCCAGTGTGAAGCTGGGGCCCAACGGATCCCACTTAGTCCAGTAATATATATAAAAGTGAAAGACCGGAACAACCAAATTACACGGAGTTAAGAATAAGGATTCATGGCAGCACCTCTGGGGATGGTATGTGAAGAGTTGATTCATTCAGGAATTGGATAACAAGAGGGGAGAAGCTATTTTAAGTTTTGATTCTTCAAGATTTTCATGCTCCTGTTTCTTCTCCCAGAAGTTGGTGGTGAGAGAAAAGGGAATGTTCAAGGTGACAGGCATCCTTGACCATACTTCCAGCCTTTTTGAAGCAGAACACCATGATGAAGGAGTGGAGGAAGGAAGAAACAAACCTGTGGTGGACTGGGTCGTATTCAACATCCTCTGTAGTTTTAGGCAGAGCAGAGTATTTGCCAAACTGAGATGCATCCCATCGGAATGCATTATTTGCACATTTGTAACAATGAAATAATCTTTGTGGACATACTGCATCTTCTCAGATGTCTAAGAAAGTAAAGATGCTAAAGACTTTTCTTGATCAGTGTGAAGGAGCCTGGTTAGATTGCTGTTAATATGAATGCAGAGGATCTTGAAGCTGTCCACCATTTCTACAACAGCCCCATCAAAGCAAGCTTGTGTTCATCTCCCTTGCTTTCCAAGGTCAACAAACAACTATTCCATCTTACTGACATTAAAGGCTAGGTTGTTGTCCATGACGCAAGCTTCTTGGTCACTTTCCTATAGGTCTGGGTGATAATAGTGATATTATTAGTGAACTTCAAAATTGAGTTGGCATTGTACTTGGCCATGTAGTCATGGGTATACAAGGAGCAGAGCAGGAGACTGAGCACACAACCCAAAAGGATGACAATGTTGAGGATCAGGGTAGAGGAAATGCAATGACAAATTAATGACAGAGGTTTGCCAATCACAAATCCCCAAACCAGTTGCAGATGGAGGCCCCAAGGTGTATGGTTTAGAGATTATCTTATTTGGAATAATGTTTTTAATGATTGAATTGGAGTCAATTAATAGAATCCTAACATCAGTATTCTTATTGCCATAGTGATCCATGGTTGAATGTACTGTGTTGCATACTTGGGAAACTTTTTTTTTCTGTAGGTGAATTGCAGTGGGTCTCAATTGCCTTGAAGACTGGCACAAATGTGGATCATTATCAATCTTTGAAAGTATGTACTTATGGTTGATAGTCTCTTCCATTTACTCCATTTACACCTCACGCTGCCTCGGCAAGGCCAGCAGCAGAATCAACCTCTCTGATGACCCATGGACTATCTGTGATCAGACTTTGCTGGCATTACATTGCACTAAATGTTATTCACTTATCATGTATCTATACACTGTAAATGGCTCAACTGCAATCATATATTGTCTTTCCGCTGACTGAATAAATGCAACAAAAGCTTTTCACTGTACCTCGGTACACGTGACAATAAACTGAACTAAACTGAACCAAACTGTAAAATGCACTAAGCTCATCAGGTGGAGATCCATCATTACCAGAGATCACCCCCGATTTCAGCTTGCAACCCGTGATACCACAGCTGCCTGGCATCCATTTGATTAAATAAATCCTCCAGTTTATTTCAGAAAACTCTCTTGGCCTCATCCCTGATAGCTATGCTGAGATCATACTTAGTTGCATTCTCAGTGCGGAATCATCCTTCTTGATAGCCTTGGATCTTGTGATGTCTGTGATGTATTTGCAATCAATGTAACAGAAACTCGTGCATGAGCCTCGTGACTGAGGTCAAGTGACCTTCAAGATAAAAGGCACTGATTGCAGAATAAACGGGCTCTTGCTCTGGAACACAAACCCGGTGTGGACCTGTCCTTTGTGCTAGTCACAACTAAGCCTTACATCAGATGAGAATACCTTACATGGTGTCAGAAGAAAAAGAAAAAAAGGGAAAGAAAGTAGAGGAGAGCAAGCCTCAAGCCTCCATGGAAGAGAAGTAGTAGAGGAAGGTTCAAATAGGACAGTGGAGCCACTACCGGCGTCGAACAAGACCGACGAAACAGAGTGAGCCCGACAGGAAGGAGTGTCAGCCCGGTCGTGAAAGCCCCGACGCAGGGGAATGAAGTAAAGAGGAAGGTAAGCAACCAGCAGTATCGGAGGTCTGGAGTGGCTAGCGGTGGAGCGAGGTGCAGTCACGATGCAGGGGAACGGTCCCGAAAAGCAGCGGGCCCGGCCCCAAGAAAAAACGCCGCGAACGGGGTGTAGGGTAAAAACGGCCGTGAACGTACCCATCCCCGACAACCAGTCCTGACGCCCGGCGCAGGGGAGAGAGTTGTTACCCTGAAGAGAGGTGCAGTCCCGACGCAGGGGAGAGAGGTGTTACCCTGACGAGAGGTGCAGTCCCGACGCAGGGGAGCGAGGTGTAGCCCTTACGAGAGGTGCAGTCCCGACGCAGGGGAGCGAGGTGCAGCCCCGACAAGAGGTGCAGTCCCAACGGGAGAAGTAGCGACTGGCATGGCAGCAACCAGGTGAGCCCGAGAGCCAACGATGGGCAGAGAAGCGGGACCTGCAGAGAGGTGCAGTCCCAACAGAAGATGCGAAGAGCAAAGACACAGACACAGGTGGAAGTGCTGTAGAAGTGCTGTAAAAGAAATTATATTGAAATGCTGTATGACATGCTGTAAGAAATGGGTCTTTCCCAATTGGGTTTTGTTTACCTGATATATACAGCCTCGGTACTCTTGCTCTTTTCCACAGATATGTACTGCCTCGGTTCTTTTGGACGTAAAAATAATACAGAACCGTGTGATCAGTTCGCTTTTTTCGACAGAAATTCACTGCACTTGGTACTGTTGTGATAAAAGATCATTCCTTCCATAAGAAGGGGAGATTATTTTGTTCTTTACTACTGATATACACTACCACTGTACTGTGAGTTAAAAGACTGCATTTGGTACTCTTGTAATAAAAGGAACATTCTTTCCAGGAGAAAGGGGGAATGTAAGAACAAATGTAAGAATACTATAGAACGGGGTTCTATTAGTTATTAGTGTTCAGTCTGCACAGGTAATTCGGGTGTACTAATTGGGGGGCAATCAATGTTTTGTCTTGAACATGCAGTTCATTATCTTTTCTCTTCTCCCTCATCGAGGCCAAACTAAGTTTGTGTCTGTTAATTGGGTTTTTTCAACAGCTGCAGGTGATCACCGCAGTTCATTATCTCTTCTCTTCTCCCTCATCGAGGTGATCAACCAAACTAAGTATGAGTCTGGTTGATGGAATAAAAGGGGAACCCCGTTTGGCAGTGTATAAAAAAAACCCTCGATAGCCGTGGATGGACCATCAGTAGTCAGATGCCCAGATGGGAGAAACCTGGACAGAGGAGCTGGTCTTCCAGAATCCAGCAGTAGTCTCCCAGAAGGGTCTTTAAGTAGGAGAAACCTAGTCAGAGGAGCCAGTCTCCCAGGGTTGAGAAATGGCCAGAGGAGCCCGTCTCCTAGATGCCAGAATAAGTCCCCAGAAGCCTAGCTAGACGAGAAGTGGGAGCCAGTCTCCCAGTCGCAGCAGAAGGCAATTGAGAGAGGCCCTTTGCTAGAGTGTAATATAAAGTGGATATCAGGGGAGATGATAAACAAAGTGAAAAGGGGGAGATGTATGATCTGTAAAATGAAGAGGGAGATATAAAAGTAAAGAGGGAGATGTATGATCTGTAAAATGAAGAGGGAGATATAACGTTATGTAATAAATGTAATATGTATATCATGTAAATACAAGTGCCTGTAACATCTTAAAAGTAAAGAGGGAGATGTGATGTCTGTGATGTCTTTGCAATCAATGTATGAGCCCCGTGACTGAGGTCAAGTGACCTTCAAGATAAAAGGCAGTGATTGCAGAATAAACGGGCTCTTGCTCTGGAACACAAACCCGGTGTGGACCTGTCCTTTGTGCTAGTCACAACTAAGCCTTACCTTACAGATCTGGAATTCAATCGAGAATGTGGCTTGATATTCATCCTAGGTTTCTACTTAGGATTAACCATAGTTGTCTTTGTTGGGATGTAGTTTCCACTACGTTTCTTGATTAAACTGATGACAACAGAGGTACGTATATTCATTCTGGCTGAATGAAGTGGTCACGCACATGTTCCTGTCTCAAGGCAGTCCTGAAGTTCAACCCTCTGCCTGCACTGGTCACTGCTGGATTATTCTCTTCATTGGTGTTTCGCGTTTCAGTCTCTGGCTTTAAGAGAGCGGAAGCAATACCAACAGACAATCAGATTAGCTGAAATGTGGGCTAGAGATCAAGCCTCTGGCATAATTGATCATGGTGCATCAGTGATCAAGAGTATTAATGCTGCTAGATGGGGCAGGAGACACGCAGATGGTATTTGGGAAGTATGTCCCTGAAATGAGCTTGATTGAATTAACCAACAATGATGAACATGGCATCAGGATTTGTTTTCTCAAGAAAGTTGACATCAGAGTATATAACCCAATGCCACCTTATTGTTAGCCTGGAGTGATATGTAGACTGTCAATTATTACCATTTTCCCCATCCTTTTTATTTTGTTTGCTGATTATGGTTGCTAAAAGCAAAATACATTGATGAAATTTGTTTAAATAAATCTGTTTCTCTTAGAAGAACATACTGGCAAGCTGGAAATGGAATGGCTGATAACAGCTATGGAATTAAATAATGAAAACATCTGACTGCTGTTAATTTTATTAGAAAAGCAACCAGGGTGCAGTGTGAAATGGTCGCACACTCATTCTAAAGAAGGGTTTCGGCCCGAAACGTCGCCTAGTTCCTTCGCTCCATAGATGCTGCTGCACCCGCTGATTTTCACCAGCATTTTTTTGTGTGCCTTCGATCTTCCAGCATCTGCAGTTCCTTCTTGAACACAGCACACTCATTGTGCTTTGACTGCTTAAGAACAATCTCAAATCTACTGTTTTTGTTATTGCACATCATTTACATTGTTATTAGTAATTTTCAATTCAAAAGGCATTCATAGTAGGTTTATTAGGTTAACTGATGAGCCTTCCCGAGGTGTTGTGGGCCTAAGTCAATGAAACAACAGTGAAAGGTGGTGCCCACTTGATAACCCCAATGATATATTCTTGCATATATCATTAGGGCTATCTTGTTTTAGCTTGTTAACATGTAGGTAGCTGTTTATTGCATATGGAGTTAGTATTCTCCTTCTTATTAGTTGGTATATTCAGTTTAGATAGTACTTTGGCTTTGGGCTTGGTTTCCTTAGCTGAGCGCTTATCCTGGTGATATAGCATGTTTTAATTGTAATTTCATTGTGGTTATTTGTGTTTTCTAAACGTCCAATCCAATCATATAGAGCCACATAGATTTATAGCACTCTACAGGGACATCAAAGGGGGGGTTTTGGCAATCCTAAGGGAGTGTTACAGTAAATCTGTTTTCCTAAGGAGAACAGATGTCAAGATAATATCCAGTTCAGACAACAGGGAACCAATCAAGGTATTTGACGGGAAATCTCCAAGGAATATTGAATAGAACATTATAGTGATGAAGAGAATAGTAATTAATTTGCACAGTGAAGTGGGGAAAACTTACTTACAGCAAGTTTAACATCTCAGATTTTTTTTTAGCAAGAAAGTTAAGTTCAGAATTACTTGTTATTCAGTGGGAAGCCAACTTCTAATTTGATTATTCCTGTATCTTATTAGGATTCTGTATTTGATTTATGTTGATTAAATAAATGCTAGTTAGAATTTCTAGTGCTGCTATGATCAATGACGATTCATTTTTTGACCTGAAAACATTTTCAAAGATATTATATGCACATACTGTATACATTTAAACTTATGTGACTGAAATCAGCAATGTCATTTTGCACTGTAACCGTGCTATCTGTCGATCATTTTTTTGGGATACATGCATCCCTAGACATTCAAAGTCACTGTGTTCCCACTAGTTCTCATTACTTTCCAACAATTATTTTTTGCTAGCAAGCTTCTTTATGAATATCCCATCATTCTCTCAGGTAGCTAGTTGTTTGAGCATATCTTAAATAATTTACTTGCATGATTGTTTATTTTGTAAATATTAAGCCCACAGAAGATCAACAAAGCCACTTCAAATCATAGTCATTGTCTCAATGCTGTACACTAATTAATGGGGACAAACCACAAATACATATTGGGAAGGCTTATAATTGGCACCGCTCTGAGTTGATTTAGTGGTTGGCTTATAGGTTTCACTGCCCATATTAAGTGGCTATGTCAAATGGGCCACTAGTTTGTTTAAATCAACTGATACCATGTTAAACATTTTCGTTTTATGCTTTGCTTTGATTCACATTGAAGCTCCCGGAAGAGGAATAGGTCGTCTGTCAGAGATTACAGTGGAGATCCATGGAGTTCCTATGAACCTGTGGAACATTCCTGCTTCTCGAAACACAAGAGGAACCTTAAACAAATAATTTAGAAAATACTAAACCAGACCGCAATCGCACATATATTTTTCTGAGGCAGAGCAGAGACAAAGTGCATTAATTTAACCTACGGTGTAAAGGTGCGCAACCCAAAATGTCTTAATTAAACTGTAGTTTAGGTATCTATTTTAGGCTCATTCTTGTCAAGTTGCAGAAAGATAAAATCTATCCTATTAATTGCTATGCTATGCTATCCTATTAACAACCACACACAGACACCCTCTTTCTCTCACACACACACACATTCACACACACACACACACACACACACACTGACAGCCACCCTCCATCTCACACACACACACACAAACACTGACTCACACACACTGACTCACACACACGCACACAACACACACACAACATATATATATATAAATGACAGTAAAACTCTCTTGAATCTACTCACGCAGCTGAGCACAGCCTTTTCACTGAGTGGGACTTCCGGAATGAGCAGGACATCCGGAGAGTGCGGGACATCCGGAGTGTGCGGGACCGAGCACAGCGCGGGCCAACGATTCAATCCATTCCATTTCAAGTCAAGCATAGTGCACGGCCGACATCTCAAACCATTCCATTTCAAGTCAAGCACAGTACAGGGCCTACAACTCAAATCATTCCATTTCAAGTCAAGCAAAGTGCAGGGCCAATAACTCAATCCATTCCATTTCAAGTCTAGCACAGTGCATGGCTAACAACTCAATCCATTCCATTTCAATTCAAGTGCAGTGAAGGGCCAAAAACTCAATCCATTCCATTTCAAGTCAAGCACAGTGCAGGGCCAACAACTCAATCCATTCAATTTCAATTCAATTGCAGTGCAGTGCCAACAACTCAATCCATTCCATTTCAAATCAAGCGCAGTGCAGTGCCAACAATTCAATCCATTCTATTTCAAGTCAAGCACAGTGCAGAGCCAACAATTCAATCCATTTAATTTCAAGTCAAGCACAGTGCAGGGCCAACAATTCAATCAATTTCATATCAAGTCAAGCACAGTGCAGGGCCAACAATCCATTTCATTTCAATCAAGCACAGTGCAGGGCCAACAATTCATTTCATTTCAAGTCAAGCACAGTGCAGGGCCAACAATTCAATTCATTTCAAGTCAAGCACAGTGTAGGGCCAACAAACCAGGAACATGTGGGAAGGCATCCGGGCCATAACAAACTACAAGGCCCTTCAGATGTCTTGTAAGGATGACACAGACTTTCTAAATTAACTAAATAATCATTTTGGCAGGTTTGAGGCACTGAACACCACTACAGTGAGGAAATTAGAGCCACAACCAGGAGAACAACACTGTCTTTTGAAACTGCTGAAGTCCGCAGAATCCTGGAGGGCATTGACCAGCGAAAGGCAGCCGGACCGGATAACATACCGGGGCGTCTGCTTAAGGGATGTGCCGACCAGCTGGCTCTGGTTCTGACAGACATTTTTAACATCTCCCTGAACCAGGCCATTGTTCCATCATGTTTCAAGACAGCCACCATCATACCAGTTCCCAAAAAGTCTACAATAACCTGCCTGAATGATTATCGCCCCGTTGCACTCACACCAATAATGAAGTGCTTTGAGAGGCTTATTAAGCAGCACATGGTCTCTAAATTCCCCTCCAGTTTTGACCCGTTCCAGTTTGCTTATCGCCCGAACCGCTCCACAGAGGATGCTATCTCCTCTGCAGTCCACCTGAGCCTACAACACCTGGAGGAGAGGAACACCCATGTGCGAATGCTGTTTGTTGATTTCAGCTCAGCATTTAACACAATAATCCCCCAGCATCTGGTGAGCAAACTGGCACCCTTAGGATTCAATACCAGACTATGCAACTGGATCCTGAATTTCCTTTCTGAAAGACCCCAGTCTGTGCGGGTGGGGAAGAACACCTCCTCGGTCATCACACTGAGCACCGGCTCCCCTCAGGGCTGTGTCCTGAGTCCGCTGCTCTTTACATTGATGACATATGACTGTGTCGCCAGGTCCACTACTAACCATATCATTAAATACGCGGATGACACAACAGCAGTGGGCCTCATCCGCAATAACGACGACCAGGCATATAGAGAGGAGGTGGAACAGCTGGTGAGCTTGTGCAGCAGGAACAACCTTCTCATAAATGTGAACAAAACCAAGGAGATTGTCGTCGATTTCAGAAGGAAAATTCAGCCCAGTCACACTCCACTTTGCATCAACAACAGCAGTGGAACAGGTGAAAAGCATCAAGTTCCTGGGGGTGCATATAACGGACACCTTAAACTGGTCCACAAACATTACATCTCTGGCAAAACGGGCACAGCAGCGGTTGTACTTCCTCCGCAGGTTGAGAAGTTTACACCTCCACCCTCACATCCCCGCCACTTTCTACAGAAGCACAATTGAGTCGGTCATGACCAGCTGCATCTCTACGTGGTGCGGCAGCTGTACAGCTGCGGACTGGAAGTGCCTTCAGAGAGTGGTGAGGACAACGGAAAAAATCATTGGGACTTCTCTTCCTTCCATCATGGACATGGGGTACAAGCGCTGTCTGATTAGAGCTAAGGGCCAGAGCCCCCCCACACCCACAATTTGGACTGTTTATACTGCTTAACTCTGGGAGGAGGTACCGCAGCATGAAGAGCGGGCCAACCAGGTTCTGCAACAGCTTCATCCCCCAGGCCATAAGATTACTGAACAATCAACAAAACCGAGGCTAGAACTTTTTAAATATCGACACTTTTTAAAAACTTTTAATATATATTTATTTTGCAGAACCATGCACATGAGGCATGTTTATGGATGCACCTAGCACTTTTTACTATTACCTGACTTTGGAGAGTCAAATGTAACGAAATTTAGTTCAAGGTGCACTGTGTCTAGATGTATATCTGAATGACAATAAAGTTTTCATTCATTCAAATCAATTCATTTCAAGTCAAGCACAGAGCAGGGCCAACAATTCAATTCATTTCAAGCATAGTGCACGGCTAATAATTCAGTTCACTCACGGGGCAGTCACAGTTCAATTCATTCACGGGGCAGGCACAGCTCAATTCACTCACAGGGCAGGCACAGCTGAGTTCACTCACGGGGCAGGCACAGCTCAGTTCAATCAGCATGGAGCAGGCACAGTTCGATTCACTCATGAGGCAGGCACAGCTCAGTTCAATCAGCATGGGGCAGACGCAGCTCAATTCACTCACGAGGAAGGGCACAGCTCAATTCACTTATGGGGCAGGCACAGCTCTATTCACTCACGGGTACATTTAAGACACTTTTGTATATGAAGGGAATGGAGTGATATGGACCTTGCGCCGGTTGATAAGAGATGATCTTGGCATCATGTTCGGCACAGACATTGTGGGCCGAAGGGCCAGTCGAATACTTTGCTGTTCTCTGTTCTATATATTGAATTGAATAACCTTTAATAATCCTTTACAGGAAATTACAGTGCCACAACAGCTTCAAGACATACATAACACCACACATTTACACAGATAGCTTCAATACTTAATAAGTTAAAATACAATGAATGAATACTAAAAAAAATCCAAAATTATTTTTGTGCATTATAAAACCGTATAGCAGCAGGTATACAAGACTTCCTATATCTCTCCGTTTTGCACATTGGTGCAATCAGTCTCTGACTGAAGATGCTGCACTTGATCACCTTCAGGGCGTGGAGTGGGTGAGTGGGGTTGGTCATTATTGAACCTAGTTTGTTCAGAGTTCTGGCCTCTGCCACCTGCTGGACCGTTAGTTGCTCAGCCCCAACCACTGAGTCTCTAGCATATGCCTCTAGCAACATCTCCAGACACAGCATGGAGACTCTGAGATAGATATCATATTTATAGTGTGTTAACACATCTCTTTTTCTACTTGTGTAACAATGCACTCACAAATTTATTTTATGCACGCGGTGGGTAATGCCAAAGGAAAACCAATTCTCCCTCATATTAACTTTCCAGAAAGATAAATCACGTAGGACATTAATCTTAATACAGAATTGTATACCCAATCTCAGCTATCTAAGCCACACATATTTGCATTCAAAAGCTGATAGAATGGAATATAATTTCTCACAAAAATTAAACAACAAATATATCATCTGTCCCAGCAGGCTGAGTGTTTGTCTGGAACTTGAAACAGATGAAAGTTTTTTCATCCCTGCCAAACATGAATAAATGGGAAAAACAAGTTAAAATAGTAAGATTAAACGAGAACTTACCAGTTCGAAGTTTGATCTGTATTTTATGAGGAGTAACGTTGAGGGAATACATGAAGAGCCCGCTAGTACGCTTGCGTGTCATTCTTCAAAGCAGCGGAGTGAATCACAGATACCTGTAATGACTTAAGAATAGTAAGATTAGAGAAAAGATACCAGTCGTGTTTATGATCAAGGATGGGAGTGGAGGGCATGTATTCCCTCAACGTTACTCCTCATAAAATACAGATCAAACTTCGAACTGGTAAGTTCTCGTTTAATCTTACTATTTTACTTCGGAGTCACGTGAGGGACTCCATGAAGATTTCAAAGCTCTGTGATTCAAGCCGTGGAACGAGTCCATCATCACGTCTGCCTTGGTTTTGGGGAGAATAGTGATAACATATTAAACATCAATATGATATATATAAATATCCATAAAGTTAATAATAATTGATAGCCCCTGTTTTTTTTGGGGTAAATTATGGTATAGAAACTTAACAATGTTTCTGAAAAAATTCCAGTTTCCATTACTGGTTTGTTATAATCTTTAGAATGTTCTTTCCGATGGCCATCCTGCAGTCCTGAGGATTTTATCCATAGGAAACCTCCAATTTAAATGCTGCCGACGTTGCTGCAGCCTGATGGAGTGAGATTTTAACCCAGTTAGTGTTTACACCAACTTTGGTCAATACTATGTTAGCCATTTAGCTGGCCTGGCCTGTTATTCTTTAATGAGGCTGTCTGTAGTTGATGAAAAGTTCCTCTTCTGTGCCACTGATGGTCTTGGTTTGTTCCATGTATATTTGTAGATGTCTCACAACAGTCAATCATCTGTAGGGTAGGCTCTAAAAATGTTATGTTAAGGCCCGCTGACCCCTGTCTGTTTTGTTCCCTAATTCCTGAATATAGAAGTGTAAGTTGCCAGGTGAACTGGTCTAGTTATCCAGCCTTAATTTGGTAGCGACTGAGTCCTTAGTGCCGTGACCTAAGCCATCAGCATGATAGTTTTGAAAAAATGTCAAAACCTGTAATGACAGCGCTGTGGCTGGAGCCCAGTTCTTTAACAACGTTAAGACGATGCTGATGTCCCATATTTGGGAATACTCGGTCTTTGGGGAATTCCCATAAAATTGTCATCGATAAGCTGTTGTTCCGTTCTCTTGCAATAGGTAAGTAGATGGACCACTTCTGGCACAGTTGACGTCACTAATACTAAGCCCCCGTCGGTTAACAAAGCTGCCAAACAGGCTGGATGATGTATTATGGTTGCAACACATCTCCCATTAGTTTATGTATATTAGACACTGTCTTTAGGTTGATTGTCTGTGGCCCGCTGTGATCATGTCCATTGCTCTGGCCGTCAGTCCTAGATGTAATAGCAGCGCTTTCAGACTCTACGATTTAAGCGATTTATATGTTCATGGCACGGGTGGTTTTCCCCATTCTTCATCGTCTGTTTAGGATGGTGCTGCATGGTTCTAATCTCATTCCCAGTACCGCCGAGAATCATGGTTGGGTAGGTCAGTGGGGTACTATTAAAAACACCCCTACGGATGAGGTTGCCAAATTGTGTTGGCCAGATTGTTACATGATGTAGATTCCCTTTCACCCATGTGCTACCACAGTTGATATGTGCTACCACAGTAGTATTGTTAATTTATAATCTAATAACCTGTTTAACATATTCCAGAGCAACATGACTTTAGGCCATGAAAAAACACCCAACATTTCCAGGTAGTTATGCCCAGTGTTAGTAATAATGATGCTTCCTGTGTATTCCATCTTCCTCCACAGCTGGAGATGGAATTGGTAACACACCATCCTAGTGCATACCATGCATATGTAGGACCATAGACTGGTTGCTGACAATGATAGGATTGGAGCAATGCCCAATGTTATCTTTCCACCATTTAGTTCCAATATGGCTTCTGTATGGCTTCATCATTCTATCGAAATGATCACCATTAATTGTAAGAGCTCATATTTTGGCCCTCTGTAAATCTTTATAATGTAAGGGTTTGAATTATGTGGCTGGAAACCCATATTCCCAGTACCACCTGTTGCCAAAATTCTTGCTACCAGTCTGATGGATGGTTTATCCTGATGTCAATGATTTTGCTGTATGCCTTTGTTAAGGTTGTAACCTCTGTTGGCAAAGTTACTGACATGAGGAACTGAGTTATTTGTGAACCCCAAATAATCCCTTTAGTTTGAAGGCTTTAATTTTTATTTAATTGGATTGATAACGAATCCTAGTTTCCAATAATTTGTTAAGCAGTAACAAAGGTATCTATTTTGTCAGATCTATGATGATGCGATTACCATCATCTTTTTGTTTTGATAGATATATTGGACACGAATTTTAATGGTTCGTGTTGAGTTTTCTCAATTACACCTTTTATGTAAAGCCGTTTCAGTTCAGCTTGCGCTTTTGATTTCCTTTATCAGAAACACGAACATTTGGTTCAGTATATGCTGAACTGGAGGGCTGTACTTGTGTATAAACTCTGTTGTATATCCCTGGATACTGCTTAAGATGTAGGTATTGGTTTTTATCATGCTCCATGCATTCAGAAGAGAGTGTATCTCCACCCAAATCTCCGTGCCCACTGTTTGTAGGGAACCAGACCCACCTACCTCCATGTTACTAGTGGCAGGTTTACCTTTTTGTAGGTTCTTCGCTGTTGTTGTAGCGCTTGGTCTGGATTTGCAGTTTGGTTGGCGTTGGAGGTCCCGCATCTTCTAGGAAGGCCGGCCTGGGCCATGGCCTTAAAAAGACTCATGTTTTGAGTACCGGTCCTTCGAGCTTTCACCAGTTCTCTGGTGGGTGCTTGGGGGTGCCAGTAGGTTCGCTTGTTCCTGCACCCCCTGCACTCTTGTCTTTTCTTCTGCGGACCCCTCTTCCAGGTCAGCCCAGAACTGACCCGCAGTGCTCCCCTCTGATGGGGTAGAAGCACTGTGCAGCCCTCAAAGAGGTACTGCTGTGGGTTTATCATAGGGCCCACAGTGACCCGACTCCATCTCCCGGAGTCTGTCACGTTGGAGCAAGGCTCCATACACCGCTTCTTCCCGCTCCAGCGCTCTCGGGCACTGGCCGCCGGCGGTTATGCAAAGTCGGACCCCTCTGAGTCCACGACCTTGTTTGTTTTGTGTCTAGCCTTACCGCTCGGCCGCATGGATCTGGCCGGTGCGGGGGCGACATCGGGCACAGCTGATCCCACTACGGGTGATCCAAGTGCCGCTGGCTGCTGCTGGCTGCCCGCTGCTCCACGGTCCTCCTTCTCCAGCTTTGTCCTTCCTTCCGTGGAGTGAATATGGCTGGTGTGGAGGACATCTGGCATAGCTGATTCTATCTAGCCCACCAGCTTTGTCGCAGCCCGTTGTTTCTGCACCTGCAATCACCATAGAAATGTAACAAAAAAACGCAGCTCTTACCTGCAGGTCCAAGTTGTTGCTAGGGGTGAGCGTCGTTCCACCCGTCTGCTGCCGTTATTGACTGGTCAAATCAACGGCTCTATTTGAATGGTCTCCCGCCCGGCCGTGGTGTTCTGGCTGGTGCGGGACCAGGTCAGCACTGCTCGCCTTATAACGAGAGTTAAACGTGCCTATGGCGGCTGCTGCTGCCGGCTGCCTCTGTCTTCCCCAGCCAGCTTTACTAGCAGCACTATGGACAGTCCTTTGTCCAGCTTCCCCTCCTGTACAGACCCAGTGTGGGGAAACAGTTTTCTTTTTTGCTCCCTCTCCCGCCCGTTGCGGGAGCGAGTCGGGAGCGAAAGTTGGGCACAGCTATTCCTATTACGGGAGCCAACTCCGGTCGCAGCTGTTGTCCCCTGTTGCGCTTACTCCACCTGGCTTAGCCACGGCAGGAGCGCAATCTCATATTGTCCCCTAATTTTTAAAAAGGGGGCAGAGCACTAATACAACCTACTGTTGTGTAGGTTATTGGCTCCGTTTTTCTCCACCCGTATGGGGTGAAGTTGGCACTCGCTCCCGTTTATGGGAGATAGTGGTGCCGACGTCCGTTGCTGGCTGCCTGCTGCTGTTCAGCGGCAGCTCGGCAGTCTTCCTGGAAACAAGAAGAAAAGGTAAGGAAATTTCTTACCTGTTCCGCAGCCCCAGACCCATGTAGCGTCGGTCCTTGGCTGTTGTCCGAGTTGTCGGACTGACGGCTCCGGAGTACTTCCTTGTCGGCGTTTTCTCCCGGAGCTGAAGTCCATTTTATCCCCTAATTTTAAAAGGGGGCAGAGCACTAATACAACCCACTGTTTTGTGGGTTGTTGGCTCTGTTTTTCTCCACCCCGTATGGGGTGAAGTTGGCACTCGCTCCCGTTATGGGAGACAGTGGTGCCGACTTCCGTTGCTGGCTGCCTGCTGCTGTTCAGCGGCAGCTCGGCAGCCTTCCTGCAAACAAGAAGAAAGGTAAGGAAATTTCTTACCTGTTCCGCAGCCCCAGGCCCATGTAGCGTCGGTCTTTGGGGCTGTTGTCCGAGTTGTCGGACTGTCGGCTCCGGAGTACTCCCTTGTCGGCGTTCTCTTCCCGGAGCTGAAGTCGCACGAACTCCCGCTAAGGGAGACTGTCGTGCCACCAGCCGTTGCTGGCCGCCTGCTGCTTGCAGACTCCTCCCCTGCCAGCTTTCAACAGCCTTCTGTAGAAAAAAGGTAAGTATGGAAACGATGTTCCCTTACCTTACTGTTGCAGGTTCGAAACCCTGCCGTTTGGGAGGAACGTCCTTCCTCCCGACAATGACGAGTTGCAATGCGTGTAGCGTAATGACACGCAAGCGTACTAGCGGGCTCTTCATGGAGTCCCTCACGTGACTCCGAAGTAAAATAGAAATGGTGTTGTCTATTAAGATGTGCCAGCAGTTTGTATGGTTAAGGCAGTAACCAAACTAAAGAGAAGGTGAGGAAAGGTATCATTGTCCCAAAGTATTTTGTTTAATTTTTGTCCACATTGCACGGCAGAGAGAAACTGAGACTATACTGAATTTCGATTTCAAGAAAATATCTTTCCAGTTACTTTGAGCTCATTAGATGCACATATATCAGGTGCCGCCTTCCAGATTATCAGCTGCTATTACTCAGAAAATAGTTACCATTTGGCTTGTGTTGTGCAGAAAAGTCTGGACAATGGAGTCATGTCATAATGAACATAAGAACCAAAATGAATACTTCAATGTGAGTTAATGTTTTTCTGGATGCTCTATACACAATGTCCACTTGCTGAAACCATGCCAATTGTGTCTGGCTGGATTATTATTTAAATATTGTACCATTTAAGTATAATTTTCAAAGATACAAAAGCAAGATACATATGGGAATATATTAACGTATAAAAAGGTTTATGTTCTGCCTGTGTTTAACTACAGAAATGAACTTTGAGGGGTGTATCACAGGGAAGGCAAAAGATTCTGGGCTTAGAATCGGTTAAGCACAATGGTGTATAAAAACATAAATTGTTAAAGGTATTCAACAGTTCATGATGCCTCAGGAAGGCAGCCAACATTATCAAGGACTGTTCCCATCACGTTCATTCCTCGTTCTCCTCACTTCCATTGGGTTGAAGCTTGAAAGTGCTAGGCTACAGACCAATTCTCCTCTACCTCATTGCTGACATGGACTTTATCTTTGGAACAGATAGGTGAGAACTGTATTCTGCACTGTATCTTACCCTTCACTCTATCTATAGTACTCTCTAAAGTAGTAAACACTGCCCAGTCCATCATCGGCTCTGACCTTCCTTCCATCGAGGGGATTTATCGCAGTCGCTGCCTCAAAAAGGCTGGCAGTATCATCAAAGACCCACACCATCCTGGCCACACACTCATCTCCCTGCTACCTTCAGGTAGAAGGTACAGGAGGAGCCTGAAGACTGCAACAACCAGGTTCAGGAATAGCTACTTCCCCACAGCCATCAGGCTGTTAAACCTGGCTCGGACAAAATTCTGATAATTAATAACCCATTTTCTGTTATTTGCACTTTATCAGTTTATTTATTCATGTGTGTATATGTTTATATCATGGTATATGGACACACGTATCTGTTTTGTAGTAAATGCCTACTATGTTCTGTGTGCTGAAGCAAAGCAATAATTTCATTGTCCTATACAGGGGCACATGCCAATAAACTCACTTGATCTTGAACTTGAACTTGAACTTGAACTTGAATCTAATTGTATTGGATAGCATAGAAACCAATGCTTTTTACTGTACTTCAGTACACGTGACAGCAATAAACCTAAAGAGTTTGGATAGTATCAGTGGAGATGGAACATAGGATTGCTCTGTTTCTCTCTCAACAGATGTTTTCTCACCTGGCAGTATTGCCAACATTTTATGCAACATTTCCAGCTCCTGTAGTTTTATGCTTTTCTGTGTACTTAATAGATGTCACATAGAATTCTCTAAGACATCGTTTCTATTCTTGTTTGCTCTTCCCTGCTGGGTCAAGTGTTTGGGAAGCAATGACATCACTCTTAACTGTGGTATAATTTCCATCAGCAGAACTTCAATGAGTAAGTTTTCCTCAGTTTCTCGACAAGCAAGATATTCAGCGTACATGCCAAGAACATTTTTTTAAATGTCAGGTAGGAATGGATGATGTGCACTTTGAAGGAAGGCTGCATTTTCTCTTCAGGAAGTAACAATGTTATAGACGATAGACAATAGGTGCAGGAGTAGGCCATTCGGCCCTTCCAGCCAGCACCACCATTCAATGTGATCATGGCTGATCATCCCCAATCAGTAGCCCATTCCTGCCTTCACTCCATATCCCCTGATTCCACTATCTTTAAGAGCCCTATCTAGCTCTCTCTTGAAAGTATCCAGAGAACCAGCATCCACTGCCCTCTGAGGCAGAGAATTACAACTCTCTGTGTGAAACAGTGTTTCCTCATCTCCGTTCTAAATGGCTTACACCTTATTCTTAAACTGTGGCCCTGGTTCTGGACTCCTCCAACATCGGGAACATGTTTCCTGCCTCTAGCGTGTCCAAACCCTTAATAATCTTATATGTTTCAATAAGAACCTCTCTCATCCTTCTGAATTCCAGAGTATACAAGCCCAGCCACTCCATTCTCTCAGCATATGACAGTACTGTCATCTAGGGATTAATCTTGTAAACCTACGCTGCACTCCCTCAATAGCAAGAAAGTCCTTCCTCAAATTAGAAAACCAAAACTGCACACAATACTCCAGGTGTGGTCTCACTAGGGCTCTGTATAACTGCAGAAGGACCTCTTTGCTCCTATACCCAACTCCTCTTGTTATGAAGGCCAACATGCCATTTGTTCTTCACTGCCTGCTGTACCTACATGCTTACTTTCAGTGACCTATAAACAAGAACCCCCAGATCCCGTTGTACTTCCCCTTTTCCCAACTTTACACCTTTTATAATAATAACCTGCCTTCCTGTTTTTGCTACCAAAGTGGATAACCTCACATTTATCCACATTAAACTACATCTGCCATGCATCTGCCCACTCACCCAACATGTCCAAGTCACCCTGCATTCTCATAGCATCATCCTCACAGTTCACACTGCCATCCAGCTTTGTGTCAACTGCAAATGTGTTAATGTTACTTTGAATCCCTTCATTTAAATCATTGACATATTGTAAATAGCCACAGTCCCAGCACCGAGCCTTGCGGTACCCCACTAGTCACTGCCTGCCATTCTGAAAGGGACCCGTTAATCCTTACTCTTTGTTTTCTCTCTGCCAACTAATTTTACCGGAGTCATGTGAGTGATTCCGTAAACAACCCGTCCAGTACGCATGCGCGGCATTACGTTTCAGCAGGCAACAGCGGCAGGCGGGAGTCAGGCGCTCCCGCTACAACCTGAAAGACGAAGCTTTAGGTAAGTACTTACCTTCACTTTAACAGCCCCTCGCGTCTGTTTGTTCCCCGTTGGACTGCGGTCCACGGACAGGGAGCTGTGCCGGTGCCACTCCACACGCAAGCGGCCCCCTTGGACTCCGGGGAAGGAGTGTTCCGTTCGCGGAAGGGGGGAAAGACGCCACCAGGACCGCACACGCTGCGGTCCACGGACAGGGAGCTGTGCCGGTGCCGGTGCCACTCCACACAGGGGCGGCAACGGTGAGAGAGAGACCTGTCCCCGCTCGAGCCCATTCTCGCGGGGGCAGCAACGAGGGAGACCTGTCCCCGCACGACTCACCTTTATCCAGGGGGCAACAACGGTGCAGTCCTGCCCCCGCTCGACTCCACGGAAGACCGTTCCATCACGGGGGCAGCATCACCGCGGCAGGACCGCTAACCAGCGCTCCGCTCCCGACACTGCGCCAAGCCCAGCCCGTCAGCGCCTCACAGCGGGCTGGGAAGAACGCCACGGAGGCGTCGGGCCGGTGGTTCCGACTCGTAGGACGGGACGTCTTCCACCCCCAGGTGGAAAGACAGCCGCCTGCACCTGCCCGCTCGACCACGGAGGAGCGTCTTCATTGCGGGGACAGCAACAGGCGGTAGGACCGCTTACCGGGCGGTCCGCTACCCCGACACCACGACCGAGCCCAGCCCCGCTAGTGCCTGAGCAGCGGGCTGGATGTATATGCAAGAACCGGCCGGTGGTTCCGACATCGGACGGGGACGTCTCTCCACCCAGGAGGGGGAGAGACAGCCGCCTGAGCTGCAGGAGCGGCTCTTGGAGCAGCAGCTCCAGCGAGATGCGCCCCAGGAGGGGTGCTCTCGCAGAGGGAGGTCAGGCACTCCCTCCACAGTGTTTCTGCACTGTCCATTGCTTCCCCCTTCCCAGAGGATAGCTTTGGTGACCAGGGCTGGGCTGGTCAAGAACAGGGGCAATGGCTGAAGATCTCGGGAGTATGCAAGGGTGCAGGAACAGGAAGAGCTGCTAGGTGTAGTGGACAGCTACGTGGGAACCCCTCGTGAAGGAGAGGACTAATACGGAGAGACCACAACCTTAGTAAACAAGTCACAAGACCTGCCACAAAAATCTTACAAACCATATGAAGAACATGCACAAGGTTTACAAAACTTTCAGTTCATGAGGACAGGGCCGGGACGAGTAACCAAAAACAGTAATTCCTATACAGCAGCACCCTATCGCATCCATCAGTCAACGTCTACCATATCGGACTGATGAAAGCTTGGAGCCGCATCTATCCCCGAAAGTCTTCCTTAGACCAGGGCCCGGAGCGGACCCCCTGGAAAATGTGCCACCCCCCAACATCACCGTCACGTCAGACGACGTGCAACATTCATTGGACCATAGGAAACAGAAGAATACCCACAACCATGGAGGTAGGTGGGTCTGGTCTTTCCAGTGTACAGAGCAATACTAACATGGGAGTCTATCACGAGTGATAGTATATACTCAATGGCATTAGTGAATACAATTCATACTAGAAAAATCCACCAGGTCAACATTCACCCCAGAGGGTTTTCCCCCCCTCTTTGTTAAAGAAAGGGACATCATGGGGAAACTTGAACCCTTGCAAATATATTCACTAAACCCAAAAAAGATGGTGGATGTCGTATCATCATTGACTTTATTTCACTAAATATGTCTGTTAAGTATATACATTTCAAAATGGAACGGTTGTTACTGCCAAACAACCAAATTCCATAGAATACTTTATGGCAAGCATTCATCTTAAAGATGTTTACCATTTAGTATCATTCACTAGGATCATCGCAGATACCTGAAATTTATCTGGATGGCGCAGCTATAGCAGTCTAAAGTGTTATCCAATGGGCTCACATCAGCCCAAGAGAGTTGGCCAGACATTAAAACCAGCTCTGGCAATATTCAGAAGACAAAAACATATTGTCATGGCATGTCTTGGTGATATCCTATATGGTAGGTAAGGCCATGAATTTGATTTTGTTAACTGTTTAACTAACAAACAGTGATTCGGAACCCTGGGGTTTGTCTTGCATCCAGATAAATCTAAGTTGAAGCCATCCTCTTTTTTGGACTATCTTGGGCTTCATAATTAATTCAGTCTACGTGACTATAATGTTGCCAAGAGACAACATAGTTGAATTGGCATAAACGTGCAACAAATTAATGGTCAACAAACTACCAACTACTCGACAAGTAACAGAGTAATTGGGAAAATGGTAGCATTTCTGGCTACATAATTCGGACCTTAGTATCAAAAACGACATACAGGTCGTCATTGAGCGTCTCATGAAGTTACCCACTGAAGTAATATCAGAACGACAGTGGTGGGGTTACCACTTACACTGGGCATTAATTATCCAAAAATGTTTGGGTGAATTTTATGGATTTAAAGCACTTGCATGTACGGTTATAAATAGACTATACTACGGTGGTGGCCTACATTAACCATATGGGCGGCATAAAGTCGGTATCATGCGACAAGTTGGTCAACACAATTTGGCAATGGTGTGTCCAAAGACGTATTAGACTATCAGCAACTTACCTGCCAGGTAAGCTAAATACAGTGACAGACACCAGGTCACATAAATTTAATGACAACATCGATTAGATGTTTTTATAAAAAAGTTTCACTAAAGCTATCAAGCTATATGGCACGCCAGATATCGATTATTTGCATCAAGGCTAAATCACCAGGTACCTATGTATGTCGCTTGGGAACCAGACCCTGAGGCAGCAGCAGCAAATGCGTTCGCGCTGGATTGGGGAAATTATTTTTCTATGTATTTCCTCCCTTCTGCCTCATCAGTCGGGGACTACGCACAATACAAATGGACTCTGCTTCAGGTATTTTTGATAGTACCTGACTGGCCTACGCAGCCATGGTTCCCAATACTCCATGACATGGTTGTTGAAACTTCGATGGTATTCCCCAGTGACCCAGAATTATTAACACTCGGAGTCGGGCACAAGCCATCCGTGCCATGGGAAAATCAAGCTCCTGGGTTGCAGATTCTGCACAAACCACTTCTGGGACTGGGATTATCATAACAAACTGTCAACACCATGTCAGCAGCCCTCTGAACATCCACTGAACTACAGCACTTGTCCAGCATCAATATATGGGAGAAGTACTGCTTGGATACAGGGACCACCTACTCAACCGCTACAGTTACTACGTATTGGAATTCCTGGTGAACCTTCACCATGATGAAGGATTCGGCTACAGTACCATCAACACAGCTAGAATTGCCCTTCCTGTCTTTTCAAAACCAGCTCCAGGACAACAGGCCATGGGGTCCCACTGGCTGGTGGTAAATCTACGAAGGGTATTACAACTCTAAACCCCTAGACCAGGTACACCCATATATGGGATGTCAGTGTGGTCCTGCCATACCTCAGGGGATGCCCACCAGCCAGATCCCTCAACCTGAACCATCTATGCTCTAAACACACATGTTGATGGCACTTGTAGCTGCACAGAGGGTCCAGTCACTACTCCTATTGCAACTGGACACCATGCTCACAGCTCCAGACCAGATCTCTATCATTGTCCAGGGAATGGTCAAACAGAGCAGACCAGGAACACCTAATCCAGTCGTGGAATCCGGGCTTACCCGCCAGAAACACGGTAATGTGCCATGACCCTATTATCCTACATAGACACAACCTAAATATTCGAGGGAGATGAAAAGCCTTGTGGGTCAGTCACAAAAAACCTTGTGGTCGGGTAACGAGCCATTTTGGGATGGCTCAAGCAGGTACTAAAGCTGCTGGGATAAAACTAACATGTACAAAGTTCATTCCACAGGACAAGCTTCCACGTCAACGGCAAAAAGAATGGACGTGCCTATAAACCACATCCTGGCTACAGCAGGATGGTGGGGGTAAAACGTTCAGAAAAATTTATTATAAGCTGTTGACAAAACCTGTTTTATTTGCAGGAAAGATTCCAGTCTGCAAATATTTAAATTAAGCCCAGGGGAGCATTTTAAATTTCTTCGTTGTTATTGTAAAAAATACCATTGTGTTTTTTCTACAAACAGATGCATTGGTTGATTACGATAACACACTTCCTCCCTCAAAGACTTTGGCAGTGATGTAGTAATAACTGTTACCCGGTTTGAAATCACAGAGCTTTGAAATCTTCATGGAATCACTCACGTGACTCCGAAGTAAAATAGTAAGATTAAACGAGAACTTACCAGTTTGAAGTTTGATCTGTATTTTATGAGGAGTTACGATGAGGGATTACGTGCCCTCCGCTCCCACCCTCATTAATATGGGTCAAATTCATAAACTGATGTCTCCTTATCTTTACTATGTTTACTTCAATAACTGTGTCTATCTGTGATTCCACACCGCTGCTTTGAAGTATGCCGCGCATGCGTACTGGACGGGTTCTTCACGTAATCCCTCATCGTAACTCCTCATAAAATACAGATCAAACTTCAAACTGGTAAATTCTCGTTTAATCTTACTATTTTCTATCCATGTCAGCACTCTACCCCCAATACCATGTGCCCTAATTTTGCCCACTAATCTCCTATATGGGATCTTATCAAATTCTTTCTGAAAGTCCAGGTACACTACATCCACTTGCTCTCCCTTGTCCATTTTCCTAGTTACATCCTCAGAAAATTCCAGAAGATTAGTAAAGCTTGAACTCCCCTTTGTAAATCCATGCTGACTAGGACCGATACTGTTACTGCTATCCAAATGTGCCGCTTTTTCATCTTTTATGATTGACTCCAGCATCTTCCCCACCACCGATGTCAGGCTAACTGGTCTATGATTCCCTGTTTTCTCTCCAGCCTTTCTTAAAAAGTGAGATAACATTAGCTACCCTCCAATCCACAGGAACTGATCCTGAGTCTACAAAACATTGGAAATGATCACCAATGTGTCCACGATTTCTAGAGCCACTTCCTTAAGTACCCTGGGATGCAGACCATCAGGCCCTGGGGATTTATTTGCAGGAACCAAACACCACAAAGCAGTGAGAATACAGGTTTACATTATTGTGTGGTACAATCATATGATATGATATAAGTGTCAGTATTCAGGATTACTTAGGCAACTATTTTTTTTTAGATCACCACTGCTTATTCATACTTTAAATTAATCTTTAAAAATCTGGATGTCATAGAGCTATAGTCATAGAGTCATACAGCGAGGAAACAGGCCCTTCAGCCCAACATGTCCCATCTACACTAGTCCTACCTACCTGCATTTGGTCCATATCTCTCTAAATACATCCTATCCATGTATCTGTCTAAAAGTTTCTTAAACTTTAGAAGAAAAATGCAATGGTTAATATTGACCAAGAAACTGTCAGATTATCTAACAATTTTCATTTATTAACATTTGAGAAGAAAACATTGAGCATAGGCAAGCTGGTTGATATTCTCTCCCAATCCAGACTTTCTCTCAGGTTCAACAATCTGGTTTCAGAAGAAAGATTGGGGGTCTGGGTTGACTTTGAGCAGAAACTCAGGGTAGAAGGTATGGTCTGACATGATTCAGCCCAACATGTACCTTTCCTACATTGTCTGATATTAAAACTATAGCTAGACAGCTATTACTGTGACTATCAATATTAATGGAATTAATTAAATCGCTTGATCCCTGGAGAGCAAATGGATTTGCAAATCGAGTGAGAATACAAATAGTTTGACTGGTCAAAAAGGGAATTAAGTTGTTAGTCTGTCAACTCATATAAATTCTTAAAATTGTTCAAATCAAAAATATCAATAGACTAAGTGCATCTTCACACTGTCTTGTGCAGTGGTCTTCAGGTGCTGTCTGGACAGAGTTTGTACGTGCTCCCTGTGGCCTGCATGGATTTTCTCCAGGAGCTCCGGTTTTCTCCCACACTCCAAAGACATACAGGCGTGTAGGCCAATTTGCTTGGTAAAACTGTAAATTGTACCTAGTGTGTGTAGCATAGTGTTAGTGTGCAGGGATTGCTGGTTGGCGCAGTGGGTTGAATGGCCTGTTTCCACACTGGATCTCTAAACTAAACCAAACTAAAGTCAAGCTTTCAGACCGAATCAATGAAGTATCAATTAAACGAGAACGTTAAATGTTTAAGTATTGTGCTCTTATATTTAAGGTAGTTGACAGGTGCCTACAATCACTTTATATACTCTTTTAAGAATCTGTCCATCTTTGACCATTTGTTGACGACAAGTGCTTAACTCACTATCATATTTACACATGACTCCTGCAAACCCAACCTTCATCTATACCAATAATGAACACTCCATAATATCTTACAGACATTTTCCTATTTGAAACAAAGACTCAAAAAGCTTTATTCAAACACCTCCAGGACAAAGTTCCTTATTTCGTGAGGATACCTGCCAAGTAATCCATGCAATTCGAAGGGGAAAAACATTGATAATTCAATGAATACTAATTTTGTTATTGGGACGACATCAGCACTATTACACAGCACAATTAAAAGAATGTTAATGCATTTATCACTGTAGTGATGCAACTCCTCAAAAAGAAGCATGCCATTAATCAACTGTTCAATATGTTCAAACAGGAAGGTTATATGTTAGTTAAGAATTGACACGTTGAGTCCATTCTCTCTATCATTCAGTGATTTTTCATTATCCACTTTTCTCTTCTTTAAAATGACTTCTTTAAAAAGCCACATGGAATTACACATTTTCTAATTATCAGTGAAGATGTGAATGATTAGAACATCACAGATGCTTATATGTTTGATCTGTAGAGTGAAAATAATCAAAAACTAAAATACATTTTAACATTTTTGGTAGTCAAGGAAACGTATTGTCAAGATGGGAGGAATGGGATAATGGGATAACTTGTATGGCCCCCTTTATTCTTGACACCATTTCACAGCTTAGAATTGTCACATGTTTTGTTATGCAACATTAACAAGAGGAGTGTTATAACAAGTGGAGTTGAGTATAAGTGCAAAGAGGTCCTTCTGCAGTTGTACAGGACCTTAGTGAGACCACTGCAGTATTGTGTGCAATTTTGCTCTCCAAATTTGAGGAAGGACATTCTTGCTATTGAGGGAGTGCAGTGTAGGTTTACAAGGTTAATTCCCTGGATGGCGGGACAATCATATGCTGAAAGAACGGAGTGGCTGGGCTTCTATACTCTGAAATTTAGAAGGATGAGAGGGAATCTTATTGATTATTAAGGGTTTGGACACGCTAGACGCAGGAAATGTTCCCGATGTTGGGGGAGTCCGGAACCAGGGCCCACAGTTTAAGAATAAGGGGTAAGCCATTTAGAATAGAGATGAGGAAACACTTTTTCACACAGAGAGTTGTGAGTCTGTGGAATTCTCTGCCTCAGAGCGCGGTGGAGGCCGGCTCTCTGGATACTCTCAAGAGAGAGCTAGATAGGGCTCTTGAAGGTAGCGGATCCACGGGATATGGGGTGTAAGCAGGAACGGGGTACTGATTGTGGATGATCAGCCATGATCACATTGAATGGCGGTGCTGGCCTGAAGGGTCGAATTGCCTACTCCTGCACCTATTGCCTATTGTCTATTGTCTATAAGATGAAGCTGTGAGGTGTTCCCAAGGACACATCCTGAAGTAAACACCACATTTTCTGGAAGTCCTTTAATTCTGTGAAAGTTGTACTTTGGTCTAACAAGGACTTGTTAACCTTCCGTTGTTAGGAGGGATCTGCAGATGCTGGTTTATACTGCAGATAGACACAAATGCTGGAGTAACTCAGCGGGTCAGGCAGCATCTCTGGAGAAAAGGAATAGGTGATGTTTCGGTTCGGAAGCCATCTTCAGATTTTGTCTTTGGCCTTCTATACTGTTCCAATGAAATCTAACATTAACTCAGGGAATTACATCAGTGTTAATGTAAGGTCATGCACCTGTGACAAACATCTAAGTTTTCCCCCTCATCAGATGCTGCCTGAGTATCCTCAACATTTTCTACTTGAATTTCTGGGACATCACTATGTGTTCTTTTCAATTTGCAAAAGGTAACATAAAATCACAGTTATACAGTACGGAAACATGACCTTCATGTCGACTTGTCCATGCTGACCAAGATTCCCCATCTACACAAGTCTCACCTGCCCTTGTTTGGCCCATATCCTCTCCATGTATGTGTCCCAATGTCTATTGAATGTTGTAATAGTCTCTGCCTCAACTACTTCCTATGGCACCAACACATAACTTACACTGGAGAGTGCAAAGGAAACTAAGGTTCTCTTTATGAAGATACATTCTTGCGTTTTCTTTGCTGTTGTAAGCCAAGAAGGATGAGAATCAACATGTTTCTGCTCATCAATAGGCTTTCTGTTAATATAGTGTATACATTTCCTGGCAACAACCCTGGAATCTTAATCAATCACAGGGGATAACTTTGCACAATGACAGGAATAACAGTGGAATAATAACTGGATAACTTTTCAGAGGAATCCTTTCCCTTCAGTTAACGTAAAATAATGACACCGCAAATTGATAATACACACATAGGTGCAAAATGTGCCACTTTCCATCAAATTTCCCAATGTATTCTTAAATGTTGATCTCTAATCTCAAACGTGTAGTCAAATCTAAATGGTGGGTTTAACAAATCAAACGTTTCTTCGCATAGTCACAAGATGACTATGTGACTATGCAAAGAAACTTGCCCATCCTGCACAAAATGGATATAGATCTTTTTTTCTACATTCATCACAGGAGAACAAGACAAATGCTATGATTTCAAAAATCTGCAATTCATTCTTCAAGGTCAGTAAAAGGATTGGCCAAATGTTCTTGTCACCAAATCCAAGTTGATGAGGCATTTTCTAACTTTGTGCATTTGGTGAGTCCCTCACAGTAGCTGCACGGTCTGAAATGTTGGACCTTGATGCTATCATTTTAAAGAAAATTAAACTGTTTCAGTAGGGCAAATATGAATTATAAGACCTTGCTTTCAACTAAGACATTTTAAACGGCAACTTATGAATTTGTAAATGTTGTCCCTCAGGTTTGGTACCAGGAGCTTATTAACTCCAGTATCACAAACATTACCTTCTATGATTTGAACTGATTCAGAATATAGTGTAATGAATTGCAAATGAGGACCATATAATTTTTGTACTTGGATGAATTGAATTAATGAAACAGAACCGTAGATGGGTGCAAGTTTGTTTGGTATGTAAATTTCAAATATTCTTTGATATTCAGCAGGACATCTGACATTTGCAGAAATGTTAGTTGTTAGTTGACAAACTATAAAATTGATTATTTTTGGTAAATTATTCTGCACTACAAGCGTACTTGGTCATGGTCCAAACTGTTTGATTTTTGCAGAAGAAGAGTTCATTTTCCCTCAAGATTAGATTGTGAGATCTATGTCAAATGTTAAAACTTTTCAGAAACATCATATAATGTTTAGTTTCTACCCTCTATGGGGGAGGCTGGGATGGTGTAGGGTAGTCAAATCAGTTGAAAAATCTGTTCACCTTAGCAGCACCTTATCATAGGCCTTCTGAAAATACGAGTACACAAACTGTAAATAAGTCTAAATTGTCTTTCTTGCTTCGCCCCATGGCGATATTACACGTTCCCATAATTTTGTTTGCAACAAATCTTCTCAAATGTTGTTCATTTATAACTTTGCAGCTCCCTTACTTTTTTTTCTGTTCTTTTTTTAATACAGCAGGTTCATGTACAGTACCAGGAGAAAAATGCTTATTAATGTTGTAGGTTGAAGTTTGACAGCTAATCAATAATATCCAGACCAGCTGAGAGGAACACTTTGATGATATGTACCCTCACATTAGAAAATTGCAGTGTGGCTCATTAACCAGGCCTCACTACACAGTGCAACAAATCCATGATGTCCCATTTGTTCAAAGAACAAATGCAACCACTGTCTCCTGTGTGAATGTGACTTAACTCTGTCCAATATTCACATTACATATGGAAGCTGAAAGCTGGATTAATCTTCGACCAATTTTTTGCTGGATGCTTATGTATGTCCCTGGCACAATTTCATGCCACACCATGCAGTGTAAAGATCTGAAGAATTTTGGTGCTTGGAATTACAAAGATTTCCTTGACTTGAGCTTACTACGTGATGGATAGAGTGACATCCACATACAGCAGGTGATTAGAGTCAGCCGTCTCCCTTTCGTACCCTACCAGACTGATTCCTGGGATGTCAGGACTGTCTTATGAAGAAAGACTGGATAGACTTGGTTTATAATCTCTAGAATTTAGGAGATTGAGAGGGGATCTTATAGAAACTTACAAAATTCTTAAGGGGTTGGACAGGCTAGATGCAGGAAGATTGTTCCAGATGTTGGGGAAGTCCAGGACAAGGGGTCACAGATTAAGGATAAGGGGGAAATCCTTTAAAACCGAGATGAGAAGAACTTTTTTCACACAGAGAGTGGTGAATCTCTGGAACTCTCTGCCACAGAGGGTAGTTGAGGCCAGTTCATTGGCTATATTTAAGAGTGAGTTAGATGTGGCCCTTCTGGCTAAGGGGATCAGGGGGTATGGAGAGAAGGCAGGTACGGGATACTGAGTTGGATGATCAGCCATGATCATATTGAATGGCGGTGCAGGCTCGAAGGGCCGAATGGCCCTACTCCTGCACCTAATTTCTATGTTTCTATGTTTCTATGTACTTCTAAAGTATGGGCTTTGTCACTGACCAAGGGATGATCTTGTATAACACAAGCACCATCGGAGGCAGTTTGGATTTAGATTACTACTAGACTAAGTGGGTCCCTTTGGAAAGCCTGGTCCCTCAACACTACCCATTCCCCAACACAATATTCCAGCACTCACCCTTTCCTCCAATGCAACCCTTCCCCAACGCAATATTCCACCACTCACCCATAGCCCCTAACTGCGCAGACGCGGCTCATTTACCCTTAGCCCCCAGTACTACGCTATTTATAAGATCCCTATCTAGCTCTCTCTTGAAAGCATTCAGAGAACCTACCTCCACCGCCCTCTGAGGCAGAGAATTCCACAGACTCACCACTCTCTGTGAGAAAAAAGTGATTCCTCGTCTCCATTCTAAATGGCTTACTCCTTATTCTTAAACGGTGGCCCCAGGTTCTGGACTCCCTCAACATCGGGAACATGTTTCCTGCCTCTAGCGTGTCCAAACCTTTAACAATCTTATATGTTTCAATGAGATACCCTCTCATCCTTCTAAACTCCAGCGTGTACAAGCCCAGCTGCTCCATTCTTTCAGCATATGACAGTCCCCCACCCCGGGAATTAACCTTGTAAACCTATGCTGCACTCCCTCAATAACAAGAATGTCCTTCCTCAAATTAGGGGACCAAAACTGTACACAATACTCCAGGTGTGGTCACACTAGGGCTCTGTACAACTGCAGAAGGACCTCTTTGCTCCTATATTCGATTCCTCTTGTTATAAAGGCCAACGTGCCATTCGCTTTCTTCACCGCCTGCTGTACCTGCATGCTTACTTTCATAGACTGATATACAAGGACCTCCAGGTCCCGTTGTTCTTCCCCTTTTCCCAACTTGATGCCATTTAGACAGTAATCTGCCTTCCTGTTTTGGCTACCAAAGTAGATAACCTCACATTTATCCGCATTAAACTTCATCTGTAATGCATCGGCCCACTCCCCCAACCAGTCCAAGTCACCCTGCACTCTCATAGCATCCTCCTCGCAGTTCACACTGTCACCCACTTTGTGTCATCGGCAAATTTACTAATGTAACTTTGAATCCCTTCATCCAAATCATTGATGTATATTGTAAATAGCTGCGGTCCCAGCACCGAGCCGTGCTGTACCCCACTAGTCACTGCCTACCATTCAGAAAGGGACCCGTAAATCACAACTCTTTTTTTTTCTGTCTGGCAGCAACTTCCCTATCCATGTCAGCACTCTCCGCCCAATACCATGTGCCCTAATTTTGCCCACTAATCTCATATGTGGGACCTTATTAAATGCATTCTGAGTCCAGGTAAGTGGCGGGAGGGGGGGGTGGGTGGGGGTGTGTTGCGGGGTGGGAGTGGAGGTATTAATGCGTTGCATCTCTTGTTGTGTTCTGTAGCCGGTGAAGGGGATCGGCTTCAGGCGGGGGCTGTCGGGGGGTGGTGGGGGGGGGGGGGGGGAGAGTGTCCTGCAGCTGGTGGATGGAGACAGATTCAGGCTGGGGCTGTCGGGAGTCGGTAGGGAGGGGGGATGGTCCTGCAGTCGGGGCATGGGGGCAGTTCCAGGCGGGGGTGTCGGTGGCCGGAGGGGGGGGGGGGGGGGGGGGGAGTGTCCGGCAGCCAGGGGAGGATATCTGGTGGGCTAGTACAGGTGTTGTGGTCCGAAGGGACTGGTTTCACGAGGGCTTGAACCGATATTATGGGCCAAAGGGACATTTCTTGGGCTAGTACAGGCGTTGTGGGCTGGAGGGACTTTTTCCTGAAGGGCTAGTAGAACGGTGGGCCGAATTGACTTTTATTGGGCTAGTATGGGTGTTGTGGGCCAAATGGACTGCAGCAGGTGGAGATGGCTTCAGGCGGAGGTGGGGGGAGGGGGGGGGGGAGCATCTTGCAGCCCGGGGAGAAAGGATGGCTTTGTGTGGGGGCTGTCGGAGCCGGTGGGGGAGTGGAGAGCATCCGGCAGCACAGGGAGGGGGGGGGGGGGGGGGCGGGGCGTTGGGGGGGGGGGGGGGGGGGGGGGGGGATGTGGTGAGAGCGAGTGACCTGCAGCTGGGGGAGGGGCATCCTGCAGCCGGGGGGATGGTAACAGCTTCAGGCGGGGGCTGTCGGGCCGGTGAGGTGGGGGGGGAGTGTCCTATAGCTGGGGGAGGGCAACAGCTTCAGGAGGGGGCTGCCAGGTTACGGGGAGGGTGGGGGGGAAGCGTCCTACAGCCAGGGAGGGGGGGGCGGCTTCATGCGGAGGCTGTCAGGGGCCGGCGGGGGCGAGCGACGTGCAGCCGGGTGAGAGGGGGGCAGTGTCTCCTGCAGCGGGGATGGCTACGGTTTCAGGAGGGGGCTGCCGGGGGCTGTGGAGAACATCCTCCAGCGGGGGGAGGGGGACAGCTTCAGGCGGGGGCTGTCATTGCGAGACATACAGCCCGGGAGGGAGGCAGCTTCAGGCTGGGGCTGTTGGTAGCTGGTTGCGGGGGGAGGGGAATGTCCTGCAGCCGGGGGGAAGGCGCCTGTTCGCGCCAGTGCCCAGCCCCACCAGCGCCCGGCTCCCTCAATCCCCTACTCACACTCCTCACTTCCCCAGGATCTCGATGTTGCAGCAGTCGGTCTTGCAGTCTGCCAGGCTCTGGGCCGCTCCAGGCAGCTTCGAGACAGGCGGCTTCGGGGCAGGCGGCTTCAGACCAGCTTCTGGACTCAGCCCGGCCTCTGGGGCTTTATTCCCTTCACCCAGGGATTGACAGCGGGTGCTGGAGCGGGCATTGCCATCCCGGCGACTGACAGGAGAGAAGACCAATCTGCTGATATTACAATTTTAAACCTTCATAACTTGTAATATTCCAATGATCGGAACAAAACTTGGTGCACTTGTAGTACAGGAGAACGTTGAGTAATGTGCCAAAAAAAGCGTAGGGCTATCTGGTACAGGTTTTGCACAAATGAAAATAAAACGCAAACCGGAAAAGGACAAGATGAGAGTTTTAATTAAGGATAGAAGATAGATAGATAGATAGATAGATAGATAGATAGATAGATAGATAGATAGATAGATAGATAGATAGATAGATAGATAGATAGATAGATAGATAGCTAGATAGATAGATAGATAGATAGATAGATAGATAGATAGATAGATGTACTGTATACAAGTGTAAAAAAGCGTGGTTTGATGGTATCTTGTATTCATTTATTTGTGGCTAGACTTCAGGCCACTCTCTCCCACTTGCTACAGCTGAAACTTAGTTTTGAGTCTCTATTCTTCAACGCCCTCCACAAAACTCTTTGCTTCTACCAACTTAATGATTAACTTTCCCACTTTTGTTGCATGGTTTGATGTCATTTACTTTTGTGAAACACCTTCAATCATTTAAGACACTATGTAAGCATGCTGGCGCCGTACATGGCAGCCGTGCTAACAGCCTGTCTCGTCTTTTCCTTCTTTTGCTGTTTTGATCTGTGTTTACTGTGTTTACTTGTATGTTTTTATTTCATTTTAGTTTTTGTATTATGTGGAGGGGTTTGGGGGAAAACATTTTTTAATCTCTTTCCTCAACGGAAATGCGACTTTTTCATCATATCTCCGTCTGCAATGCAGCTTTAACTGGCGGTCCCTTTGTTAGAGATCAACTGGCAAGCTTGTTGATTTGTAGTCTTTGTAATAATAATGGCCTCACACCATGTCAGGTTATATAGAATTTATTAGGAACAAGCAACACAAGTTCTCACTTACGAGTTCACTTTAAGACTAACGGAATGCAGCAGACCGCGATGCTAACCAGCTAGCGGGTGTAACTACAAATGCATGACTCATAGCATGAGCTACTAATCTACAGAGTTCCAACCGCAGGAGCTTCGACTGCCCCGATCATGGTTGCTTCGATCGCCCTGATGTGGGAGCTTCGATCGCCGACTGTGGGAGCTTTGATTGCCCCAACTGTGGAAGTTTCGATTGCCCCGACCGCGGGAGAAAAGGAGGAAAGAAGGTATAAAGTTATTTGCCTTCCATCATAGTGGGGAATGTGAGGTCGCCGAAAAAACAAGATGGACGTGCTGCCTGCACTGGTGAGGACTCGGAGTGGGTGCCATGCTCTCGGTGTTTTGCATGGACATGGCTCCATGTGGACATCCAGGAGTCTTGTGCGAGTGTGGATGGCTTTCTGACTGTTCGGTTGGACAGGGACTGCAGAGTGAGTGACAGCAGACGGTACAATTCTGGTCACATCATGGTGAAGGAGCGTGTGTGGCCTGGACATTGAACTGATGGCTGTGGGTCTCTGCTCATACTGTGTGTCCTGGGGATTCTCACACACTGTTGTGGTTGCTGATTAAGTCGTTATTTATTTTTTATGTGGTTATGTACCTTGTTGCTTTTTTGTATAACTGTTGGCAAATTAAATTCCTTGTATGTTTACATATTTTACTAATAAATTAATTACAATTACAATCAATTACAATAAATGCAAATTGTCATGTTATATTCAAGATTTTATTTGGGAGCTTATAACCTTAAAGTAACGTTATGGCATAGACATGCAGTTACAAAGCACTAATAATTTCAATGCCTTGCATCTGATTAAATTGCACTTCACTGAAAATTCAACCAGCTACTTCAAGTCTCAAACCCCATTCACTCTGATGGCACAATTTCCTTTGGTGAGATGCCCTTGAAATAGAGTCCAATTTCTCCAGAACAATCATGTTTTCAAAATACTGCATGATCTTCAATAGGCCTATCTGATGATGACAGGCACATACTCAGCGAGTTGATAGATCTGTTTCATTGCTGTTGATCTCTATGGTTCTATGACTCAATTTCATACGTTCATGTTAATAAGTTGTAAGAGCAGAATTAGGCCATTAAGCCAATCAAGTTTACTCCGCCATTCAATCATCTATATTACCCTTTCAACCCCATTCTCCTGCCTTCTCCCCATAATCCCTGACACTAATACTAATCAAGAATCTATCAATATCTGCCTTAAAATATATCCATTAACTTGGTCTCTACAGCCTCCTGTCGCAATGAATTCCACAGACTCACCACCCTCTGACTAAAGAAATTCCTCGATATCTCCTTTCTAAAGGTACGTAATTTATTCCGAGGCTTTGGCCTCTTGTCCCAGACTCGCTATTGGAAACATCCTCTCTATATCCACTCAATCCAGCCCTTTCATTATTCAGTAAGTTTCGATGAGGTCCTCTCATTCTACTAAACTCCTGAAAATACAGTCCCAGTGATGTCAAATATTAATCATATGTTAACCTAATAATTCCTGTGATCATTCTCAGATAGGGAGTAGTAAGGAATAGTTCATCCTCAAAAATCAGATAAATTCTCAGGGCTCCAGGTTTCCTCCACCAGTATACGATTTCTGGACCGACTCCTTCAACCACTCCCACCATGGTTCCCAACTGCTGAGTACTATTCCCCCAAAGAATCTGGTATTTTGGAACTACTACACTCAGCCCCAACCTCTCACCACCCAATCTCCAGGTACCTCCACATCTCCAAGCTCAAAATCTCTAATGAAATCAGGTTAAGACCAATGAGTGGTAACCAATGCAGTGGAATTAAATTATATTAACATTTCTACAGTTTGCACACAACTAAGGCAATTTCTGGCATGCCTATTCATCACCTTTAATTCCACCAATAAACATGCATGTGAAATCTCAGTCTATGTCCCTCAGTGGCATGTATTCAAGAATTATCGAATACTAGCTCACCTCATATTATTATTATGATTAAGTGATGCTTCAGAGAGAGATTATTTTATTCATCAATTGCATGGCATAACATTTCAACAGAACAAATTTTATTTCGGGTCCCAAGACAAGTTGTCAGCTGGATAATAAAATAATGTTTTCTTATGGCTCATCTTTTATAGTTCAGCTTGAATGATCTGAAATTCCATTACTAAATGCTGGAAAGTAAATCCCATCCTGTCATACATTGGCCTGGAATTCGGAGTGTGGTATTCTCTCCAAGAAGATATGCAGGAACTGGATAAACACATAGTGTTTTACTGCACCAAACAAATTGCAATTTGAATTAAGTTACATTAAATTAATTATTTGCGTTTATTTGGACTGTTTTTAAATAAGGTCTGAAGGTTATTGGTGTTTTAAAGTAGCAATGCCTCAGGATTCGTCACCTGAGGCTTAGTCTCTGCTTGTGGTCCATTTAACCTTGCGGGACACCCTGGATACTTGATCCCACAGGTCTACAGAAGATGGGCACTGATTTGGAAAAAAATGTAGAAGTCCAAGTGTAGATTGTGGGTTGGTTTGAGTGGAATCTGTCTTGCTGTTAATCTTTGTATATTCAAGAAATAAATATTATATTAATTTACATTATCGCTGATGTATGCATATTAATATATGCATATTAAGCCAATAACATTTAAATCGATTATATGAAAGCATAGCAAAAGGATTTTACATAAAAATATTTCAATACAAACAAGATAATGAAATAAAATCCCAGAATCACTATTTGCTGAACATTAAAAATAATAATCCTGATGCATCTTCGGGGCTATGGTTTCCATCTGTTGATTTCTACTCTTTTGTTTCTACTGAAGTTAATCACAATTAACAATGTTGGACCAAAAGAAAGACTTGCCCCTATTAGCATCTCAGCTGATTGTTTACCGCAAATGATACCCAATCAAAGCACAGAAAGCTCCCACAAACATCATGAATTGTCCTGTCACCAGCAACACCAACATTTATTTAGACACAAAATGCGGGAACTCAGCGGGAATGGCAGCATTTCTGGATACAAGGTATTTGTGACATTTCGGGTCAAGACACTTCTTCATCTGCAGTTCATTCCTAAACCAACATTTATTTCATGGTTCCAGATGCTGTTGAATCAAACGGCATGCTGGACAATATCAGAGGGCAGTTGAAAGTCAGCACATTGCCGTGCGTTTAGAGTTTCACATCAGTCCAGTCAGACAGATATCTTTTCTCAAGAGACATGAGTAAAGCAAATTAATTTTTCCAACAATCCGGTAGTTTTGTGGACATCATCAATAATATCAGCCTTTTCATTCTGAAATTTATGGAATTGGAATGCATGATGCTTGGTGATGACTGCAGGATTCTGGATGACTGGATGACAATATTTTCATACAACTTGACCACCCTTGGCACTACATTCAGGAAACGATGTACTTTAGACTTTATTTTAGACATACAGAAAGGAAACAGCCCTTTCGGCCCACCATGTTCACACTAACCAGTGATCTCCATACTAATGTACACACACAACAGACATTTTTTACAACTTACCAAAGCCAATTAACCAACAAACCCATACATCTTTGGAATGTGGGAGCAAATCAGAGCACCCGGAGAAAGCCCATGCAATCACAGGGAGAATATATAAACTCCGTACAGACAGCAGCTGAGGTCAGGATCGAACCTGGGCCTCTGACCAGAGCCTCAATATTATTTGTCATCCAGTTCCTGGAGCATTAAGCTGCCAATTCTGTCCCTCCCTTAGTCATGCTTCTATCATGGTTATAATATCTCAGTGCCATGTACCTATCCATGCCATCCATCTTACTTGTCTGGATACTTGCATTTAAATAAAAACAATTTAATTCTATGGTCTTTCCATGCTACCTACCATGCCGGTCTTATCTATTGAACTTGCTCATAATTGACTTCTGTAGTAACAACTCACCATCCTGGAGCCCTGTTTGCGGCCACAGAATCTCCTGCCTGTCCCTGAAACTATTAAGTCTTCAATCACTATAGCCATGTCCAATTTCATCCTTCTCTACTGAGCTTCTGAGCTAGTCTTGGTGCCACAGACCTGGCTGTTTTCTCCATTATCCCCCAATGATCCCTAAAAAGTATACTCGTTTTTGAGGTGAATGTCCAGGGTCAAAAGAAACCTCTCCACATAACGGATCTCAATATAGTGAATCATGGTTATAGCGGACCGAGGCTCCCGTTGCACCGCCCTCTCTCTTCCGCCAGGTTTCACCATGAAGGTATATACAAACTCCGCACAGACAGCACTTGGGTCTTTGGCGGTGTAAGCAATGGATCTACTAGCTGCATCACTATCTATGAACGTGCCTCTGCAAATCTTCTATCAATGAAACTGAGTTCAGTTTCTCTTGACAAGCTAAAATGCTGTTTATTATAATCCACCCCTGTTCATTATAATCCATCTAACAGCATGGATTGGAGTGTCCTTTCCCAGAGTCAGGCCCAAGAGCTTCAGCAGCGGGTGCAGTGCAAACCTTTCCATTGCAGAGCGGGTGAACCCTTGCCGGGGGTTGCCATAAAGGAGGGCTCTGATCGCTGGCCTGGTGACTTCGGCACCAAGCGGCTGTGGTCTGCGGAGCTTCTCACCGTGGACGGGGTGTGGACTTACTATCCGTAGTGTGGCATCCTTGCAGGGGATCGCCAGAGATGAGCTCCAACAACCGGCCTGCGGCCTATAACATCCTGAAGCCACTGTCTCTGGTAGGAAAGTGCCGATTCGGGCATTCCAAGCCGCGGAATGTGTTCGATCGTCCCGACGTCAGAGTTTAGATCATCCCAAGGAGAGGGCCTGTACATCGGGCCGTCCATAGCAGCGACTATGGAGCGTTCATGGCCTCGACTACGGATGAACAAAGGAGGATAAACTTTATTGCCTTCCACCACCGCGAAGAATGTTGTGGTAGATGTTTGTGTTAAATTCTTTTGTGTACCATGTGTTCTTTTTTTAAGTGTATCGCTGCTGGCAAATTTATTTCACTGCACCTCCAGGTGCATGTGACGAATAAATTTGACTTTGACTTTGACCCCGCCGGACATGAATAAAAGGGCTTTCTCACCGTGCGACCTGACGCAAGGCTTAACACGAGTTTAACATCGTTGGAACCTCCTGCGATAACGGTACAGCATTCGTGGACCACCGAGGACCTCCGTGGCGCTAATGGCAGGTAGTCGTGTAACTTTGTACGGTCGGGAGAAAATTCAAACATTTTTGAATTTCTCCAAGAGTGACTTGAGCACTTTTTGGTGAGCGTTGCAACATTGTATGAACGCAGATGCCAGTGCGATATCCGTGCGATAACCGTAATGACTCTTGCAGGTACCATGGGAACTCCTGCGAACGGTAAACCCGGAAGCTTGACAGAGGGGACATAAGGTGAGTAAAAAAGGTGGTCTCAATATCGCCAATGGACCATGTGTCCATCGAGGACGTCCCACCTAATTGTCATTGTTTGGGAATCCTTTTCACAGTAAAAGACTTGCAGAGATGCCTCTCAGAAAAGCGCAAAGAAAGTGGTCAAAGAAAGTCAGAAAGTTTTTAGCCATGCAGGTAAATGAGGAGGAGACTCAGCAAGAGAGACAGGTGGAGAGGCAAGAGGAGATGCCAGAGATACCACTGCCTGTGGGCTCCTTGGAGCAGGGAGAGGGTGATCAAGGTGGATTTGAGATTGCCTCCCCAGTAGCTGTTGCCTCCCCAATAGCCTCAGCAGACGATAACATAAAGGGAAGATGGCAGAAGGTAAGGCTATATAACTTCAACAGGGAACAAGAGGGGGAACTGGTGGAGTGGTACCAATGCAATGAGATTCTCTATGACAAATCCAGAGAGGATTATAGAAATAGGGAGAGAAAGCGCAACCTGCTGGAGACGAAGGCTGCGGAGTATCCCGGGTGCTCATGTGAGTATCTATAACAATATATTAGTTTATGTACAGGAGACCAATTCAATGTTATCCATGATTTAAAAACATACAATGCTACAGATGTAAAAGTGCTGCTTTTGCAGTTACCTTTAATTTATCTTATAAGTCTGTCTGTTCCCTGCAGCTGCAATGTAAAAGTAGTGGCAGACAGCTTTTACACCCTCTTTGTTTGAAGTAGGAATCATGTCTCTAAGAGCCATAAAATAAATTAACAACCAATAAAATAACAACCAGCCTGTACTCGAACCAACTTTGTATAGGCATGTCTGCAAATGAGCCAATTCTACGAACGGAGGATATTTATATATTGTGTGAAAAAAAGTGACATCATTTGTGCCACATGATTAACTACACTACAGTCCACGATGTTCATTCACGATTAACGTGAAAGATCGGGAGATGGACAAGTCACTCGCACAAATGACAGAATTGCCAAGTACCGTGGGAACTCTTTATCTACCCCCGGTTATATCGTGCGGAACTCGTGCTGGACCACGACCACTTCACTCTGGTGACATCTTGCGTCAGGTCGCACCATGAGAACCGGCCATAAGGAAATTAAAGAAAGTGGGGTTAAAATAATTTTAAATTATTAATTTGGGACAAGAAAAGACAATTTGATTAATAAGCTTGACCTGCTATTCAATATGATCATAGGTAACTATAACTCAATCCCGACACAGACAATCTAACTATAACCACATCGTCACATTCTTACCTATCCGTCATTTCACACCAGTCCTTATCAAAAATCTCTCAATTTTTTAATTATTCCAATATTGTGCTTTTTGAGCACCTTCAAGGAAGAAAATCCTGAGAAAAAACAATATGCCTCATCATTGGATGTCCACCTTATTTTTTATATTTTTAGTTCTACGAGAGGAAATATCATCTCCATATCCAACCTGTCAAGACCCATCAGGATTTAAAGATTCAATCAATATTTCCTTGTATTTTTCTAAACTTTGGCAGATAAAAGCCCAGTGTGTCCAGTCTTTCTTTATAAGGCAACCTTCACATTCTAGGTTTCACTCAAGTAAACCTTCCCTGAATTGTTTCCAAACCTTTAATATCCTTCCATAAATAAGGGTGCCAACATTGTACCACACCCCAGATGTAGTCTCATTAATGGCTAAATCAACTGCAACATAACCTCCTTCCTTTTGTAGCCATTCATCTAGCAATAAATAACATTATGTTACTTTTTTCTAATTCATTGCTCTACCTACATACCAGTCAAGTCATGCATTAGAACACCCAGATCCCTCTGTAAGTTAGTTCTCCAGTCCCTCCCCATTAAGATAGTATACTTATTTTTCTTGTCAAAAGGGAAAATTTCATATTTCCGCACATCATGTTCAGATTCGGTTTCTACTGAATGCTATTTTACTACCACAAAATTCACTATTCTAAATATGTGCATACTCTTCAACAAATGCATGTTGTGGGTACAGCATGTATAATTACCTAAAGAGCATTGCATGTATTCATCAAAGCTGCTCCAACACCAGCTCCTCAATCCATGATCGACGCAATCATAGTTGTTGTCTAATAAAAAGGAATAGCAGATGCTGGTTTATACCAAAGAGAGACACAAAATGCTGGTGTAACTCAGCGGGTCAGGCAGTATCTCTGGAGAAAATGGATAGGTGACGTTTCGGGTTGGAGCCTTCTTCAGACTGATTGTGTGGGGGTGGGGGTTCGATATATAAATGAGTGTGTGTTTGTGTTTATATTTATATACACATACATATGCGCACAGACACACACATATATATACATATATATATATTTATATATATACATATACATATATATATACATACACACATATATATACACATATATATATATACATATATATATACACACACAAATATATACACACACATACACACACACACATACACACATATATATATATATATATATATATATATATATATATATATATATACACATCTTCTATTATATTACTAAAAGTCTCATCTTGACCACTTCCTGTCTACGTTGTAAATAAATTTTCAAAAAAAACGCTACACTATATTGCAATGGTTTCTTCGCCACATTACTCACCGTCTTCCTCTCCTCCAACTGCCCCAAGGTTTTTTCCGATTGGTGAAATAATAAAACATATATGAATGTTTAAAAATGGTCTTCTAGCCTGTCAGTCATATTATAATGGTAACGCCCCTTCCGGGGGGCCAGAAAAATAAATCCCCTGAGTCCTGACGTGAGTCAGTCATCCCAGAAGACCGTGATTGAGAGTCCAGAACTGTGAGTCTATGCCGTGAGTGAGCTGAATTGTGAGTCTACTCGATGCATGAAGTGAATAGTTGGTCTGCAGTGTGCTGCTTGAACTGAATTGAAGGTTTGGTCTGCACTGTGCTGCTTGAACTGAATTGAAGGGTTGGTCAGCACGATGCTGCTTGAACTGAATTGAAGGAGGACTTCCAGTGGCGCTATGCAGGGGTAAAGCCACATGCCAGCTAGCTCCGAGAAAACCCGACTAAAAGGGGAGAAAATCGGGACGGGCCTGTTGAAACTTACCGGCTGCTTGAGGGGTGCGTGACGTCATCAGAACGCGACTCTGGCTGTTTAAATGTCGGTAAGGTGCACACCCCCGCGGAAAAACATTACAAGATGAACAGGCCCGACTGAAGCCTTGGCCTCAATTTCAGCGCCAGCCCAAGAAGAAGCTTCTATACAGCTTCCAATGTTAAAGTAAAAAAAAGTCGGAATAGAGGAATTTCAAAATATAGTTGGGGAAGAACTTTCAACTATGAAGGAGGAATTGAAGAATTTGAAGGCAGAAATATCAACTAGCATCAGTAAAGAAATGTCATCATTAGTGAAAGAAGGATTGAAGGAACAATTGTCATATTTTCTCCGGGAAGGACTATCCACTGTGAAGGACAAAATATTTGGAAGAATGGACGAACACATGGTGGAGTTAAATTCTAATCTTTCAAAACTTGAAATTCGAATTTAATAGCAAGTTTGATCCTATTATCGTTACGGTGAAGCAACATGGTGAGGCTATATGTGAATTGGAAACACTAGCTGAGTCAAGTGCTGATACAACAACAATGGTATTAACAGAGACTCAGTGCCTATCTAAGTTATTAAGTAAAGTTACTGAAGAATATATTGATTTAGAGGGATGCTCTAAACGTTAGAACTTAAGGATTGCTGGACTTACAGAGGGCAGAGAGAAAGATAAAAACATCTGTGATTTTATTGCTGAACTTCTACAGCACACTTTACAACTGGATGCAAAACCTCTGCTGGACTGAGCACACAGAGCATTGAGAGCTCGACCGAATGCTGACGCTGCCCCAAGACATCTGATATTGAAGGTGCACTACGAGCGTGTTTTAGAAGAATTAGCACCAACAGAAATTTAACATTCCAAGGCAATAACATTTGTATTTTCAGAGATTACCCTGCTGAGGTTGTTAACAGAAGAGCACTTTTTAATGACACAAGAGCAATTCTCAGGAAGATACAAAACCTAAGATTTGGACTGCTGTACCCTGCCGAGTTGCGAGCCACCTACACGAATACATTAACCTTCTTTACTGATCACAAGAAAGCACTCAAATTCGCTCGGAAGACAGAAAAATCCTTGGCTGGATATCGTCCTATGGCTTTAATAGCCGGCAGAGAATAGACTGGACTTTAAGTTATTATAACCTAAGATCTAACTTGGCAGAACAAGTTAATTTGCTATTAATTATTATTAACTATTACCAGTAAAAATTTATCATAAATTACTATAAATAAGAAATGTAAGCAATACTTGAGTTATGTTTATCTTTAACATTTAACTAACAATTTTTTAAGATAAAAAATGTCCTTCTGTTGGATTAATTTCACTTGGACCTGTCCTGTTTGCCTCCCCTTTTTTTAATATCATTTTATATTGGAAATGTTTTGGGTTTTTTTAAACCGGAGTTAGTGTTATTTTTTACAAAAGCTACGGAAGTCGGCAGATTTTTTGCCACATTAGGGTGGCTCTCACTAACTGTAGATGTAGTTTTAGTTGTTTTTATTACTTTTCCAGCACCCTTTTAATTATCTTTTTTTAGGAGACACTTTCGGGAGAAAGATCAAATACATCCAAAACCCATCCATCCTACAGTCAGGTGAAATGCCGTGTTAAACCATTTACTTTTCTACAGACTATTTAACCCATAAGATTCAAGACACTACTTTGAAAATTGGGGTTTACCATTCAAACATATCTCATCTATCATTGATACTGAAGGTAGATATGTTATATTAGTGGGTGAATTGCACTCAACAAGATTGATATTGGTTAATATCTATACACCAAACTTTGATAACCCATTATTTTTTAAGAAAATATTTAATACTATCCCAGAATTCGGACAGTATAATTTGATAATCGGCGGAGATTTAAATTGTACATCAGATCCCTATTTGGACAGATCGTCAACTCAAAATAAAATCAAATCCAAGACGTGTGAACTATTAAATTCATATATAAACACTGCCAATATTAAAGATGTTTGGAGAATTGAAAATCCCTCGGGGCGAGAGTGTTCATTTTATTCTCCAGTGCACAAAATTTACTCAAGAATTGATTATTTCTTAGTGGATTCCAAACTTATTCCCTACACGTATAACTCAAAATATCATAACATTAATATTTCCGAACATTCTCCCTTAACTTTTATGGTAAAAGTACAAGGAATATCGGAGAAGCAGACACACTGGAAATTCAATCCACAAATTCTATAATGACAGGGCATGTTATGACTACCTCAACACGCAGATCAAAATGTTTTTTCAGATGAATGACCTTCCAGAAACATCTGCTTCCCTTTTATGGGAAACATTTAAAACATTTGTCAGAGGGTGTCTTATTTCATTTCAAGCTTCTCAAAACAAGAAGCATCGTGCTGAACAACATGAAATAGAAAGAGAGATAAGACAGTTAGACACATAAAATGCGATCGCTCCTTCTATGATAAAACATAACAAAATTGCTGCTCTCAAATATAGGTTAAACTATATACTCTCAGCTCAAATTTTAAGGCTATTCCAGCATACTAAACAAATACACTTTAAATTTGGCGATAAACCACATAAATTGTTGGTGCGTCAATTCTGTAAATTAGAGGACGAACGAACAATCTACAAAATCAGATCAGAGAAGGGAGATTTTCTCACACTACCTAAGGACATTAATGATAGATTCTTGCAATTTTTCCAGACACTATACTCAGCAAAAACAACAGCTCAGTGAACATGCAACATTTTCTGCAGAAATGCAACCTCTCAGGTTTAAATGAGAGAGATAGACTTATTGGGCGCAGACCATTAACATATTGAAGAAACTATCAGATCTCTGAAAAATGGGAAGACCCCTGGCTCCGACGGTATGAACAATGAATTTCATTTAAAAAAAATGAGTGGCCTGGTCGCCCCACGTTTACAGGCTCTATATAGTTACGCTTTTAAACAACAGATATTGCCACAAACTCTGACTGAATCAACAATAACACTTATTCCAAAAAATGATAAGGATCTTGAAGACCCAGGCTCATAGAGAGCCATAGCCCTTTAAAACACTAATCAGAAGATACTAGCCAAAATGTTAGCTCACAGACTAAGTTTGGTGATCCACAAGTTAATACATCCCGACCAATCAGGTTTTATCCCAAAACAATATTCATTCTATAATCTAAGACATTTGTTTAATATAATATATTCAAATGGAATATTAAATGAAGATTTATCAATCATTTCATTAGATGCTGAAAAAGCATTTCATCAGGTGGAATGGCCCTACTTCTTTTCGGTGATGGAAAAATTTAATCTCGGTGAAACTTCTGTTCATGGGTGAAACTCCTATATACAAACCCAACAACTAGAATATTGACAAATAAAATGTTGTCACCTAAATTTAATTTATCAAGAGGGTGTAGAAGGATGTCCACTTTCCCCGCTCTTATTTGCCCTTGTCAGAAAACCACTCGCAGAGAGCATTAGATCCCACTCAGAAATTCATGGGTATAACACTAAACATACAGTTAATAAAATGTCTTTATATGCAGACGATGTATTATTATACATCACAAACCCAGAAATTAGCTTTTCGAGTTTCTCATAAGTCAATTTGGTTCATTCTCGTGATATAGAATTAATTGGAATAAAAGCAAAATTATGCTAATAATGGAACAAAACCTGCTTATACTTCAACAGTATCCTTTTAAAATTGCCTACGCAAAATTTAAATACCTTGGAATCTATGTGACCAAGAAATATACTTCTTTATTCAAATCCAATATTCCCCCTCTACTTACTAAATTACACAGAAATATCCAATATTGGAAAACATCCATTTCGTTAGTTGGTTGAATTAATGCTATAAAGATGATTTTTCTCCCACAATTATTATACTTATTCCAATCAATTCCGATATATCTCCCAAAATAATTCTTCAAAAAAATTGATTCAATTGTTACAAATTTTATCTGGGACAGAATAAATAAAAAAAAAACACTTATGCAAGTCCAAAGTTAATGGAGGATTAGCTCTACCAAACTTTCTATTTTATTACTGGGCAGTTAATATTAAAAATATAACCTTCTGGCTGGATGACATTGATCAACAGCCAGACTGGCTAAAGATGGAGAAGGAAGACTGCTTACCTTTTGAAATAGGCTCGATTCTTTTAGCTCCGATTAATTTGAATAAAAAAACATACGGAGGAAATCCGATTATACATAGTGCTATACTTATGTGGAAACAATTAAAACCCACTCTAAAATTGAGTAATTTATCGCTTTTTCTTCCGATTGCAAATAACCCTTCTTTTAAAACGTCTATTTTAGATAGAGGATTTGTCCAATGGTAAACCCATGTAATTAAAATGGTGGGAGACCTTTATCAAAAAGGCATTTCCCTCTCATTTCAGGAACTACAGCAGAAATACAAGTTACACGCTAATAATTTTTTTAGAAATTTGCAACTTAGAGACTATGTAAAACTATACACACAAGACTATAGATGTAAGGGTTCAGAAAACCTTGATGATTGTTTGAATAGACATCCCAATACAAATAAATTGATATCATATATCTATAAGATCCTCGTAGATACTGAGGTTTCGTCTTCAGAATCATACAGACGAGCAAGGGAGAACGAGTTGGCTCAACCCATAATAAAAGACACATGGGATGAAAGCTTACAATATATAAATCACTGTTCGTTAAATGCTAGACACTCGTTAACCATATAACCATATAACAATTACAGCACGGAAACTGGCCATCTCGGCCCTACAAGTCCATGCCGAACAACGTTTTTTCCCTTAGTCCCACCTGCCTGCACTCATACCATAACCCTCCATTCCCTTCTCGTCCATATGCCTATCCAATTTATTTTTAAATGATACCAACGAACCTGCCTCCACCACTTCCACTGGAAGCTCATTCCACACCGCTACCACTCTCTGAGTAAAGAAGTTCCCCCTCATGTTACCCCTAAACTTCTGTCCCTTAATTCTGAAGTCATGTCCTCTTGTTTGAATCTTCCCTATTCTCAAAGGGAAAAGCTTGTCCACATCAACTCTGTCTATCCCTCTCATCATTTTAAAGACCTCTATCAAGTCCCCCCTTAACCTTCTGCGCTCCAGAGAATAAAGACCTAACTTATTCAACCTATCTCTGTAACTTAGTTGTTGAAACCCAGGCAACATTCTAGTAAATCTCTTCTGTACTCTCTCTATTTTGTTGACATCCTTCCTATAATTGGGCGACCAAAATTGTACACCATACTCCAGATTTGGTCTCACCAATGCCTTGTAACATTTTAACATTACATCCCAGCTTTTATACTCAATGCTCTGATTTATAAAGGCTAGCATACCAAAAGCGTTCTTTACCACCCTATCTATATGAGATTCCACCTTCAAGGAACTATGCACGGTTATTCCCAGATCCCTCTGTTCAACTGTAATCCTTGATACAATTTAAAATACTATATAGATTACATTATTTTAAGGCAAAATTAAATAGGATTTTTCCAAATATTTCCCCTCTCTGTGATAAATGTCAATTTCTAGAAGCCAAATTAACGCACACCTTTGTAGTATAAAAATTCAAAATTTTTGGGCGGACGTTTTAAAAATTATTTCTCAAGTTATCAATATCCAACTGGACCCAGATCCAAAATTAATAATATTAGGATTATCAACACATAGCACAAACTTTACGATAAGTCAGAGACAATTTCTTGATTACAGTCTAATAACTATGATAAAATTAATACTAACATTTTAGAAAAACCAGCAGCCCCCACAATTAAAATGTGGATTACGGAAATTAATGAGACCTTGCATTAGAAAAAAATAAGATTTGTTTTAATTGACAAACCAGAATTATTTGTTAGAATATTGAATGTATTGAATTCTTGATAAAAGTGAATTTGTTTAACACAAAATCAGGGTTGAAACCAGAGTTTGGGTTTGGATGAAAAGTTATACTCAACATTTCCTGGATTTTGGCCACAATCGTGTCATTGTTAGTTTCCTATTTTGTCCCGTTTTTCCCTCTATTAGATTTTAGTTTCTCTCATCTTTTTCTCTCTTTATCTTTATACTTAAAAAAAAAATGTTTAAACTGAAGCTATATAAGAAATGTAACAAAGGGGACTATGAAGGCATGAGAGGGGAGCTGGCCAAGGTAGACTGGAAAGGGATCCTGGCAGGAATGATGGTGGAACAGCAATGGCAGGAATTTCTGGGCATAATCTGGAAGACACAGGATCATTTCATTCCAAAAAGGAAGAAAGATTCTAAGGGGAGTAGGAGACAACCGTGGCTGACAAGAGAAGTTAGGGATAGAATAAAACTAAAAGAAAAGATGTATAACACAGCAAAGAGTAGCCGGAAGCCAGAGGATTGGGAAACTTTCATAGGACTACAGAAGGAAACAAAACGGGCAATACGGGCTGAAATGATGAAATACGAGGGGAAGCTGGCTAGGAATATAAAGAAGGACAGTAAAAGCTTCTTTAGATATGTTAAAGGAAAAAGAGTAGCAAAGTCAAATGTGGGTCCCTTGAAGGTCGACACAGGTGAAATTATTATGGGCAACAAGGAAATGGCAGAAGAGTTGAATAGGGCCCGGATCTGTCTTCACTAAGGAAGACACAAACAATCTCCGAGATGTACTGGAGGACAGAGGATATCAGGGCAGAGGAACTGAAATAAATTTTCATTAAGCGAGAAATAGTATTGGGTAAGCTAATTGGACTGAAGGATAATAAATCCCCTGGATCTGATGGTCTGTATCCCAGTGTCCTCAGGGAGGTGGCTCTAAAAATAGTGGACGCATTGGTGATCATTTTCCAATTTTCAATAGATTCAGGATCTGTTCCAGTGGAATGGAGGATAGCTAATGTTATCCCACTTTTCAAGAAAGGAGCGAGAGAGAAAACGGGGAATTACAGACCAGTTAGCCTGAATTTGGTGGTGGGAAAGATGCTGGAGTCAATTATTAAAGAGGTAATAATGGGGCATTTGGATAGCAGTAAAAGGATTAGTCCAAGTCAACATGGATTTATGAAAGGGAAATCATGCTTGACTAATCTTTTGGAATTTTTTGAGGATGTGACAAGTAAAATGAATGAAGGGGTGCCAGTGGATGTAGTGTATCTAGACTTTCAGAAAGCCTTTGATAAGGTCCCGCACGGGAGACTGGTGACTAAAATTAGAGCACATGGTATTGGGTCTAGGGTGTTGACATGGATAGAAAATTGGTTGGCAGACCAAAAGCAAAGAGTAGGAGTGAACGTGTCCTTTTCAGAATGGCAGGCAGTGACGAGTGGAATGCCGCAAGGCCGCAACTATTTACCATATATATTAATTATTTGGAAGAGGGAATTAGGAGCAACACTAGCAAGTTTGCAGATGACACAAAGTTGGATGGCAGTGTGAACTGTGAAGAGGATGTTAGGAGGTTGCAGGGTGACCTGGACAGGTTGAGTGAGTGGGCAGATGCGTGGCAGATGCAGTATAATATAGATAAATGTGAGGTTATCCACTTTGGCGGCAAAACAAGGGGGTAGATTATTATCTCAATGGGGTTAGGTTAGGTAAGGGGCAGGTACAGTGAGACCTGAGTGTCCTTGTACACCGGTCACTGAAAGTTGGCATGCAGGTACAGCAGGCAGTGAAGAAATGTTGGCCTTCATTACAAGAGGATTTCAGTATAGGAGTAAAGAGGTTCTTCTGCAGTTGTATAGGGCTCTGGTGAGACCACATCTGGAGTATTGTGTACAGTTTTGGTCTCCTAATTTGAGGAAGGACATCCTTGTTTTTGAGGCAGTGCAGCATACGTTCACGAGATTGATCCCTGGGATGGCGGGACTGTCATATGATGAAAGATTGAAAAGACTAGGGTTGTATTCACTGGAGTTTAGAAGGATGAGGGGGTATCTTATAGAAACATATAAAATTATAAAATGACTGGTCAAGCTGATGCAGGAAAAATGTTCCCAATGTTGGGCAAGTCCAGAACCAGGGGCCACAGTCTTAGAATAAAGTGTAGATAGAGCTCTAGGGGCAAGTGGAGTCAAGGGATATGGGGAGAAGGCAGGCACGGGTTATTGATAGAGGACGATCAGCCATGATCACAATGAATGGCGGTGCTGGCTCAAAGGGCCGAAAGGCCTCCTCCTGCACCTATTTTCTATGTTTCTATGTTTCTTTGTAATTGAAGAGTTGGTCTGCACTGTGCTGCTTGAACTGAATTGAAGAGTTGGTCTGCACTGTGTTGCTTGAATTGAATGTCGCACCCATTCTGGAAGTCCCACTCAGGAGAGAGGCTGCGCTCAGCCACGTGAATAGATTCAAGAGAGTTTTACTGTCATACAGTGGCTTGCAAAAGTATTCATACCCCTTGAACTTTTCCACATTTTGTCACGTTACAACCACAAATGTAAATGTATTTTATTGGGATTTTATGTGATAGACCAACACAAAGTGGTGCATAATTGTGAAGTGGAAGGAAAATGATACATGGTTTTCAATTTTTTTTACAAATCAAAAACTGAAAAGTGTGGTGTGCAAAATATTCAGCCCCCCTGAGTCAATACTTTGTAGAACCACCCTTCACTGCAATTACAGCTCCAAGTCTTTTGGGGGTATGTCTCTACCAGCTTTGCACATCTAGAGACTGAAATTTTTGCCCATTATTCATTGCAAAATAGCTCAAGCTCAGTCAGATTAGATGGAGAGCATCTGTGAACAGCGATTTTCAAGTCTTGACAGAGATTCTCAATTGGATTAAGTCTAGACTTTGACTGGGCCATTCTAACACATGAATATGCTTTGATCCAAACCATTCCATTGTAGCTCTGGGTGTATGTTTAGGGTCGTTGTCCTCCTGGAAGATGAACCTCTGCCCCAGCTCAAGTCTTTTGCAGACTCTAACAGGTTTTCTTCCAAGATTGCCCTGTATTTGGCTCCATCCATCTTCCCATCAACTCTGACCAGCTTCCTTGTCCCTGCTGAAGAAAAGCATCCCCACAGCATGATGCTCCCACCACCATGTTTCACAGTGGAGATGGTGTGTTCAGGGTGATGTGCAGTGTTAGTTTTCCACCACACATAGCGTTTTGCATTTAGGCCAACAACTTCAATTTTGGTCTCATCTGACCAGAGCACCTTCCTCCACATGTTTGCTGTGTCCCTCACATGGCTTGTGGCAAACTGCAAACGGGACTTCTTATGGCTTTTTTTCAACAATGTCTTTCTTCTTGCCACTCTTCCATAAAGGTCCGATTTGTGGAGTGCACGACTAATAATTGTCCTGTGGACAGATTCTCCGACCTGAGCTGTGGATCTATGCAGCTCCTCCAGAGTTACCATGGGCCTCTTGGCTGCTTCTCTGATCAATGCTTTCCTTGCCCGGCCTGTCAGTTTAGGTGGCCGGCCATGTCTTGGTAGGTTTGCAGTTGTGCCATACTCTTTCCATTTTCGGATGATGGATTGAACAGTGCTCCGTGTGATGTTCAAAGCTTGGGATATTTTCTTATAACCTAACCCTGCTTTAAACTTCTCCACAACTTGATCCCTGAACTGTCTGGTGTGTTCCTTGGGTTTCATGATGCTGTTTGTTCACTAATGTTCTCTAATAAACCTCTGAGGCCATCACAGAACAGCTGTATTTTTACTGAGATTAGATTACACACAAGTGGACTCTATTTAGTAATTAGGTGACTTCTGAAGGCAATTGGTTGCACTGGATTTTATTTAGAGGTATCAGAGTAAAGGGGGCTGAATACTTTTGCACGCCACACTTTTCAGTTTTTTATTTGTAAAAACAATTGAAAACCATGCATCATTTTCCTTCCACTTCACAATTATGTGCCACTTTGTGTTGGTCTATCACATAAAATCCCAATAAAATATATTTACGTTTGTGGTTGTAACGTGACAAAATGTGGAAAAGTTCAAGGGGTATGAATACTTTTGCACGCCACTGTTTATGTGGTGTATGAGTGTGTGAGAGTTTGTGATGGATGGTGTGAGTGTGTGCGTGGGAGATGGTATGTGTGTGAGATGGAGGGTGTGTGTGTGTGTGAGAGATAGAGGGTGTGTATGTGAGGCTGTATGTGAGATGGAGGGTGTGTGTGTGATGGAGTGTGTGTGTGTTTGTATGTGTGTGAGATGGATTGTGTGTGTGTAATGGAGGGTGTGTGTGTGATGGAGGAAGTTTGTGTGTGAGCCCAACAGCCGTGAGTGTGTCAACTGCCAGCCCACCAGCCGTAAGTGTGTCAACTACCTACCAACAGCCATGAGTGAGTCAACTGCCAGCCCACCAACCATGAGTGAGTCAACTGCCAGCTGACCAGCCATGTGTGAGTCAACTGCCAGCCCACGAGCCACGAGTGAGTCAACTGCCAGCCTACCAGCCGTGAGTCAACTGCCAGCACCCCAGCCATAAGTGAGTCAACTTCCTGCCCACCAGCCGTGAGTGAGTAGGCTGCCAGCCCACCAGCCGTGAGTGAGTCGGCTGCCAGCCCACCAGGCCCCTGAGTGACTGAGCTGCCACCCGTCAGGCCCAAGTGACTGAGCTGCCAGCCCCCAGGCCCGAGTGACTGAGCAGCCAGCCCACCAGGCCTGAGTGACTGAGCTGTCCTCTAGGAAACCAGTCTATACTAGCCCTGTGGAAACCTGTCCCTTTGGCCCACGACATCCATACTAGCGCTCCAGAAAGCCCACTGCCCCCCCCCCCCCCCCCCCCCCCCCCCCCCCCCCCCCCCCCCCCCCCCCCCCACCACTGGCCACAATACAATATTGGAATTGATGGAGAGATGGAATATTGCATTGGGGGACCAGCCTTCTCATTTGAACATGGGACCCAACGGGTTCCACTTAGTCTAGTATATATATAAAAGGGAAAGTTTTAATAACAACCTGATTGGAAACTTTTCAACTCAAAGGGTGGTGGGTATATGGAATCAGCTAATTTGCTGCCAGTGGTTGTTGTTGAAATAGGTACAATAACAACATTTAAAATACACTTGGACAGGTACATGGATAGGAAAGGTTATGAGAAATGGACCAAATATGGACAAATGGGACGAGCTTAGGTGGGTCATCTTTGCTGGCATACATTGGCCGGTATGGACAAGTTGGGCTGCAGGGCATTTTTTGTCATTCTGTATGGTACTATGAATACTTAGGATCAGAGCAGTAGGAGCATAAGAGTCTTGTTAGTACTTGCTAATTCCCCTGCAGGTCATAAACTATATCGACTCAGGAATATATAGCTACATGTAATGTGATACTACACCAGAGATTTAAGAAGGGCAACAAGAAATGCTGAACTTGCCAGTACCTCCACATCAGGTTAATCAATTAAAGAAAAACAATTTTCCCTTGAGAGAGGGTTGAGAATCTAGTCATCGTTCCAGTCACTTATATTTGGATTGAAACATTCTTACTCAAAGGCAATCTTCCTCCCACACATTGGAACACACTGCTGTGACCATCACCTCCAGGGTGGCCTCAGAGAACTTGAAGGCCGGCATCAGAAACATTTTCTATGAATAAATCTTCTAGCCGAACTCATTCAAAGGGAAACGCAAGAGAAAAGCTTTCAAGATGTTGCTGTGAAAAGGCAGCTGGACTTCCTCAGAGATTCACTTCAGAGCCTACACATGAAATGGGATATTATTTGAATAACATTCTCCTCAGCTGAAGCACCCGTGAGAATAGTGCTACAAGAGATTCAATGACTTGACAAGGGCAGAAGGGTAATGCTTCAGTTCTCTCCCTTTTCTTCCTTCAACTATCCAACTGCTCCGACCTATTATAATCGTCAACCACACTTGGTTTCGGAAAGATTGGAAAGTAAAAGGGAGTAAAATAGATTTATACAAAAAAGGAGCTTTGTGCAATCTCAGGGTAGCGCAAGAAGCTAACAAAAATCAATGAGATACTTTTGAAGTGCAGTCACCATATCACACAAGAAACGTGATACAAATTTGTTTATCATAGCAATGCGATAATTAAAAACATTGATTTGTGGGGCAGGAGATAAATATTTGCCAGAAATCTGAAGCTAACTCCACTGCTGACCTTTGAGACCACATCAAGCAATATTTCTGTTCATCTGTGGAAGAGGCAGAGGTTCTGTTCTGTCTGATGTGAACGTTACTGTGCTAGAGAAACAGACTGGAATTTCATGTTCAAATCTCTCAAGTAGCTCTTGAACTCAAAGCCGTCTGACTCAGTGCCAAGATTATGACCAACAGAAACACTGAACCAAAACAATACAGCAGCACACTTTCAATTTAACAAAGGTTTTGCACTCTAGAACTGCCAAGGGGGTATTGAAGTGAGCCGACATTGCCAATTGTATCCTGATCAGCATGAAAGCAGCCGATTTGCACAACTTTCAATATGGGCTAGAAACAAAATTATTCTCATTTGTTGAAGCTAGTTTTACAAATCCTAACCATTTTTTAAATTACCTTCATACAGGTTTCTTTATATTTAATACTATCTTTGAAAAGCAATGACATTAAAAAAAACAATTTGCAGGCTTGTTTTGGAATCTGTAGTAGATGAAAAGAGAGTCAAGAGTGAGTCAATTGAGAGTGTTTTTATTGGCAAATGTCCCAAAACAGAACAATTAAATTATTGCATGCAGGCCAAATGCTGAGGCTAGAGACTTAGGATTTTACTTCGGAGTCACGTGAGTGACTACATGAAGAAGGTCGTCAAGGCGCCTGCGCATTATTTTCTTTACATCTGATGTGTGTGCAACGGTTAAGGTGTGCTGCTCCTGCCAGCAGTAAGTTTAAACCTGCAAGGTAAGTTTAAAACTTATTTCTAGGTTTGTTTTTTGTATTGCAGGAAGCTATTTATAGTTTGCCTGCTGGATTTGGGGCGAGTCGGACGGTTATAGACTGTGGGGAGTCTCGGTCTGGACCGCGGAAGCGCGGGTAGCTGGCGGCCGTTGGGTTCGCTTCCCAAGTCGCTGACAAGGAGGTCAGCGACACCCAGGAGGGGAGTGCGAGTGGTGGTTCCCCAGGAAAGGGGGTAGACCAAGAGAAAGTTGATCTCGCTACCCCAGTAGCGACAATGGGGTCAGCAGCTCCCACACCACCATGGTTCCCCAGTAAACGGGTAAAACCAGCAGAAAACCGGTCTCCCTACCCGAGTCGCTGAGAGTGGGGTCAGTGGCTCCCAAACCGCAATGGTGCCCCAGAGACGGGGTCAAACCACGAGGAAGCCGGTCAGGCCTTGGGACTCGGGCGAGTCAGGCCAGGACGGTTCCCCTCTTTCAATGGGTATGTCTGCGGATCCCTTAACGCACATGGAGCACCTGATGGAGAGGTGCCCCATAATGATATACTCCAAAGGAGGGAGTTATCAGCCCGGGTATTATGGAGAACCCGCAGGCAGCGGCACCTGTTTCTGGGCTACACAATGTCTCCCTCTCTGAGGAGGGGAGCATTCAGGGTCAGTTTCAGTCCGACTATGAGCAAAAGTCCTGATATAGGTCCGTAGGAGGGGCCATGTCAGCGCAGGTATCCTCAGGGGCCTGCGGCAGCACCTGTTTTCAGGGCTGCCTACGAATCTCCCTCTCTGTGGAGGGGAGTGTGAGGAAATACTCGCAAGCAAAGGGATTACTGCCAGAAGAATTGGTTCCAGCCGTTGGCAGGAAACCCGGAAGGGGCCAGAGTTTCCACTCACGCTACAAGTGCCAGCAGTGAACAGCGCTATCATGGGTGACATGGAGGAAATGAAACCAGCCGCCGATTGTCTTCAGGTAAGAGGTATCCAACAGGTATACCTGGATGAGGAAGGTAAAGCTGGTGGACTGATCAAGGTACAAACGTTCATCGTATCGGCGACGACACACCCCACGCCTCATCGGCAGTAAGCAGTTCACCGAAACTGGTGGCAGCTTGAAAGCTGGACAGAAGCCTTTCAGGCCAATGTTAAAACTGGTCTCAGGAAATATGGAATCAACATACACTACCAGGGCCGTTGAGCTTTCCATAGACCACCGGTAACCATGGAGGTAGGTGGGTCTGGTTTTTCCGAAACATGGGGTAAGTGGAGCATTTACAAGTTGGTAATATTTACAATTGCTTTTGTACAAAAGAAAATGATAATATGAGATTGGGATATGATTGCACAGTATACAAAGGTACCAAGCTTGGTTTGGAATTGGGGCCAGAGTTGTCTTTCGAGGCAGGCTCAGTATTACGGCCAGGATTGCCTTCTGAGACAAGCTCAGGAATTGGCCAGAGTTGTCTTTCGAGGCAGACTCAGAATTATGGCCGGAGTAGCCTTTCAAGGCAGGCCCAGTATTATGGCCAGAGTTGGCATTCTAGGCAGGCACAGAATTATGGCAGGCGTGGCCTGTTCATTGTGAAAGATGGAGGATGTCGGTTCATAATTGATTTAACTTGCATGTGCAACATAGATTTTTCAGTATATGAAACGTTGTAACTGTCTAACAAACTGATTTCCTTAGGATCTTTATGACATGCATCGATTTCAAAGGCATACTATTAAGGTCCCATTCACAGGGATCCCAGGAGACATTTGGTATTCATCAAATTCATCATAACAGTTAATGCGTTGCAAATGGGTTACTTCAGCTCCCAGGTCATCTACCAAATTACTAAACCGTTGCTGGGACTGCTCAGAGCTCAAAAACACTTGTTATGGCTTATCTGGATGATATTCTAAACACTGTGTTCAACTGTTCCAGGCGCAACTAGATTTGAGAAATTGAGGTTTCCTCATCCATCCAGTTGATACCAACTACATTTATTGATTATTTGGTTTTACCTTTAAATATGAATTTATCTGTGACTAGCCCTGGGGCAGGAGATTGGAATCAATAGAAGCCTGTAACAACCTTGTTATCAAGCAGTCTTCTATTCATCAAGTGTAATTGGTGGCAATTTAGCAGCTGTGTATCAGCTGTGTAATTGGGCCTTGCATATCAGAACTTACAATGTGCAATGTAGTAATCTCTCAAGGGCCATATAGGTAATAGTTAACAGACCTATGCTTTTTCCAGCTGAAACCACCAAAGTCACAATGGTGGACAAACAATATTCAGCATTACTCCAGCAGTTTTGGTCAATAAATCGTCAGTTATATTACAGACTAATGCTAGTGCTCAAGATGGAAAATTATGAATGTCATCTCTAGTTACGGAGGCGGATGGGATTTGCATGAATTACCCATTCTTCAGTTATTGGTATCAACTACCAATAGACATTAGGTGCATACTATGGGTTAAAGGGTCATTGTGCGGATATGCATGATCTGCATGCTCAGTTCCAGGTTGATACACTGTGGTGAAGGCATATGTTGCTCACATGGGTGCTATCAAGTCAAAGTATCCTGTCATAATTCACACAACCTTATTTGACGCTGCTGTATCATCGCGTAAAATCAATGACAACACAGAATGGATGTTGGATCACAAAATACTTTATGACATTATGGCTCGATGGAACACCGAATATCGATATGTTTGCATCCAGGCCCATTCACCAGTTGTAAAGACATGTGGCATCACAGTGACGAGAGATACATTCTCGCTACACGGGGGAGGAAAAGTTTATTTTATGACGTTGCTCCGTTTTGCCTCATCAGTCGGGTATTGCAATAAAGTCAGCAAGATCCCGCTTCAGGTTTTCGTACTGTCTATCTGGCCTATGTAGCCATAATTTCCCGCAAATGTTGGGAATTATAGTATAACCTTATAGGGGTTTTCTAAACATAAAACTTTGCTGGTTCAGCCTGGGACTCGGGGAACCAGCCTCTGCATGATTAATCAATTCATTGCCTTATAGAATCTGAGAAGACAGGTCCTGCGGCTTAGGTTGTCAGACCAATCCATGTTTGTGCTCACTGCAGAGTGCAGGGATAGCACCAATAATGCAGGACATTTCCTCTTTAGGAGATGGGTAGCGTTCTGTTTAAATGCTATGTTACATATAATGCGACACGGACACTGATGTCTTAGAGTTCATTTTCAATGGGCCCTTGTCAATAAATTAAGTTATAGTCCCAGTAACTGTGCCCAACGTGCTTTCTCATCATTTTTGCTGCAGCGAACAGGCCCCTCACCCTCTGATATCCAGTTTATTAAGGATATCTTTACACTAGTTCTCCCAGACCCAAGTACGGAAGTATGGGATCTTGACATTGTGTTAACACGACTTCACCAGGGGGCTCACGCTATATCCCTATCTTTGGCTCAGCTCTCATAAGGTAGTTATCCCCTTGGCGCTGTTCTCAGCGTAACGGGTCTAGTCATTACAATTTGCAACTGGACAGGATGGTTATACCTGCTAACAATATAATATTTCATGTTTACGATTTAGTTAAGCAGGGCAGCCCAGGGGCGTCAGGTCTCAAACTAGATCTCATGGCATACCCCATGCCATGGCCAAACGTCGCCCGGCATGGCTTAAACGGCCACAGGACTTACCATCACCTGCCGGGGGCTTTAACATCGGAGCCCCAGTTTGCCTCGATGCTGCAGTTGGAGAAGAACAAAGGGAAGAGACAAAGACTTTGCCTTCCATCACAGTGAGGAGGTACTGGAGATTCACTGTGATGTATGTTTATGTAAACTGTGTTAAGTGTTGGTCTTGGGGTTTTTTTGTAATGTAAAAAAACTGTAGAAATGAAATTTTGTTCAAACCAAGGTTTGAATGACAATAAGTAGCATTCCATTCCATTTCATCCATTCCATTCCATGCACCTTCGGTTGTGTGTGGTCACTCATTTACAACATTACGTCAAGATCATCTAGAGCCTTAGAGGCTCTGATTCTAACATGTTTGTTAGTTACCAAATAAATAAATAAATAAATAAACCTCATAAGAAGGTATCAGTTCAGACCATCTCCAGGTGGTTAAAATGGGCTTTTGGCTTATACATGAGTAGATACAAATTTTCTAATCTTACTCCACCAGGGCTGCTACAACATCACGGCATGAAATCGCAGAGCTTCAAAATCTTCAAGTAGTCACTGACGTGACTACGAAGTAAAATAGTAAGATTAAACGAGAACTTACCAGTTTGAAGTTTGATCTTTATTTTATGAGGAGTTATGATGAGCAATTACGTGCCCACCGCTCCCAACACTCGTAACATAAAGATCTTCTGGAAGTTCTAGTCATCTTTAATCTTACTATGTTAGTTCAACAACTGTTATCTGTGATTTCACACCATTGCTTTGAAGATTGATGCTCATGCGCCTTGACGGCCTTCTTCACGTAATCGCTCATCGTAACTCCACATAAAATAAAGATCAAACTTCAAACTGGTAAGTTCTCGTTTAATCTTACTATCTCAGTGCAATGATAATAGCACCTGCAGTGCATTCGGAGGTTCTTCACCAATTTTAACTCCATTCCTTATCTGTACAGGGCATCAGGTAAGTTATTGGACTCAAAATGCTGGAGTAACTCCAAATCAACGTTTCAGGTCAAAACATTTCTTCATTTGGAGAATGGTCTTGACCCGAAATATCACATATTCCTTCTCTCCAGAGATGCTGCCGGTCCCGTTGAGTTACTCCAGCATTTTGTGTCTATCTTCAGTTTAAACCAGCATCTGCAGTTCCTTCCCACACAGGTAAATAAGAGAGGAGTTATGAATATTGTGCAGATATGAGCTCTTTTTCCATTTTTGGCTCAGAATGATTACAACATGTTTAAACATAATAGAAACACTCAGTAGGTCAAGCAGCATTTGTAGTAAGAGAAACAAAATCAGCATTTCCATCATTTTCTGTCGTGTTTTTCTTTATGACCTGTCTGAACTACTGTGCATTTCCAGCAATCCAAATAAACTTCCTTATTTCAGATTTCTACTACCTGCAGAATTGTTTTGATTTTAACTGGATAGGATAGGGTTGGAGGGATATGGACCAAGCACAGGTAGGTGGGACTAGTGTAACTGGGACATGTTGGCCGGTGTGAGCAAGTTGGACTAAAGAGCCTGTTTCCACGCTGTATCACTCTATGACTCTATGACTAATGTTTAAACACTATCTTATTTGTTGATGGCCACTGGTTAGTTCACTGTGAACACTGGTGACCCAGGTTGCGACAGGTCTGGTAACCATTTACCGTTGCACAGCATACTTCCGAGAGGACGCTTAAATAGATATTAGGCCTGCCATGGATATAAGTCAAATAAGTTATTGTCCATTTAAGTTGGGGTGTGTTCTGCTTGAATATGGCCCTACGCAACATGACTTGGAACATACCCTTTGTAGTATCGCACTGAGTCCCACAAAACTAATAAGTTCGTCCCTATTTTCCTCCCAAGAAAATGGGGTCGAAACAGAAAACAATTTCTCACTTGATCTAATGGACAAGGTATGATTCTTTATTAAAATGGATGTTGAAATACAATTGATCTGGTTAAGATTTACTGTAGCGCACATTGAAGATCAATAACAAATGATTACGATTGGATAATTAGGACTGGTATGTAAATGTTGCATGAATTCCAAAATTAAATGACAGGTTTAGAATCACCCTTTTTTTAAACATATTTTAAATAACACGTATTATGGTTGCAATTAAAATTATAATAAGGCTTGTGACAGCTTAAAGTGATGCTAATATTTGGCTATAAGGAATTACTATCATCACAGCAGAATAATATTGTTAGGTGAATCTCAGGAGGAATTTAGAGTGGTTGGTAGAGTTGTCGTGGAATTGCTTGAAAATTAAGTGCCCAGGATACATATGTTATTTCAGAATATTTTTCAACCCATTACCCAATTAACAAAATGTTGGAAAGCTGGAACAATGGTACGATGGCCTTCTGTGCTGGAATAACTAGATGATTCTAATGATTCTATGAAACCCTATTCCAAAAAAATATATATATTTCCTATGTAACTGAGTGACAATTTTTCTGAGCTGCACAATCATCCATCCTCTTAGATCATGGTGACAAAATTTGCTCTTTGGATTTCAAAAATTAGAACTCAAGTTCCCTACCAAAACCAATGTCAAAAGGTAAAAACCACCTTCAAACACTTAAGAGCAAACTTCATCAAATTTGAAAACAAATTAAATCATTTATTGAAATAAATTTTCTATAGGCACATTTATAAATTGTAGGTCTGACCCCAAATTCCTATACAGGTGCACAACCTTTTATCCGGTGTTCCGGAAACCGAAAAACTCCCAAAACCGGCCATTTTTTCCAGGATGTCGTCTGCACAACAAAACTCGCGTTTGGCGCCAAACTTGACCCGAAACGACCCATGGTCAACCCAGGTCTGCACTACTGTAGCGGCTGCCTCCTCCCCGGAGACCGGAGAGACACTTAAACATCTGTAAATCATTGCTTAAATGTTAGTCAGTTAGTTTGGAGGGCTTTTATGTGAAGGGGGGGTTGAAGGGGTAAACTTTAATTCTTAGTCCCCTACCAGGTCGGAGAGACGGGGAGCGGTCAATGCCTTACCGGGTCGCCGTGCAGTAAGCTCCGCAGCGCTGTGGCCGCCAACTCCCAGCTGGGGCTGCGGGCGGCGCCGGTTGTAGCTCCGACCCCGGCAACTCTACCCCTGGCTGCGAGGCACTCCAAATCCACCGCCGCCCACGGCCAGACGCCCGCAGCCCCCGCTCCGCCAATGTTGGGATTCGGCGGCGTCGCAGCGCTGGGATACCAGCGGGAAGTGGGCAATGCCTTACCGGGTCGCTGTGCGGTAAGCTCCAGGGCGCTGAGGCCGCCTTCTCCCAACATTCGCGGAGCTGGGGCTGCAGGCGTCCGGCCGCAGGCGACGCTGAATTTGGAGCGCCGCACAGCCAGGGGTAGAGTTGCCGGGGTCGGAGCTGCAACAGGCGCCGCCCGCGGCCAGACGGAGCCCCCAGCTCCGCGATGTTGGGAGTCGCCGACCAGGTAGGGGACTAAGAATTAAAGTTTCCCCCTTCACACACCCACCCCACCACCACCACCACCACCACATAAAATCCCTCCAATCTAACTGACTAACATTTATGCAATGATTTACAATGATTCCCCGGTCTCCGGGGAGGAGGCAGTCGCTCCAGACTTTTCAAGCCGCCCGCGCTACCTACCTAATCTACGCTAAAAATCTCCCATTCGGAAATCCGAAAATGTCCGAAATCCGACAAGTGTCTGGTCCCAAGGCTTTCGGATAAAAGGTTGTGCACCTGTATAACCATATAACCATATATAACAATTACAGCACGGAAACAGGCCATCTCGACCCTTCTAGTCCGTGCCGAACACGTATTATCCCCTAGTCCCATATACCTGCATTCAGACCATAACCCTCCATTCCTTTCTCGTCCATATAACTATCCAATTTATTTTTAAATGATAAAAAACGAACCTGCCTCCACCACCTTCACTGGAAGCTCATTCCACACAGCCACCACTCTCTGAGTAAAGAACCACTCTCTGAGTAAAGAGAGTGTATAAACAAAGTATATAAACTCCCCATTTATATACTTTGCAACAAAAACTTTATTTGTATTATGTATTAAACCTATAAAAAACACTGGCTAATTAAACTCCTACTCCTCATTATAAAAAACACTGGATAAGCTGGATAAGCAGCTCCTTCTATGGTTCAGACTCCAAATAGAGCAAGAAAGGGCAGATGGTGGATCAGAAAGCAGTCAAATGGATTTAGCAGTTGTGAGATAACTGCATAGTGTCTTAGTTGAGCAGCAAGGCCTTAATTATCTTTATTGAACAAGAGATAGGGGATAGCTATTTCAGTTGAAGATTTTATTTCCTTTTGTGAGGTGAAATCAGCCGTCAACAATTTCAAGAGGTTGATGTAGTTATAAATTATCAGCTCATTTAATGACCTGATCTTTAGTCAATAAATCTCAGGTTGAATCAAGTCTTTCCCACCAAGGTCATCAGTTGCAACCTCTGCAGCACGACTGTGTTAAATCTTATACACTGACTAGTAATCACTCTCTAAGTTGATCTGGAAGCACCAATGAGTCTCAGAATTAGAACAGCTGAACACCTTTTTCTTCTAATCTCATCGGAAAAGGAAACATGTACAAAGACATGAGGTAGAACAACTGAAAGCCTAAAATAGACATTATGACATGGGGGACATGAAACATCATTCGCATCTATCAATTTGCAATAAGTTGGTCTCATTACATGAATATCAAAACTGCTCAACATGTTTAATTTCAGACTACTATGGGATAGATATTCTGCTTATTTGGTGATTTTCATCCCAGACTCTCTTTCAATATCCTATGACATTTACAATTGATTCTAATATATACAATAACAATGTCTCCATGGGCTTCTGGGAAATTACATTTTATTTTATTATGAACAGGTATTTAATTCTCTCTTTTGGGCATCCAAAGCACTTGCATTTATCAGTCAGTTTAGTTTATTGTCACATGTACAGTGAACAGCTTTTGTTGTGTGCTATCCAGTCAGCAGAAAGACAATACATGATTACAATTGAACTATTTACAGTGTATAGATTAAGAAAAGTTGCTGTAGGAATAAAGATTTAAGAGTGTGGAGTGATTGTATTATGAGTTTGTAGATCTGTTTCTGTGGCTAGCACACACATAGCCACCTGGGTTGGACACCATCTTGGTAGAATCTACTTCCTGTTCCCAAGAGAGCCTAAAGCCTGAATTATAGTGACTGTTTCAACAAAGGAAATCTTTACACAGCAAGATTCCACAAACAGCAACATTTCAATGATCAGATAAGCCTTGCAATGATATTGGTTGAGGATGAGTTGTTAATTGGTAACATCATAGCTCCAGTTTGGTGTACACAACCTGAAAAACAGTAACTGGGTCACTGATTGATGGCTCATGTAAAAGCCAGATGATGTTGGAGTCCTTTTGTAGTGCTCAAGTGGATCGTAGTGCACAAATGGATCATAGTGCTCAAGTGTCTAAAGTTGGATCTCAATCCCCAACTCTGTGATCCAAAGACAATAATGCTACCAGTTGAGCTATGGAAGATTATATGTGGATCACAATGGAATATATGTAGGCGTTTATCATTTTTATCCTGAAAATACAGTGGAACACTAAGTAAAGGAAGTTGAACATGGACAAAGCTTAGTGCATCTCAGCCTGCATCAAACTTTCTATTGGAAATACAATATAATTGTATCTGCTAGTAAAGAGAGCACCAGTGATCCCAAAACAACCAAACAATTATGCCATCTACAGCATCAGGAGTGGTTTTAAGATTGAGAACTACAGGATATCCAACAGATGCAGACAAAATGCTTCACTCAAGTCTCACTATATGTTCTCATCTCCTCTAAAGTAAAGGCCCTGTCCCACTTTCCCGAGTTACTCACAAACTCTCCTGAGTTTTCCCCTTGATTTGAACTCAGGGAATGTCAGAAGCGAGCTCGTAGGAGGCCATAGCAGTCCGTAGATGTTTTGTAGCGGCTCGTAATGCCAGCCGTGGGAACTTGGGATATCAGGTAAGTCGGGACATTTTTTCAACTTCGAAAAATGTTCACGAGTTAAAAAAATAGGCCCGAGTACCTACGAATGGCTATTACCATAATTCTTCGAGTTCGAATCAAGTGGAAAACTCGGGAGAGTTCGTGAGTAACTCGGGAAAGTGGGACAGGGGTTTAATTCACAAAGCATTTCTTAAAAATAAATGTTTTCCAACTAAAATCATATTTAAATGTAATACAACAATTTTATTGTCCGTTCTGACACCACATTGTGTAAGGCCTAACACCTGGAGATTGTACTTTCTTTTGGATAAGTTATGCCTTACCATACAGCTACCTGAAAAGCTGGCCCTCCTCTATCTTGGCTACATACAATGTGACCTCCTCTATCTTGGCCACATACTCTGGCCTCTGACTTAGAAATGTTTGGCCACAAAATGCTCTATTACCTGAAGATTGCTTGAGCTGTAATCTCAAACTTTTCAATCCCTCCAAACAATTGGGGTAATCACACTAGATATTATAATGGTCTATATTAAGGTAACTTTCTTCTCTATCCAAAAGAGCAATTTCATAAAAGAAAGAAACAAAAGAGGCATTCAAATGTAATACTGTAATTATCTTTATAGTTTCATATGTTCATTCAGTTTCCTAGCAATGCTCTATTTTAGTGTAATTGAAGCCACTGAATGGCTAACACGCAATATAGCTGTGAATGGTGGTGCATAATTACAGTAGAAGAGAGATGTTAGAAGCCAGCTTTTTCAAAGGAAAGTTTTAGAGAATCCTATTGTGATTTTACAAAACGCAATGTATTGATATAAGTAATTTACTGAAAACTCCTCACACAAACTCTTGACACAGTGGCATGTTGATTGAATCCTCCCCCTACCCCGATGTCCCCCAAAGTCTGCTGGATCTCTTAGTTGCTAACCATTTAAATTCTGATTCCCATGCCAACCCTTCGCCAGGTACTTACCCCATGCAACAGCAGAAGATGTAAAACCTGTCCCTATGCCTCTTTCCTCACATTTATCAATGGATTCCTGCTGACCATCCAGGTGAGACAGCTTCACAAGCACCTCATCTGGCCTCATCTACTGCTTCCGGTGTTCCTGATGTGGCCTCATTTACACAAGAGAGACCAAGCATAGACGAGGCAATGTTTTGTCTGCCGAGGTCCATTAGGCCTCCTGGCTGCAAATCATTTTAACTCCCCTTCCCATTCCCGTATTGTCTTTTATGTCCTATGCCTCCACCATTGCCAGATTGAGGCAACATGCAAACTGGAGGAACAGTACCTCTTATTCAACAGGATGAACATTTTAATTCTCTAATTTTAGGTAGCTAAACTACAATCTACACCCTCCCCCCACCCCCGCCCCCCCCACATTCTCCCCTCTCTTTTACCCACCCCCTAATCTACACTGTGAATCACCTAGACCTGCACCCATTTCTCCCCTCTCACCACCTCCTCCCCTTTCCTTTGCATCAATATTAATTCCTTCGCACTTCTTCCCATCTTATCTCACACTTTATGACTTTACATCTTCAGCCATTATCCAACCATCTGCTTATTAATTGCATCCCACCACTTACCTGTATCCACCTAATGCCAGCCCGGCTTTACCCTGACCCTCTCTTTTCCAGCTATCTATCCTCACCACCACAATCAGTCGGAAGAAGGGTCCTGACCCAAAATATTACCAATCCATACTCTCCAGAGATGCTGCCTTACCTGCTGAATTACTCTAGCACTTGTCTTTAAAAAAAACCCAGCATCTGCAATTCCTTGTTTCTCCATTTTTCTATCCTGGGCTTCTTTCTTTGCCAGAGTGAGGCCGGACACAAGCGAAGGGATCTGTATTTCGTATTCCACTTGGAGAGCTTTCAGCCCAATGGTATGAACAACGAATTCTCCAAATTTATGTAATTAATGAACAACTAACAACTACCCCCCCCCCCCCCCTTTTCTTCTCCATACCCCAATTTCTCCCACTATCCTGCCCCACTTTCCCTTACCCCCAACTACTTCCACATATCTGGTCCCACATTTCACAAATCTTCTCTCCTTATCTCGCAGCCTCTGGTCTCCTTTTCTTCTCTGATCTTTGTCCACCCATCTGTCAATCTACCCCCTAAACTGTACCCACGTCACTTATAGACACAAAGTGCTGGAGTAGCTCAGCTGGTCAGGCAGCATCCCTGGAGAACATTGGTTGTTGACGTTTCATGTCGGAATCCTTCTTCAGACTGATTGTGGGGGCTGGGGGATAGAGAAAGGTGGAAAAGAGGAGGGATAGGACAAAATGTAGCACGTCATAGGTGAACACAAGAGTGGGAGTTTTTGATAGGGAGATGGGTAGACAAAGGCCAGAGGTAAAGAAGCAGAAGATATGAGACTAAAGGATTGAAGAGTTGCATATTGTGAAGCCAGAGGAAGAAATGTAGGTGGAGTGAAGAAATAGGATTGTTAGGCCTTTGGTGTTCTACATCGACGAGACCAAGCATTAACTCGGCGACCATTACACAAAACACTTGCACTCGGTCCGCCAAGGCCAACTGGATTTCTTTGTTGTTAACCATTTTAACTTCCCTTCCCATTCCCACACTGACCTTTCTGTCCTGGGCCTCGCCCATTACCAGAATGGGGCCACATGCAAACTAATGAAAACAGCACCTCAAAGTTCACTTGGGTAGTTTGCAAATCAACAACATGAAAATTGAATTTTCCAATTTTAGGTAACCTCTATAAATCCCCTCGTCATTGCCCCTTTTATCCCCCACACAACCTTTTCTCCTCCCTCCCCACTCTCCTGTACCCCACCTAGGCTTGCATCTATTTCTCCCCTCCCCTTGCCCCTCCCCGTCTACCAACATTCCTTCCTCTTTACAATTTGTATTTCTTCAATTCTTTTGTCTCACAACTTTTGCTTTAAAAAAAATCACTAGCCATCTGCCTAATAAAACCCCCCTCCCCATCTGTGTTCTCTTATAACCTGCTACACTTTGCCTTGTTCCTGTTTTGCTCAATTAGTCCAGCACTTGGTGTCTTTTTTTGTGAACCAGCATCTCCAGTACCTTGTTTCTCCACCTGTCACTTGCCTGCCTTTGTTCCGCCACTACCTCTCTTCCAGGTTTCTCCCCTCCACTAGACTGAAGAAGGTTACTGACCCAAAACTTTGCCTGTCCTTGTCTGACCTGATGAGTTCCTTCAGCGCTTTTTTACTTTTTGCTCAAAATATCAGCATCTGGAGTTCCTTGCGTCTACTAAAAATAACACCACCTTTTAGTGAATATGACCATTTAACTGATTCACTGAGCTCTGAAACAAATGACAGCAATTGACACTCTGCAACAAACAGTTTCAAATCCCTGGGGCACAATGAATTATACTTATCCAAAGTAAAAATGCATTGCTGTGGCTAGTCATGACAGTAAAAAGATTTCACTGCAGAAAATTCAATGAATATATTCTACATTCTATTAGAGAAATAATTTGTAGTTCACTATGCAAAGTACAGAATATCTATCATGAAAGCCTTAACTGTGTATATTCAAAAAGTGGAGACCATCCAATAAATTAAATTACAACTATTTATGTAACTATAACTAACGTACGCCCTTTCACTATCCAAATTACCACGACTGTTAAAGTAATGGTTATAGAAGCTGCTCTCTGCCATTCACGGATCCTTGTGCCAATGAGACCATTGGTTAAAATGTTCCTTTGCCTCTCTGAATAAAACAAGTGAAGCAGATATGGAAACCCTCAGGAGAACAGCATTTGACTATTCAATGTCAATTCCACCACCCAGAGGTTGCAGCCAGAACTGCCTTGTTTAATTTGTTTGATTATTTTCTCCTTTCCCTTTCAGTTGTAAGTGTGAGAAACCCTTTTCAGTATTCCTCAAACCAATGCAATCCCTTTCATGCTTACTGCATGCCAGTTCCCCTCTTTGTTGATTAATTGGCACGGCACTCAAGTTTATAAACACTGATACTCTAACTTATTTTAAATGGCTCTCCATCTCTAGGCAGGTTGTCAGAATTGTTTACACAATGATACATTTTAGTTATAATTTAAGCACATGGCTTTAATGTTAACTTATCTAAAATTAAACATTTTAAATGCGCTCCCAAAATGCTGTGCATATGCATGTCACTTTTATTGTTAAGTACTGCAACACATAATTAATCAACTCACATGGCGAAACTGAGGCTTGATTTAAAGGTGACAGCTTCTTGCTTGTGTGTGTTTTCAGATATATGTGGGATGTTGCATTTTAAGAGGTCAAACCAGAACAAGTCTTTCAGAGTCAATGGTAGGGCTCTTGGGACTGTTGTAGACCAGAGCAACCTAGGAGTACAAGTACATATTTTTCTGAAAGTGGCATTACACGTAAACTGAGGTGGTGAAGAAGGTGTTGGCATGCAGGAGTACAGGAGATGGGGCATTATGTTACAGTTGTAGAAGGTCATACTTGCAGTTTTATATACAATGTTGATCACTCTGCTGTAGGAAAGATGTCATTGAGCTGGAAAGAGTGTAAAGTAGATGTTGTCCAGACTCAAGATCTTGAGCTGTAGGGATACACAAAAAGCTGGAGTAACTCAGTGGGTCAGGCAGCATCTCTGGAGGAAATGAATGGTGACATTTCGGGTCAAGTGCCTGTTTCAGACTGAGACTCTGGGGGAAGGGACATGAGTGATATAGGACAAATGAATGGAAGATATGCAAAAAGCAATGATAATTGAAGAAAGGTGGATCCACAATGGTCCATTGTTGACTGTGGGATAGGTGATAAGGAGTTATACAGACATTGGTTAGTATATAATTATATTTTTTAGAGCACAGGAACCTTAATGGTGACCTTTTAGAGTTGTATAAAATCATGAGGGGCATAAATAAGTTGAAAGTGCACAAGCTTTTTTGAAGGGAAGTGGAATCAAAAACTGGAGGCACAGAACAAAGGTAAGAGTGAAAAATATAATAGTGCCCAGAGGTGAACATTTTTCACATCGTGGCCATATATGCAATGAGGTGCCAGAGAAAGTGGTTGAGGCAGTTAAAAGGCATTTGGACAGGTACGTGGATAGGAAAGGTTTAAAGGAATCTTTGCCTAGTACGGACAAATAGGACTGACTAATGCACACCATTCGGCCAAATTCATGGATGAATTGGGCCGAAAGGTGTGTTTCCAAACTGTATTTCTCTAAATCTATGACTCTAAGTCTTCTTCTTTGAACCAGCACAATACAACACCATGATCACTTTCATGGTCTATGTTAGGACTCTCTATTTCCAAATGTTGGAATTCCCCAAAGAGTGATATGTGAGCAAGACTCTTCTGTGATGATCTCAGGAAGAAACCCCAATGCATAAATGCAATTAAATAAAACTACATATAACCATATAACAATTACAGCACGGAAACAGGCCATCTCGGCCCTACAAGTCCGTGCCGAACAACTTTTTTCCCTTAGTCCTACCTGCCTGCACTCATACCATAACCCTCCATTACCTTCTCATCCATATGCCTATCCAATTTATTTTTAAATTATACCAACGAACCTGCCTCCACCACCTTCCACTGTAAGCTCATTCCACACCGCTACCACTCTCTGAGTAAAGAAGTACCCCCTCATGTTACCCCTAAACTTCTGTCCCTTAATTCTGAAGTCATGTCCTCTTGTTTGAATCTTCCCTATTCTCAAAGGGAAAAGCTGATCTACATCAACTCTGTCTATCCCTCTCATCATTTTAAAAACCTCTATCAAGTCCCCCCTTAACCTTCTGTGCTCCAGAGAATAAAGACCTAACTTATTCAACCTTTCTCTGTAACTTAGTTCTGAAACCCAGGCAACATTCTAGTAAATCTCCTCTGTACTGTCTCTATTTTGTTGACATCCTTCCTATAATTGGGCGACCAAAATTGTACACCATACTCCAGATTTGGTCTCACCAATGCCTTGTACAATTTTAACATTACATCCCAGCTTCTATACTCAATGCTCTGATTTATAAAGGCTAGCACACCAAAAGCTTTCTTTACCACCCTACCTATATGAGATTCCACCTTCAAGGAACTATGCACGGTTATTCCCAGATCCCTCTGTTCAACTGTATTCTTCAATTCCCTACGATTTACCATGTACGTCCTATTGTGATTTGTCCTGCCAAGGTGTAGCACCTCACATTTATCAGCATTAAACTCCATCTGCCATCTTTCAGCCCATTCTTCCAAATGGCCTGAATCACTCTGTAGACTTTGGAAATCCTCTTCATTATCCACAACACCCGTTATCTTGGTATCATCTGCATACTTACTAATCCAATTTACCACACCTTCATCCAGATCATTGATGTACATGAGAAACAACAAAGGACTCAACATTGATCCTTGAGGCACCCCACTAGTCACCTGCCTCCAACCCGACAAACAACCATCCACCATTACCCTCTGACTTCTCCCATTCAGCCACTGTTGAATCCATCTTGCTACTCCTGCATTTATACCCAGCAGTTGAACCTTCTTAACCAACCTTCCATGAGGAACCTTGTAAAAGGCCTTACTAAAGTCCATATAGACAACATCCACTGCTTTACCCTCGTCAATTTCCCTAGTAACCTCTTCAAAAAATTCAAGAAGATTAGTCAAACATGACCTTCCAGGCACAAATCCATGCTGACTGTTCCTAATCAGACCCTGTTTATCCAGATGCTTATATATGTTATCTCTAAGTATCTTTTCCATTAATTTGCCCACCACTGAAGTCAAACTACCAGGCCTATAATTGGTAGGTTTACTCTTAGAACCTTTTTAAACAATGGATCAACATGCGCAGTACGCCAATCCTCGGGGACTATTCCCGTTTCTAATGACATTTGAAAAATTTCTGTCATAGCCCCGGCTATTTCTACACTAATTTCCCTCAATGTCCTAGGGAATATCCTGTCAGGACCTGGAGACTTATCCACTTTTATATTTTTCAGTTGCTGGAAAGCTGAAATAAAAGAACAAAACATAGGTAGGCCTGTCAGCGTCTGTGGAAAGAGAAACAATTACCACAGTTCAATGATTCAACTCCATTACAGTTTATCAGAAATGGGAGAGAGAGAGTAAACAACAATTTTAGAGACGAGAGATGGGGAGTGGGTGCTGGAAATGGGTGGAACAAAATGATTTATCCAGAGAGGGTGAGACTGGATGATATAGTTACCACAGGCGCAGCCTGATCTGTAGAGTATTTCCGGTATTTTCTCCTTTTACCTCAATGTACAAATAGTGATTGGTTTCACAAATCTTCTTTCTACATGATGCCATTGAACCAAGGTGAATTGTGATTGATAACTTTTTAAATACTTTAAAAAAAGCACATTTTGGAAACAAAACTAAGTATTGATAGGTAGCAAAACAGCTAACTGGTCTAAGGATTTGAACCATTTTTACAGGGGAGTGGTTTGAGGGTAGAGTGATAGCTATTCATAATGTCATGGTCTCGTGCAGGGAGATGGTACAGCACCCATTGTACACTTTGTTCTGTCATCAACCCTGAGAAGTTACCTCCGTTTTTTTTTTTTCTCTATAGGTGTTGTCTGGCCTGCTGAATGTTTCTGCCGTTTTCTATTTTTATTTTTGCATTTCCACCATCTGTAGACTTTTGCTTTTCTTGTTGATAGTTTTGAATTAGGCAAAGGTATTTAAGAGTTGGATGACAAGAAGGTGCAAAACAACTGTAATTTAAATGAATGTCAAAGACCCAAAAGTGCTGCCTGTGAGCTGGGGTTCCTATGTTGCTCTTTCCACTGCTGGCAAAAGTAAAGTGGAGACCTGACCTGACCAGAGAATATGTTGTAGGCATTCCTCAATTTACAAAAGGGTTGCATTAATTGAAAACACCTTATTAAGTGAAATGTTGTAAATCAAGGAAGCCTTGGGAAATGTATTATGGGTATTTTGTACCCATAATGTTATCCTTTGGGAAAAGAGTGTTGTGATGTTTCTTATACCAAAACATAGATTTGTAAATTGAGGATATGCACTACAAACTGAAAATGGCATTGGAGCAAAAATCTGGAAATCAAATATTTATAAACTCATTAACATTGATATTTGTATACAATATTTGACAGAGGTAGAGTAATGGAGTGATACAGCATGGACACAGGTCCTTCAGCCTAATTCATCCATGGTAATCAAGATGCTGATCTGAGATAGTCCCACTTGCCTGCATTTAGCCCATACCTCTCCAAACCTTTTCTATCCATATACCAGTGAAAATGCCTTGTAAACATTGTAATTGTACAGTTTCTTCTGGCATTTTGTTTCATACATGCACCATCCTCTGTGTGAAAAGGTTAGCACGCTGGTCCCTTTTATAATGTTCCCCTTTTACCTTAATTCTATGGCTTAGAATCCCCTACCCTGGTAAATAAATTATATTTATTCACATTATCTACACCGCTCATGCTTTTATATACCTCAGTAAGGTTACTTCCCTGCCTCTTACTCTCTGGAGATAGAGCTCCCTGCCTATCTTGCCTCTCCTTGTAATTCTGGCTATCCACTCATGGTAATATCTTTGTGAATCTTCTTTGCACTCTTTCCAGTTTAATGACATCCTTCCTGTAGCTAGGTGACCAGAACTGTACACAATACTCCAAGTGTGGTCTCAGCAATGACTAGTGCAGTTGCAACCTGACAACCCAACTATTGTACTCAGAAGTCACACCAATGAAGTCTACCTGTGTTGCCGTTTTCAGGGATCTATGTATAACCATATAACCATATAACAATTACAGCATGGAAACAGGCCATCTCGACCCTTCTAGTCCGTGCCGAACACGTATTCTCCCCGTCCCATATACCTGCGCTCAGACCATAACCCTCCATTCCTTTCCCATCCATATAACTATCCAATTTATTTTTAAATTATAAAAACGAACCTGCCTCCACCACCTTCACTGGAAGCTCATTCCACACAGCCACCACTCTCTGAGCAAAGAAGTTCCCCCTCATGTTACCCCTAAACTTCTGTCCCTTAATTCTCAAGTCATGTCCCCTTGTTTGAATCTTCCCTACTCTCAGTGGGAAAACCTTATCCATGTCAACTCTGTCTATCCCTCTCATCATTTTAAAGACCTCTATCAAGTCCCCCCTTAACCTTCTGCGCTACAAAGAATAAAGCCCTAACTTGTTCAACCTTTCTCAATAACTTAGTTGCTGAAACCCAGGCAACATTCTAGAAAATCTCCTCTGTATTCTCTCTATTTTGCTGACATCCTTCCTATAATTAGGCGACCAAAATTGTACACCATACTCCAGAATTGGCCTCACCAATGCCTTGTACAATTTTAACATTACATCCCAACTTCTATACTCAATGCTCTGATTTATAAAGGCCAGCACAGCAAAAGCTTTCTTTACCACCCTTACTACATGAGATTCCACTTTCAGGGAACTGTGCAGTTATTCCCAGATCCCTCTGTTCACCTGCATTCTTCAATTCCCTACCATTTAACATGTACGTCCTATTTTGATTTGTCCTGCCAAGATGTAGCACCTCACACTTATCAGCATTAAACTCCATCTGCCGTCTTTCAGCCCACTCTTCCAACTGGCATAAATCTCTCTGTAGACTTTGAAAATCTACTTCATTATCCACAACCCCACCTATCTTAGTATCATCTGTATACGTACTAATCCAATTTACCACACCATCATCCAGATCATTGATGTACATGACAAACAATAGTGGACCCAACACAGATCCCTGTGGGACCCCACTAGTCACTGGCCGCCAACCTGACAAACAACCATCCACCATTACTCTTTGGCATCTCCCATTCAGCCACTGTTGAATACATCTTGCTACTCCACCATTAATATCCAACAATTGAACCTTCTTAACCAACCTTCCATGAGGAACCTTGTCAAAGGCCTTACTGAAGTCCATATATACAACATCCACTGCTTTACCCTCATCAATTTCCCGAGTAACCTCTTCAAAAAAAAGTGTACTTGTACCTTTACATCCCACTGTTCAACAACACTCTCCAGAGCTTCACCATATAACACGTAAGCCCTAACTTGGTTAAACTTACCGAAGTGAAGCACCTCACACTTGTCTGAGTTAAATTCTATCAGCCATTCCTTGGTCCACTTCCCCAGTTCATCTAAATCCTGTTGAAATCTTGCATAGCCTCTTCACAGTTCACTACACCACCAGTTTTGGGATCACCCGCCAAATTAATAACCTTGTTAACAATATTGTTATCAAAATTGTTAATATAAATGACAAAGAATGGACCCAGCACTGATTCCTGTGACACACCATTGGTCCTTTCCCTCCAATCTGAAATACAATCCTTCACCACCACCCTCTGACTCCTTTCACCAAGCCAATAATTTTATCCCATTGGCTAGCTCACCCTGGATCCAATGTGATCTAAACTTCCAGACTAGCCTACCATGCAGAAACTTGTCACAGGCCTTACTAAGTTCCAAATAGACAACATTTACCAGATACTGCTCATCAATCCCCTTTATCACCTCTTCAATAACTTTAAACAAATTTGTGAGATGTGATTTCCCATGTACATGCCATGCTGACAATCTCTAATCAATCCTTATCTTCCCATATTCCATTAGATCCTCCTCTCCGAGTCCCCTCCAGTACATTTTCCACACTGGTATGCACACTGTCCTGTAGTTCCCAGACTTGTCCTTGTAGTCCATCATAAACAAAGTGACACCATTAGCCACCCTGCCTTCTTACCTTACCTCACCCTTGGCTACAGATGATGCAAATATCTCTGCCAGGATCACTGCAATTTCGTCATTAGCTTTCTACAATGTCCTTGAATCCACTTGAACTGACCCAGGGGATTTATCTACTTTGACATGCCTTAATGCTGCCAACACCTCCATCGTAATGTGGATATGATCCAAAGCATTACTCTTCATTTCCTTTAATGCTTAGCTACTATGACCTTCTTCATGGTAAATGAAGGGGAGACATATTCATTTAACACCTTGCTCATCTACTGTGGCTCCACACATATCGACTACATTGATTCTTAAGAGGACTTATTCTGTCCTTAGTTACCCTTTTACTCTTAAGGGCCTGTCCCACTTTCATGACCTAATTCATGACCTCTGCCAAGTTTGCCTTTGACTCATATTCGCAGCATGGTCGTCATAAGGTCTTAGGAGGTCGTAGGAGGTCGTAGGTAGGTCGTAGCAGGCCGTGATGTTAGTCGTAGGTATTCGTGGCATAAAGTAGGTCGGGGCGTTTTTTCCAGCCACATGGAAAATGTCCACAAGTAAAAATGGTCGTGAATTAGGTCGTGAAAGTGGGACAGGCCCTTCAATAGGTGAAGAATCTTTTAAGATTCTCCATTACCTCATCTACCAAAGCTATCCTAAAGGGGTTGTCCCATTTGGGCAACCTAATTGGTGAGTTTAGAAGAGTTTAGGAGAATTTGAAAAAATGTCATATTGAAGACCTCTTTCGACTATGCAGAAGACCTCCTTCGACCTTCTTCGACTATGTTGAAGACCAGCTTCGACTAGCTATGACTCAGGAAAATTGAACACCGAATAGTGGAAAATGAAAACGACCTCCTTCGATCTCCTTCGACTTCCCTTCGACCTCCCTACTTCCCTTCAACTATGATGAAGACTATCTACGACTACCTTTAACTACCCTCGATTACCTATGACTAACATGCCGACCTACGACCGACTACGACTAAACCTACGAGTAAAGAAAGTATAGATTTTTTCCATGGCTATCTTTTTTTACTTGCGGGCATTTTTCAACGTTGAAAAATACGCTGCAACCTAGCTGAGGCCTCGAGTACATAGGGACTACTCTCGAGCACGAAGGAGAGTTACAAAGACCTCCTACGATCTTGTATTGACCATGCTGCGAGTATGAGTCGAGGGCAAACTCACTAGAACTCGCGGATTAGGTCGCCCAAGTGGGACAGCCCCTTAAGTCTTTTTCACAAGGCATGAGACATGAGCAGCTCTTTGTGATGGTAGCTGGACCACATACTTGCAGTCACAGTGATAGGTAAACTTGGATGTTTCTCTTTCCTCGTTTATTCCTACATTATGTTCAATCCCTTCTGAGAAATATGCCTTAATCAGCTGTAGAAGAGAAACTAGGTCTCTTTTGGTTACTGTGAGCCTATGATTAGAGCTGTTAAAAATTAAAAATAGTCCTGATAAGCTAAATGGAGTCAAATTATCATAGGTAACTGCTAATCTGTTTCCAAGAGACATAAATTATTACCAAAAGAGTCAGCCATTTTACACAGAGGTTTGTTAGGATAAGCAATGGTGGACAGCAGAAGCAATAACGTGTATTAGAATCCATTATAGCTTTAAAACAGGAGCTGGATACATATTTTAAAGAAAATAAAGAATAGAAAAAAGGCAGACAAATGGCCTAACCCATTCAGAGTTGGTACAGAAGTGAGAGAGCAAGTTAAGTCCTTGTAGCAAAAAGTCACTAGCTTCTTTATTAGGTACTAAATCACAGACATGGTCTGAAGAAAAAATATGAATTCCCTGAAGTTTTATCATCAATGTAATTATCATTTTGTATTTTCCTACAAACTGAAAGGCCATTTTAACCCATTAATTCTGCCAGCTCACAGAGCAATCCCACCCTCTCACTAAATTTCCCCAGAACCTATTCAACTCACATTCTACCACTTGACTACATGTAAGGGGCAATTTACAGCAGCCCATAAAACTGCCAATGCTCATATCTTTAGGAGATGGGAGCAAAACAGAGCACCATGAGAAAATAGTCATTAAGGGAAGAAGCAAACTCGATGCAGACAGCACCTGAATGTCACGATCTAATCCAGGCCATGGAGTTATGAGACAGAACTTTACTAGCTACATTGCAGTGCTGCCCCATGAATTAAAGCATCTCCAATGAGCCTGCACCTACATACATGACATGTCATTAGTAAACATATGAATCAAGAGACTTTTGGTGTAAAGGTCAGATGTTTGGACACTGTGTTTGCTATTTGGAGATGTTTAATGCTTTTGCACATACATCCGCTACAAATCACATCAGAATTAGTGACAGTGTTAGGATACATGTAGCTAGCGCACACTGCAGTTATGAAGAGCAGGATCATCATGATACCTTTCACCATAACATCATGATTCTTTCTTATGTCCTCTCCAAATCACACACCGCTGAAATACACAGACTACCCGACAGCCACTATTACCCAGTCACGAGTGAAGAGTTTGGGAAGAAATAGTGAAGAACAAAGGAGGAAAACGTGTGAGTTACAGATATTAGAGCAAATGAGCTAAAGCTTGGTAAAAGTAAACGGTTTTAAGGAGTATTCTCATGGTTAGATAGAGAGATTGAAAAATAGATAGAGGATATCAAGACAGAGATAGACTAAAGATAGAAATACAGACAGGGATAGAGATAGAGATAGAGATGAATGAATTAGAGAGAGGAGATGTTAAGAGAAAATAGCCATTTTGACAAGGGAGGATGTACCTAGTGCCAAGAATGGTTTTCTGGGGGTCGGGGATGGAAGAGTGTCATCCAGTGAGGCTAAATAGGGAACGTAGACAAAAGTGAATTATCATATTTCAAAGGATTATATTGTTGGTCCACCAATAGTCAGTGGGAATTAGGAGAGAGCAGATAGCTGTAAGATTAGTAGTGTAGCTTTAGGTTAAGGGGGGGACCTGATAGAGGTATTTAAAATTATGAGAGGGATAGACAGAGTTGATGTGGACAAGCTTTCCCCTTTGAGAATAGGGAAGATTCAAACAAGAGGATATGACTTCAGAATGAAGGGACAGAAGTTTAGTGGTAACATGAGGGGGAACTTCTTTACTCAGAGAGTGGTAGCGGTGTGGAATGAGCTTCCAGTGGAAGTGGTGGCGGCAGGTTCGTTGGTATCATTTAAAAATAAATTGGATAGGCATATGGATGAGAAGGGAATGGAGGGTTATGGTATGAGTGCAGGCAGGTGGGACTAAGGGAAAAAAGTTGTTCGGCACGGACTTGTAGGGCCGAGATGGCCTGTTCCCGTGCTGTAATTATTATATGGTTGTTATATGGTTTAGTGGGAGATTTTAACTTCCCTAATATAGGCTAGGTCACCATAGTGCAAACGGTTTGGACAAAGTGGAATTTGTTAAATATGTCAAACGTACCATCCTTAATCAATGCACAGAATGCAGTACGAAAGAGGGTGCAAAGTGGAATGCCTAAGAGAATGAGTTAGGGCAAGTGTCTGTCATATTAGTGAGAGAGGACTTTCGACCACACAGCCAAAATACTACTGGGTTTAGTATATTATGGAAAAAAGATACAACAAATCTATAAGTTAATGTTCTAAATTGGGGCAAGGCCAATTTTGGAGGCATTTGACATGTATTTGCGCAAATCAATGGCTATTGGCTGCGACTATTTGCAAAGGGATGTCAGGTAAGTGGGAAGCATTTAAAAGTATGATGGCAGGATTTCAGGGACACTATGTTCTTATTGAGGTGAAGGGCAAGGCTGGCAAATTTAGGAAATTCCAGATAACGAGATGTTAAGGGTCTGGTCAAACAAGTAAGGAGGTATACATCAGGATTATGCAGTTATTTTAGTTTAGTTTAGTTTAGAGATACAATGCACAATCAGACCCTTCAGCCCACTGAAACTGTTCTGACCAACAATCCTTGTGCATACACACGCGAAGGACAATACTACATTTACACCAAGCCAATTAACCTACAAACCTATAGGTCTTTGGATTGCGGGAGGAAACTGATTGTCGGAGGAAACCCATGCAGCCCATGGGGAGAACGTACAAACTCCATAGAGACCTCACCCGTAGACAGGCAGAAGCTCAACCACTAGCCATTGTGCAGTTAGCGCCGTGATTCCCTTGACGAGCACAAGAAATGTAGGAGAACTCTTAAGAGGGAAATCAAGAGGGTAAACAGCGGGCAAGAGTTGGATCTGGAAGGAAAATCCCAAGAGATTCTACAGGTATATTAAGTGCAAAAGGGTAGCGAAGGAGTGTACAGGTCCCCTTAAAGCTCAGCATGACCAACAGTGTGTGGAGAAACAGGACATGGGTGAGAATTTTAATCAATATTTCCCATTAACTTTTAACGTGGAGAAAATCAGGAAAGTTAAAGAATTAGCTGTTCTTTAGCTAAGATCATTCCTGTTATAGTGAAGGGCAAGACAGGCAAACATAAGGAGGCTTGGCTGACAAGGGAAATTGAGGCATTGTTCAAGAATAAGGAGGACTCATGGGACAGATATAGGCATCTGGGATCAAGTGCATCCTTGGAGGAGTTTTGAAAACTTGTTCTTGTTCGTCCTTCGTAGTCGAAGAAGACCATGACTTCAGTGTTTTTGTTTGTGGGTCCGGATGTGACTGATGAGACCGATCCGGGCCCGGAAGGTTCGCTGGCATATGGGACAGTTGGGTGGGTGCTGCAGTAGAAGTTGAAGTGCTCGAGTCTTGTGGCGCGCGTTTCCTCTGAGCTTCCGCTGTGCGCTTCTTCTCAGCTGCACGCGCTCCTGTGATGATCCTGCTTCGCCCAGTTGGGTGGTACGGGTCCTGAAGTCATGACTTATGCTTGACTTGGATTAAAGTGAGGGAGAGTTGTGCAAATTGTCAGCCTCACTCTCTCGTCCCGGCCTATCTGTATCCGGTGGCAAGACATAGGTCAGGATGCGGTGGATGGCCACCAGTGTCTACGTCGACATTGTGCCCTAATTCTGCTCCACAATGCTTTGCTGGGTCCACCTTCCTATCCGTTGGACTACCAAATGGTGGTCTCCTCTATGTATTCCACCGGATCCAGTATTCACCTTTCCTGAATAAGGTAATACCCACAAGGCAGTGGACGTTTGCATTTCGTGTTTTCCTTCACCCCTCCAGGGTGCTATATGGAGGATGACTGTGCGTGACTTTGTTTAACGTGGGGAGACTGGTGCACAGGCAGTCCTTGACAGATCTGGGTCAGGATCCAGTGACATGAAGTCCAAGATGATCGGAGACCCTTTTCAGCTGCAGCCTTCATCTGCCTTCCCAGCCTTTGTGACGCTCCACAATGAGCAGCCATCATCCTCTGCCTGTTCCACCTTTGAGGTCTTGGTTGTATTGCACTATGCCAGAGACCACCCCCTCGACTTAATGCCACTGGTGGCCCTACCAGGTGCATTGCTCCAGACTGCATCGCTCTCAGGATCTCAGGTCCACATAGGTTTCTCCACCACTACAAGGTGACAATCCATGGAGATAGGAGTAAAATGCAACACCTCACATTTTAGAAAACTAAGGAGTAAACTAAAGCAGGAAATCAGAAGGGCATAAAGGGAGCAGGAGATAGCTCTGGCAGATAGCATTAAGGACAACCCCAAGAGATTTTATGAATACATAAAGCGAAAAAGAGTAATTAGAGAGAGAGTGGGACCCCCCAGGAATCAAGGCGGCACCTCTGTGCTGAGCCACAGGCGATGGGCAAAGTCCTCAATAAGTATTACAATAACAAGGACCCAAGCAGTCGTTCCAGGTGCGACAGAGGTTTACCTGCATCTCTTCCAACCTCATCTATTGCGTCCGCTGCTCTAGATGCCAGCAGATCTATATCGGTGAGACCAAGCGGAGGTTGGGCGATCGTTTCGCCGAACACCTCCGCTCGGTCCGCAATAACCAAGCTGACCTCCCGGTGGCTCAGCACTTCAACTCCCCCTCCCACTCCGCCTCCGACCTCTCTGTCCTGGGTCTCCTCCATGGCCACAGCGAGCAGCACCGGAAATTGGAGGAACAGCACCTCATATTCCGTTTGGGGAGTCTACACCCCCGGGGCATGAACATCGAATTCTCCCAATTCTGTTAGTCCTTGCTGTCTCCTCCCCTTCCTCAGCTCCCCTGCTGTCTCCTCCCACCCTCCAGCCTTCTGGCTACTCCTCCTTTTCCCTTTCTTGTCCCCACCCACCCCCACCCCCGATCAGTCTGAAGAAGGGTTTCGGCCCGAAACGTTGCCTATTTCCTTCGCTCCATAGATGCTGCTGCACCCGCTGAGTTTCTCCAGCTTTTCTGTGTAACCTCCTCAATAAGTATTTCTCTTCTGTATTTACCGAAGAGAAAGACAGGAGGACAGAGGAACTTGGGGCAGTAAATGGAAGTGTTTTGAGAGCAGTCAGTGTTATGGTTAAAGAGGTGCTGAAGATACTATTGTGTATGAAGGTAGACAAATATAGTTTTTGAGTTTTTGAAGACATGTCCAAGAAGGGGGCAGAGCTGTAGATGTTCTATACAGTATATGGACCAGCAAAGCATCAACAAGGTTCCGCAAGGTAGGCTCCTCTGGAAGTTTAGATCGCATGGGATCCAAGGAGAGATAGTTGAATGGATAGAAAATTGGCTTCATGGAAGGAAGCAGAGGCTGATGGTGGAGGGTTGCTTCTTGGACTGGAGACGTGTAACTAGTGGTGTTCCTCAGGTTTCAGTGCTGGACCCATTGCTGTTTGACATCTATATCAATGATATGGATGAGAACATACATGGCAAGATTAGCAAGTTTGCTGATGATACAAAAGTGAGTGGTTTTCAGATAGGTTGTGAAAAAATGCAGCAGGATCTTGATCGATTGGCCAGGTGGGCTGAGGAACGGTTGATGGAATTTAATCCAGAGAAATGTGAGGTGTTGCATATTAGGAAGTCTGACGGGCAGGACCTACACAGTGAATGTTAGGGATCTGTGGAGTGTTGTAGAGCAGTGGGATCTAGGAAAGCAGGTGCATGATTCCTTGAAGGTGGAGTCACAGGTAGATAAGGTGGTCAAAAAGGTGTTTGGCACATTGAACTTCAGCAGTCAGAGTATTGAGTGTAAAGGTTGGGAGGTCATGTTGCAATTGTATAAGACGTTGGTGAGGCTGCATTTAGAGTATTGTGTTCCATTCTGGGCACTATGTTATAGGAAAGATGTTGTCAAGCTGAAAAGGGTACAGTAGGAATCTGAGGAGTAACTTTTGCACACAAAGGGTGGTGGGAACAAGCTGCCAGAAGAGGTAGTTGAGGCTGGGATTATCCCAACATTTAAGAAACAGTTGGACAGTTACATGGATAGGACAGGTTTGGAGGTATATGGACCAAACGCGGGCAGGTGGGACTTGTGTAGCGAGGACGTGTTAGCCAATGTGGGCAAGTTGGGTTCAAGGGCCTGTTTCTATGCTGTATCATTCAATGACTATAATTGGGATGTCTTTGACTATATATCAATTACCAAATAGGAGATAATATCAGTTGTAAAGCACATTAAGTGGGATGAATCCCCAGGGCCTGAACAAAAACACCATCAGACATGAGAAGTGAGAGTAGAAAGTGGAGGTCTGTTGCAGAGATATTTGCATTGACTTTAGCACAGATGAAGCTCCGTAAGGCAAGATCTCAAAGTGTTCCAGATATCTATTGTGCCTTTTTCTGCAGGATCAACCAGCCGCCTTCTTGGATTGAAGCAATCAACTTGGGATGCGTATTTTGAATAATATTAATAACTGCTGAATAACCGTTGATAACTACTAATAATGATGTGGTAACTACTGAGGTAAAACACTCAACGGATGAGTAATACTGACATAATTTATGCATTTTTTAAGTTAAATATATTAAATGTTTATATCAACTTAAAAGAAATACACATTTAATATGTTTGATTTTTTTTAATGCTTAAATTATACCAGTATTACTCATCTGTTGAGTAATAAGCTTGATGAATAAGCTTGCTTTTAAAAGACTGCTAGTAAGACTTCTAGTAATAAGACTGCTATTACTAAAGGTAAACATTAATGTTTCATAATTTTGGTGGTTAAATCCACAATTCAGCTGCAATTTTATTTTTGGTTCATCTTGTAGTTTAGGAAGCACCTTATATGTATATACTTATATCTATCTATCTATCTATCTATCTATCTATCTATCTATCTATCTTGAAAGCTCTGTCTGTGTGTGTGTGTGTGTGTGTGTGTGTGTGTGTGATTTTGCTTTTGAAACATATTTCCTCGAAAACCAGATGCAAAAACGCAGAGATTTTTACATATTCGGAAGGGATTTAACATGAGTTCAGAAATACACTCCTTTATTATTCAATTACTTCCCCAAATGTTGAATAAAATTGTTCACAAAACTCAATTTTTAAAATATAATTGCCACTTGCCAGCTGCTGACGTCACAATGCCAACATGCCCACAAATCGAGGCCCACCTGCCTTCTGGCCCCGCCCCCCGCTGTGGACTAAAGCATTGTTTATTTATTTTTTTCATAGCATTGAATTTTATTCTTTCTCTGTGTCTGTGTCCCTCTCCGTTTCTGTGTCCCTCTCAGCATTCTGCAGATCGGGAGGTCACTGGAGATCACAGCAGGTTACAGCTGGTCACTGGAAGCCACCGGCTTGCTCCTTAGCGGTTTTAAACAGCTGGTGTCCGAGGCCCACACTGCGCACTGTAAAACGGCAGTTATCAATGGTTGCGGGAGTCGTCGTGAGGCCGAGTTACGTCACACCCCCGACGCGCGCTGGCATTTGGATCTCCCTCTCCCCTCTCCCTCTCCGCCCCCTGATCCTCCCACCCCCTGTCTCACCCCCATCCCCTCTCCCCCCATCCCTTTCCATAGGGTACGTTACTCCACGCACCCTCCCAGTTCTTCAAAAGGCGCAGAAAGAACGAGAATGTTCTGCAGCAAAGATCCTATAGCTGCGCTCCGCGATAGTATCTTTGTTCTGCAGATCCGGAGGTGAGCGTCGCTCACGTGCTGAAGGAGGTTCTCCTTACTGTCTGTGTGCTGCTTGTGAAGCCATGCCCCTTCCCTCTCCCGCCCGCCCGCTCAGCCGCAAGTTTCCAGCTTTTCACAGCCCACTCACTCGCTCGGCTCTCCTCCACTTACCCCGCGTGTGTGTGTGTGTGTCTCTCTCTCTCTCTCTCTCTCTCTCTCTCTCTCTCTCTCTCTCTCTCTCTCCCTCTCTCTCTCTCCCTCTCCCCTCCCACCCTTAAACCCTCCGCTCCACCCCCTTCCCCACTCCCCTCTACCCATCTACCCCTCCCCCTGCCCTCCCCTCCCCCCACCCCCCCCTCACCTCTCCCCCTCACTTCCATCCTCTCCCCCCTCTCCTCCCCCCCCCCCCTTCCCTCTCTCCTCCCCCCTCCCTTCCCTCCTCTCACCCCCCCTTCTCTCTGGATAGACTCGGCTTGTATTCACTAGAATTTAGAAGATTGAGGGGGGTTCTTATAGAAACTTACATAATTCTTAAGGGGTTTGACAGGCTAGATGCAGGAAGATTGATCCCGATGTTGGGGAATTCCAGAACAAGGGGCCACAGTTTAAGGATAAGGGGGAAATCTTTTAGGACCGAGATGAGGAAAGCATTTTTCACACAGAGAGTGGTGAATCTCTGGAATTCTCTGCCACAGAAGGTAGTTGAGGCTAGTTCATTGGCTATATTTAAGAGGGAGTTAGATGTGGCCCTTGTGGCTAAAGGGATCAGGGGATCTGGAGAGAAGGCAGGTACAGGATACTGAGTTGGATGATCAGCCATGATCATATTGTATGGTAGTGCAGGCTCGAAGGGCCGAATGGCCTACTCCTGCACCTATTTTCTATGTTTCTATGTTTCTCTCCCTCTCTCACCCCGCACTCTTCCCTTCTCTCTCTCTCCTCCCCTCTCTCTCTCTCTCTCCTCCCCTCTCACCCCCTCTCTTAATAATAATAATAATGCATTTTATTTGCTGGCGCCTTTCTGGACACCCAAGGACACCTTACAGGACATAAAATCACAATGCATTTATCAATATTAAAATCAAGTTGATTAAAAACAAAAATTAAAAAAAAATTAAAAAATACACAAAACATTTTAAGTCATTAAAATCAGGGTGAACATGGTGGAAGTTATGTTGGGTATGCTAATCTAAACAGGTGTGTTTTGAGTTGTGATTTGAATTGATCGATAGTGTCCAGGTGACGGATGGGAGGTGGGAGAGTGTTCCAGAGATGTGGGGCAGAGCAGCTGAAGGCTCTGGCACCCATGGTGCTGAGTCTAAATGTGGGGACAGTTAAAATTGCAGCTGAGGAGGAACAAAGTGACTGGGAAATAGTGTATGGTAGCAGCAGGTCAGAGACGTATTGGGGAGCAAGGTGGGCTGCAGAGTTCTGAAAGCATTGGAGGCGATGAAGATGTTTATTGGAGGTGCAAGTGAGGAGGGTGTTGCAATAATCGATGCGGGATGTGACCAGAGCGTGGATGAGGACTTTTGTATTGTCTTTGGAGAGGGAGGGGCGGAGTCTGGAGATGTTGCGGAGATGAAAGTATGCAGAGCGTGTGATATTGCTGATGTGGGGGCCAAAGGAAAGTGTACTATCCAGAATGACGCCGAGACTTTTGACATGGGAGGAGGTGGGTATGGGTGAGCCATCAACTGAAATGGTGAACGGGTGGGTTTTGGAGAGTGTGGACTTACCCCTCCGCCACCCTCCCCCCTCCTCCCTCTCCTACACCCCCTAGCCTCCAACCCCCTCTCCCTCTGTCTCTGCCCCTCTCTTGCTGTCTCTGCCCCTCTCTCTGTCTCTGCCCCCTCTCTCTCTGCCTTCACTCTCTATCCCCCCCTCCCTCTCAAGACATGCCTGCGAGTTGGGGGCTATGCATCAGTGGATAGGGCGGAAAGGAGCAAATTAATAATATTAATATAATATCAGGGGGGGGGGGGGTAGTTAGTGTGTGTGACCCACATGTCGCCCCCCCCCCCCCCCCCCCTGGGGGGATGGACCCAATGGGTCCCCCTTTTTCTAGTAACAAATATAACCATAGCCGGACAGTGTAGAAGGAAATTGAGCATTAAGCTTTGAAAGAACACTGTCATGTTGTTTATCAATTAAAGGCAGTAGGTATAGAACCAAGTCAGCATTTTTGTTTTGATCGAAGCTCGCTAAGTGCTTTCTAAATTGGATCTCTAAAAATGCATCTCTACCTACTCAACACATTATAAACAGGCTCATGTCCAAATATGTGAGATCTACATTGACAAGCAAAAGCAATGTCATATGGTGCTCTGTTAGTTCCCTGTACACGTTTATGATGTAATGCACAAGGGACCCATTTTATTTGAATGACACAATGAAGGTGTTTTGCACAAAACTCACGCAAGTAACAAAGATATCAAACGACTGTTTTAATAAAAAATGATAATTAATGACTCACCAGTGCCTGCTATGAATATAAAAGGTGCTCAGCAACTGTACCAATTAGCAAACCTGAGAATGCATAGCCAACATTAAATTATGAATTCAGAGGATGCTAGCCTTGTTGTTTTATCCATAAATTGTTATGCATATTACGCAGATGTTTCTTTTCTTATCTTTATCGTGCATTTTTTATTCATCATCAAAATTAGCGTTACAACTGCCAAACAATGTACCATTTGTTCCCTAATTTAGTTTTTCTTTTGTCAACCTCTTGACTGTCCACATTTGGACCTGACTGGAATTTTCAACGAACATCTTCAACGGCTTGTTCAAACAAGAATCCACCTGGTTAGAATACCGTAATTAATACTTACCAAATTCGGAGCATACAGAACTGTGATATAATGAAGCCTTTCATTCAACATCCATTATAACATTTACATTTGACATAAAGCATCACAAAGAAATGAGAAAGCAGTCAGGCAGAATTCTAATTAACTAAGTTACTGCACCTTCATTGTGGTTTCATCTCATATAGAATAATCTAATACATAGATCTCAGCAAAATGCTTCCCCAGTAGCATATTTTGGTTAATTGCATTAGCATTCCTTGAGTGAAGTTTCTTGTGAAAACACTTTTTATGAAATCTAACATTCATTGAAAGCTCCATCAGAACAAAAACTTTAGACTTTAGAGATACAATGTAGAAACAGGCCCTTCAGCTCACTGAGTCCGTGCCGACTAGCCATCACCCCATACACTTGCACTATCCTACACATAGGGGACAATTTATAATTTTTACCGGCCAATTAGCCGACAAACCTGTACATCTTTGGAGTGTGGGAGGAATCCAGAGCACCCGGGAAAATGTCAGATGATTACAGCAAGAACATACAAACTCTGTATCGAACCCGGGTCTCTTGCATTGTAAGGCAGTAACTCTACTGCTGCGCCACTGTGCCGCCCCCAAAATTAAAGCCAAACCATAAAATGTCCATAAGTGATAATTATAGTACATAAAATAAACCCAGCTTCCTTGTTCATAAAGTGAGAGGGTTACATGAGAACCAGGCAGCAATTCACAAATGAATAACCAGCAAAATAATGTCACCCTTTAAAATTCCAGAAGAATGCTTTGAATGAAATCATAATGGAAAGAGTGCATTTGGTTGACTGTGACAAATTAGTTCAGGAACATTTGTTGCCACATCCACTCTCCTTTGGATTTGTAGTTTCATTCCCATCTGGACTTGCAGCTCCACAATGGAACAATGTCTACATAAGTATAGCCCAGCTGTCATAGAAACATATAAATTAGGTGCAGGAGTAGGCCATTCGGCCCTTCGAGCCTGCACCGCCATTCAATATGATCATGGCTGATCATCCAACTCAGTATCCCGTACCTGCCTTCTCTCCATACCCTCTGATCCCCTTAGCCACAAGGGCCACATCTAACTCCCTCTTAAATATAGCCAATGAACTGGCCTCGACTACCCTCTGCGGCAGAGAGTTCCAGAGATTCACCACTGTGTGAAAAAAGTTCTTCTCATCTCGGTTTTAAAGGATTTCCTCCTTATCCTTAAGATGTGACCCCTTGTCCTGGACTTCCCCAACATCGGGAGCAATCTTCCTGCATCTAGCCTGTCCAACCCCTTAAGAATTTTGTAAGTTTCTATAAGATCCCCTTTCAATCTCCTAAATTCTAGAGAGTATAAACCAAGTCTATCCAGTCTTTCTTCATAAGACAGTCCTGACATCCCAGGAATCAGTCTGGTGAACCTTCTCTGCACTCCCTCTATGGCAATAATGTCCTTCCTCAGATTTGGAGACCCAAACTGTACGCAATACTCCAGGTGTGGTCTCACCAAGACCCTGTACAACTGCAGTAGAACCTCCCTGCTCCTATACTCAAATCCTTTTGCTATGAAAGCTAACATACCATTCGCTTTCTTCACTGCCTGCTTCACATGCATGCCTACTTTCAATGACTGGTGTACCATGACACCCAGGTCTCGTTGCATCTCCCCTTTTCCTAGTCGGCCACCATTTAGATAATAGTCTGCTTTCCTGTTTTTGCCACCAAAATGGATAATCTCACATTTATCCACATTATACTGCATCTGCCAAATATTTGCCCACTCACCAAGCCTATCCAAGTCACCTTGCAGTCTCCTAGCATCCTCCTCACAGCTAACACTGCCCCTCAGCTTAGTGTCATCCGCAAACTTGGAGATATTGCCTTCAATTCCCTCATCCAGGTCATTAATATATATTGTAAATAGCTGGGGTCCCAGCACTGAGCCTTGCGGTACCCCACTAGTCACTGCCTGCCATTCTGAAAAAGACCCGTTTACTCCTACTGTTTGCTTCCTGTTTGCCAGCCAGTTCTCTATCCACATCAATACTGAACCCCCAATGCCGTGTACTTTAAGTTTGTATACTAATCTCTTATGTGGGACCTTGTCGAAAGCCTTCTGGAAGTCCAGATACACCACATCCACTGGTTCTCCCCTATCCACGCTACTAGTTACATAACCATATAACATAAATATAACCATATAACAATTACAGCACGGAAACAGGCCCTCTCGACCCTTCTAGTCCGTGCCAAACACATAATCTCCCCTAGTCCCATATACTTGCGCTCAGACCATAACCCTCCATTCCCTTCCCATCCATGTAACTATCCAATTTATTTTTAAATGATAAAAACGAACCTGCCTCCACCACCTTCACTGGAAGCTCATTCCACACAGCTACCACTCTCTGAGTAAAGAAGTTCCCCCTCATGTTACCCGTAAACTTCAGTCCCTTAATTCTCAAGTCATGTCCCCTTGTTTGAATCTTCCCTACACTCAGTGGGAAAAGCTTTTCCACGTCAACTCTGTCTATCCCTCTCATCATTTTAAAAACCTCTATCGTCAAAGGGGAGATTATGTGTTCGGCACGGACTAGAAGGGTCGAGATGGCCTGTTTCCGTGCTGTAATTGTTATTTTTTTTTTTTGAAAATATTTTTTATTGGAGATAGGTACATAACCTATTACATCATTACTGTCTTACATTTTAAAATTGATAATATTGTCAGTTATTATTACATTGTCTCCAATACTTTTTGCCTTTTTCTTCATTTTTTTTTAAACTAGATAGAACTAAAGAGATAGATGAAGTAAAGGAAGAAAAGAAAGGAAAGAAAAACAAAAACAAAAAAACAAAAAAAAAAAACAAAAAAAAAAAAAAAAAGGAAAAAGATAGTTAAAGAAGAATGGAAAAATTTATTAAAATAAAAAACATCGTTCGAGATATGTTCGTACATTTCAGAGTATAGCATTTCATCCAATCTTTAGCCCGAGTGCTAGTCAGGTTCCTGTGCTGAACTATTCTGACCCTTTAAGTAATCAATAAAAGGAGACCATGTTCCAACGAATAATTCCTGTTTGTCCAACAGGGAAAATCTGATTCTTTCCACGTTTAAGGTCTCCGTCATTTCTATAATCCACATTTTGATTGTGGGGGCCGTAGGGCCTTTCCAAAATTTTAGAATTAATTTTTTTCCTGTTATTAAACTATAATCAATAAAGTTTCTTTGTGTTATTCTAAATGTTTGATTTAATTCTAATATTCCGAGTATTATTAATTTTGGATCTGGTTCCAATTGTGTGTTGGTTACTTTAGATATTATACTAAAAATATTTACCCAGAATTTTTTAATTTTTGTACAGTTTGCAAACATATGCAATAATGTAGCTTCTAAATGTTGACATTTATCACATACAGGTGAAATATGTTGAAAAATTTTATGTAGTTTTGTTTTTGAATAATGTAACCTATGTATTACTTTAAATTGTATTAGAGAATGTCTGGCGTTTAGTGAACACTGATGTATGTGTTGCAAACTTTCTTCCCAAGTATCTTTCGTTATTACTTGATTTAATTCTTTTTCCCATGTTTGTCTGTGTAAGTCCGTCGAAGGAATGTCACTGTCTAATAAGATATTATATATATAAGATATTAATTTTTCTGTATTAGGATGTTTGTTCCAACATTCATCAAGAATTTCTGAGTTTCTAATTCGAAAATTTTGCGAGTTCGATTTTACATAATTTCTAAGTTGAAGATATCTGAAATAATCATTTCCTCGAAGTCCATAAACCTGTTGCAACTCCTGAAATGTCAGAAAAGTGCCTTCCTTGTAAAGTTGTCCCATATTTTTAATTCCATAATTCTTCCATTGTGTAAAACCCCTGTCTAACCATGAAGGCTTAAACAAAAGATTATTCACAATTGGAAGAAAAAGTGATGTTATCTAATTTTAATGTCTTTTTTAATTGTTTCCAAATTCGTATAGCACTAAATATTATAGGGTTTTCCCTATAAATTTTTTTGTTTAATTTAGACGTAGCAAATAATATCGAACCGATATCAAAAGGTAGACAATCTTCCTTTTCCATTTTTAACCAGTCTGGTTGATGATCTATTTCTTCCAACCAGAAATTCATATTTTTAATATTAACTGCCCAGAAATAAAACAAAAAGTTAGGTAAAACCAAGCCTCCATTTCTTTTTGATTTACACAGGTGTCTTTTGTTTATCCTATGATTCTTATAATCCCAGATAAAATCATTAACAATAGAGTCCAACTTTTTAAAAAAGTTTTTTGCCAGGTATATCGGAATCGTCTGAAAAAGGTATAATATTTGTGGTAAAAAAATCATTTTTATGGCATTAATTTTGCCAACCATTGAGATAGGTAGTGTTTTCCAGTATTGGATATTCTTATGTAGTTTGTTCAGTAATGGGGGGGAAATTTGCTTTAAATAATGATGTATATATCTTAGTTACATAAATACCTAGATATTTAAATTTTTCATTTACTATTTTAAATGGAAATTGTTGTATTATCTGTTTGTTATGTTCCCTTATTGGCATAATTTCACTTTTATTCCAATTTATTCTGTATCCTGAAAGTGAACCGAATTGGTTTATTAGCTTTAATAAGTTTGGGATACTAATTTCTGGTTTTGTAATGTAAATTAATACGTCATCTGCGTATAGAGAAATTTTATTCACTGTGTCCTTAGTGTTATACCCATGTATTTCCGGATGCCCCCTAATTCTTTCTGCCAATGGCTCAATAGCAAGCGCAAATAATAATGGAGATAACGGGCATCCTTGTCTACAACCTCTAGATAGGCTAAATTTAGATGACAACCTTTGGTTAGTAAATATTCTAGTCGTGGGATTTGTATATAACAGTTTTATCCATGTACAGAATTTCTCCCCTAGTTGCATCTTTTCCATCACCGAAAATAAATAAGGCCATTCGACCTGATCAAATGCTTTTTCAGCGTCAAATGAGATTATTGCTAATCTTCATTAATAATTCTCTTGGAATATATAATATTAAATAATCTTCTTAGATTATAATATGAGTACCGTTTCTGAATAAAGCCTGTTTGGTCAGGGTGTATTAATTTATTCATCACTGTACTTAATCTATGCGCTAGTATTTTAGTTAATATATTCTGGTCTGTATTCAGAAGTGCAATTGCTCTGTATGATCCCAGGTCTTCCAGATCTTTATCAGCTTTAGGAATAAGTGTTATTATAGATTCATTTAAAGTGTCTGGAAGTTTCTGTTGAGTATAGATATACTCGTACAGTCTTTGTAAACGTGGGCAAAGCAAATCATAAATTTTTTTGTAAAATTCGGAACCTAAACCATCTGGTCCTACTGCTTTACCATTTTTTAGTGAGCCAATAGACTCCTCAATATCCTTTATCGTAATCTCCTTTTCTAATAGTTCTCTATCGTTTGAATCTAAACCTTTTAGATTACATTTTATTAAAAAATCTGCTATTCCTTCTGACTGTGCTACGGTTTTAGTTGAATAAAGGTTATGATAGTATTGGAGAAATCTATCATTTATATCCTTGGGCATTTTTAATAATTCTCCTGTCTCTGTTCTAATTTTATGAATTATTTTTTCCCCTTCCATTTTTCGTAACTGGCGTGCTAATAGTTTTTGTGGTTTGTCTCCAAATTCAAAATGTATTTGTTTGGTTTTTTGATAAAGTTTTATTACTTGTTCTGAATACATTTTATTTAATTTATATTTCAATACAGCAATTTTATTATGTTTTAACGTAGATGGTATTCTCGCATTTTCTATATCTAGTTGCTTGATTTCACTTTCCAATGTTTGTTGTTTAATCCTGTTTTCTTTATTATAAAATGCTTGAGCAGAAATTAATGCACCTCGAACATACGCTTTGAACGTTTCCCACATAAGAGAAATAGGTGTGTCAGGGTTGTCATTTACCTCAAAAAATATTTGAATCTGTTTAATAATATATTCCTGGCATGATCTTTCGTTCAAAATGTGTGGGTTAAATCTCCAATATGCTTGTTTCTTGGACATTCCATTTAATTTAATCATGAATGTTACAGGTGCGTGATCTGAGATTATAATGTTATGGTATTTTGAATTATAAATAAATGGGATAAACGTAGAGTCAACTAAAAAATAATCTATTCTTGAGTATGTTTTGTGTACTGGTGAGTAAAATGAATATTCCCGTCCAGTTGGGTTTTCTATTCTCCAGACATCCTTAATATTAGTGGTATTAATAAATGAATTTAAAAATACACTTGATTGAGATGTTGCTTTTTTTTGCCTTGATGATCTATCTAAGTATGAGTCTAATGTACAATTGAAGTCTCCTCCAATTATTAATTTATATTGTGTGAATTCCGGAATTTTATTAAATGTTTTATTAAAAAACGTGGGGTTATCAAAATTAGGCCCATAAACATTAAGAAGGATCAATTTTTCTCCATTTAACTCTCCAACTAATATAATATATCTACCATCAATATCCACTATTGTTGAAGAGTTCGTAAAAGGTATTCCTTTACGAATTACTATTGCAACTCCTCTGGACTTGTGGGAAAAGGAGGAATGATATGATTCAGCAACCCACTTAGCTTTAAGTCTATGTTGAGATTCCTTTTTAAGGTATGTTTCTTGAAGAAATATTATATCTGTTTTGATTAAATTTAGATGTGCCAAAACTTTACTTCTCTTAATTGGTTCATTGATTCCCTTGACATTCCAACTACAAAATGTTATTCCCTGACCCCTTCTTGTCATGTTAACATCTTGCATATTGCTTCTAAGGTGGTCTATAACCGAGCAGAAGGTACAACACATAGAACCTGACCCTGCTCCCGAACCTCAAATAGATGAATTTAAAATCATATACATCGCTCTTCCGAACACATCTCCTTGTATTAGTCTTATTTTTCCATTCAAACATTGTTATAAAAATATTTAAAGTGAGAAAAGTGATAGAGTTGACTAATGTAGGGTGAAGGAAAAAGAACTACATCTACAATTAGTGTAGTTAGTGATAGCCACACTAACGTGGCTAGAATTCTAAAGACTTCCGTAGCCTTTGTAAGAAAAATAAATTCCCAGCTCCGTGCCTGAAGAAAAAAAAAAAAAAGATTATTTCTAACATTCAAATAACTTCTTTGGGAGTAACAAACTTATTTACCTAGCCATACATACACACACACAATATATATACATACATATATATATATATATATATATATATATACATATACATATACATATATATATATATATATATATATATATATATACACACATATATGTATATATATATACCCATATGTATACATACATAAACACGTAACCCTGCAGAAAGGTTCAAGAACAGCAAAATAATTTTAAATTGAAAAATAAAGAGAAAAACCATCAAATTTTATTATGATATAGGTTAATTTACCTCTTACATATCTTCCTATATAATATAAGTATGTAATTCATTTCTACGTTAATCGAAGACTATTAATTATTAATCATTGTTATCAATCATATACAGTATTAACTTTTTATAAGAAATGTTAATGTTAATAATTTTAGTGGAAATATGGATATTTAATAAGTATTAGTTGTTACATATATAGTTAGATATGAATATACATATAATAACAATGATTAGTAAACAAAAAAACAAAAACAAAAAAAAACCCCAAAAAATGTTTTTTTTTTGAAAAAAAAAAAATTACAAAGATCACGGTTTTATCCAATGTCCTCCATCGATTTCGGTTTCCGAGTGTCCTTAAAGCTCTTGAAAGAATTTTAAAGGTCCTTTTAGATCTGGCCGTCCTGTTAGTCCTTGACTCCTAAGGAGTAATGTAAATTCTTCAGTCTATGGTCATGTTACCGACTTCTTTGGCATATTCCAGTGCTTTTTCGTGGTCTGTAAAAAGAGCTCCTTGGACTTGTAGGAGACTCTTAGTCTTGCGGGATAAAGCAAGCTGTATCTCAAATCAGGTACATTCTTCAATATTCTTTTTGTCTCAGTGAACAGCGCTCTTTTCTTGAAGACTTCTGCCGGGTAATCTCGGTAAATACTGAATCTCACACCTTCAAAGAGGAGCTGTCCGCCTCGAACAATTTTCTTCATTATATCGTCAAATTCATGATCCAGTTGCACTTTTACGATAATTTGTCTTGGATGGGCATCATCTTGTGTACGACGTCGCTGCGCTCTATGAGCTCGACCGAGTGAAGGTTTGTGATCCAATTTTAAGGCTTTTTGTAATAGGTCTGCCACAAAATCCCGAGTGCCCATTTCCCTCTCACTTCCTTCTTTCACCCCTACAATTCTTAAATTCTTACATCTTTGACGCCCCTCCAAATCGGTACATTTATCACTTAATTTGATCACCATATTGGAGAGGCGTTGGTTTTCAGTAAGGAGTCGACTTACAGTTTCCGCACTTGTCGTCGCCCATTTCTCAAGTTCGGTTATCGCTATTCTATGTTGATCAAGTTCGTGATGAATGGGGTCCACCTCCGTTTTAACCTTCATTTCCACCGAAACGAGCATGGCTTCCAGCACTTCCATCTGATCCTTGACCTCTTCCTCCCTCGTCCTCTTCCAGATTTCCAGCATTTGTTGAACGGTAGCATGCATTTCTGCTTTAAAATCTACCTTAAAAGCGTCAAGTACCTTTTTAAAATTCTCTCCGAAGGTTTTCATTTCGGCAGCGAGAAAGGTTTTAAGATCCTCCATTTCAGACGTTTTCTGTTTCGTTTTCTTTGGAGGGTCTTCCTGGGCCATCGTTGTAACTGAGGCCGAGGCCTCTGTAGGGCCTTCCTCTTCCATCTGGGGTTTACCTTTAACCGTTTTTTTTTGTATTCCACGGGGGGGGGGGGGGGGGGGGGGGGGGGGTAGACCGCCAGATCTAAAAGGACCTTTAAAGTTCTTTCAAGAGCTTTAAGGACATTCGGAAACCGAAATCGATGGAGGACATTGGATAAAAACCGTGATCTTTGTAATTTTTTTTTTCAAAAAAAAAACATTTTTTGGGGTTTTTTTTTTGTTTTGTTTTTTTTTTTGTTTACTAATCATTGTTATTATATGTATATTTTTTAAACAATAAAGCCCTAACTTGTTCAACCTTTCTCTGTAATTTAGTTGCTGAAACCCAGGCAACATTCTAGTAAATCTCTCTATTTTGTTGACATCCTTCCTATAATTAGGCGACCAAAATTGTACACCATACTCTAGAATTGGCCTCACCAATGCCATGTACAATTTTAACATTACATCCCAACTTCTATACTCAATGCTCTAATTTATAAAGGCCAGCACACCAAAAGCTTTCTTTACCACCCTATCTATATGAGATTTCCCCTTTCAGGGAACTGTGCACAGTTATTCCCAGATCCCTCTGTTCACCTACATTCTTCAATTCCCTACCATTTACCATGTACGTCCTATTTTGATTTGTCCTGCCAAGATGTAGCACCTCACACTTATCAGCATTAAACTCCATCTGCCATCTTTCAGCCCACTCTCCCAACTGGCATAAATCTCTCTGTAGACTTTGAAACTCTACTTCATTACCCGCAACCCCACCTATCTTAGTATCATCTGCATACTTACTAATCCAATTTACCACACCATCATCCAAATCATTGATGTACATGACAAACAACAGTGGACCCAACACAGATCCCTGTGGCACCCCACTCGTCATTGGCCTCCAACCTGATAAACAACCATCCACCATTACTCTCTGCCATCTCCCATACAGCCACTGTTGAATCCATCTTGCTACTCCACCATTAATACCCAACCATTGAACCTTCTTAACCAACCTTCCATGAGGAACCTTGTCAAAGGCCTTACTGAAGTCCATATACACAACATCCACTGCTTTACCCTCATCAATTTCCAGAGTAACATCTTCAAAAAATTCAAGAAGATTAGTTAAACATGACCTTCCAGGCACAAATCCATGTTGACTGCTCCTAATCAGACCCTGTTTATCCAGATGCTTATATATATTATCTCTAAGTATTCTTTCCATTAATTTTCCCACCACGGACGTCAAACTGACAGGTCTATAATTGCTAGGTTTACTCTTAGACCCCTTTTTAAACAATGGAACAACATGCGCAGTACGCCAATCCTCCGGCACTACTCCCGTTTCTAATGACATTTGAAATATTTCTGCCATAGCCCTTGCTATTTCTACACTAACTTCCCTCAATGTCCTAGGGAATATCCTGTCCGGACCTGGAGACTTATCCACTTTTATATTTCTCAAAAGTGTCAGTACTTCCTCTTCTTTGATCCTCCTAGTTTCCATAGCTACTCTACTTGTTCCCCTTACCTCACATAATTCAATATCCTTCTCCTTGGTGAATACCGAAGAAAAGAAACTGTTCAATATCTCCCCCATCTCTTTTGGCTCTGCAGATAGTTGTCCACTCTGACTCTCTAATGGACCAATTTTATCTCTCGTTATCCTTTTGCTATTAATATAGCGGTAGAAACCCTTCGGATTTACTTTTACCTTACTTGCCAAAGCAACCTCATATCTTCTTTTAGCTTTTCTAATTTATTTCTTAAGATTCTTTTTACATTCTTTATACTCCTCAAGCACCTCATTTACTCCATGCTGCCTATAATTATTGTAGATCTCCCTCTTTTTCCGAACCAAGTGTCCAATTTCCCTTGAAAACCATGGCTCTTTACAATTTTTACGATTTCCTTTCAACCGAACAGGGACATAAAGATTCTGTACTCTTAAAATTTCACCTTTAAATGTACTCCATTTCTCTTCCACATCTTTCCCATAAAACAAACTGTCCTAATTTACTCCTTTTAAATCCTTTTGCATCTCCTCAAAGTTAGCCTTTCTCCAATCAAAAATCTCAACCCTAGGTCCAGTTTTGTCCCTCTCCATAATTATATTGAAACTAATGGTATTGTGATCACTGGACACGAACTGTTCCCCAACGCATACCTCTGCCACCTGACCCATCTCATTTCCTAACAGGAGGTCCAGTACCGCCCCTTCTCTAGTAGGTACTTCTATGTATTGTTGCAAAAAACTATCCTGCACACATTTTACAAACTCCAACCCATCCAGCCCATTTACAGAATGTGTTTCCCAGTCTATGTGTGGAAAATTGAAATCTCCCACAACATATCTGCAATCTCCTTACATATTTGCTCTTCCAATTCTCGCTCCCCATTTGGCGGTCTATAATACACCCCTATAAGTTTTGCTAACCCTTTCCCATTTCTCAGTTCCACCCAAATAACCTCCCTAGACGAGCCCTCTTATCTATCCTGCCAAAGCACTGCTGTAATATCTTCCCTGATAAGCAATGCAACACCTCCACCTCTTGCCCCTCCAATTCTATCACACCTGAAGCAACAAAATCCTGGAATATTTTGTTTCCAATCACAGCCCTCCTGCAACCATGTTTCACTGATCGCCACAACATCATACTTCCTCGTGTCAATCCAGGCTCTAAGTTCATCCACTTTTCTTACAATGCTCCTAGCATTAAAATACACACATTTAAGAAACCCACCCTCTCTTATTCTCTGATTACTTTCTTTTTCTTCTCTCTCCCCTACATTTTGGGTCAGAGTGCTACCATTCTCTGCCCCCTGCTTCACACACTGACTGCTAGCTTTCCCAATTTGAGTCCCTCCCCCCAACCATACTAGTTTAAAGTCTCCCCAGTTGCCTTTGCAAATCTCCCCGCCAGGATATTGGTCCCCCTTGAGTTCAAGTGCAACCCGTCCTTTCTGTACAGGTAGCACCTTCCCCAAAAGAGGTCCCAATGATCCAGAAACTTGAATCCATACCCACTGCACCAGTCCCTCATCCACGCATTTATCCTCCACCTCGCTCCATTCCTACTCTCACTGTCGCGTGGCACAGGCAGTAATCCTGAGATTGTTACCTTTCCAGTCCTTCTCCTTAACTCTCTACCTAACTCCCTAAATTCTTCTTTCAGGACCTCTTCTCTTTTTTTAGCTATGTCGTTGGTACCTATATGCACCACAACCTCAGGCTCCTCTCTCTCCCATTTCAGGATTTCTTGGACACGTTCAGACACATCCCTGACCCTGGCACCAGGGAGGCAAACTACCATCCGGGTCTCCTTTCTGCGTCCACAGAATCGCCTATCCGACCCCCTGACTATAGAGTCCCCTATTACAATTGCCCTCCTCTTCTTTTCCTTACCCTTCTGAGCAACAGGACCGGTCTTTCTGCCAGAGGCCTGGCCGCTGTCGCTGTCGCATCCTCGAAAAATTCTATAAGATTCGTCAGACACGATTTACCTTTCGTAAATCCATGCTGACTTTGTCCAATGATTTCACCACTTTCCAAATGTGCTGTTATCCCATCTTTAATAACTGACTCTAGCAGTTTCCCCACTACCAATGTTAGACTAACTGGTCTGTAATTCCCCGTTTTCTCTCTCCCTCCCTTCTTAAAAAGTGGGGTTACGTTTGCTACTCGCCAATCCTCAGGAACTACTCCAGAATCTAAAGAGTTTTGAAAGATTATTACTAATGCATCCACTATTTCCGGAGCTACTTCCGTAAGTACTCTGGGATGCAGCCTATCTGGCCCTGGGGATTTATCGGCCTTTAATCTATCCAATTTATCCAACACCATTTCCCGGCTAACCTTGATTTCACTCAATTCCTCCAACTCCTTTGACCCGCGGTCCCCTGCTATTTCCGGTAAATTATTTATGTCTTCCTTAGTGAAGACGGAACCAAAGTAGTTATTCAATTGGTCCGCCATATCCTTGTTACCCATGATCAACTCACCTGTTTCTGACTGCAAGGGACCTACATTTGTTTTAACTAATCTCTTTCTTTTCACATATCTATAAAAACTTTTGCAGTCAGTTTTTATGTTCCCTGCCAGTATTCTTTCATAATCTATTTTCCCTTTCCTAATTAAGCCCTTTGTCCTCCTCTGCTGGTCTCTGAATTTCTCCCAGTCCTCCGGTATGCTGCTTTTTCTGGCTAATTTGTACGCATCATCCTTCGCTTTGATACTATCCCCGATTTCCCTTGTTATCCACGGATATACTACCTTCCCTGATTTATTATTTTGCCAAACTGGGATGAACAATTTTTGTAGTTCATCCATGCAGTCTTTAAATGTCTTCCATTGCATATCCACCGTCAACCCTTTTAGAATTAATTGCCAGTCAATCTTGGCCAATTCACGTCTCACACCCTCAAAGTTACCTTTCTTTAAGTTCAGAACCATTGTTTCTGAATTAACAATGTCACTCTCCATCCTAATGAAGAACTCAACCATATTATGGTCACTCTTGCCCAAGGGGGCACGTACAACAAGACTGCTAACTAACCCTTCCTCATTACTCAATACCCAGTCTAAAATAGCCTGCTCTCTCGTTGGTTCCTCTACATGTTGATTTAGATAACTATCCCGCATACATTCCAAGAAATCCTCTTCCTCAGCACCCCTGCCAATTTGATTCACCCAATCTATATGTAGATTGAAGTCACCCATTATAACTGTTTTGCCTTTGTCGCACGCAATTCTAATTTCCTGTTTGATAGCATCTCCAACTTCACTACTACTGTTAGGTGGCCTGTACACAACACCCACCAGCATTTTCTGCCCCTTAGTGTTTCGCAGCTCTACCCATACCGGTTCCACATCCTCCAAACTAATGTCCTTCCTTTCCATTACGTTAATCTCCTCTCTAACCAGCAACGCTACCCCACCTCCGTTTCCTTTCTCTCTATCCCTCCTGAATATTGAATATCCCTGGATGTTCAGCTCCCAGCCTCGGTCATCCTGGAGCCATGTCTCCGTGATCCCAACTATATCATAGTCATTAATAGCTATCTGCACATTCAACTCATCCACCTTATTACAAATGCTCCTTGCATTGAGACACAAAGCCTTCAGGCTTGTTTTTACAACACTCTTAACCCTTATACAATTATGTTGAAAAGTGGCCCTTTTTGATTTTTGCCCTGGTTTTGTCTGCCTGCCACTTGTACTTTTCACCTTGCTACCTATTGCTTCTACCCTCATTTTACTCCCCTCTGTCTCTACGCTCACAAATTTAAGAAACCCTTTCCCTTTAACTCCATCCTCCACTATCCCATTCGACACCCCACCCCCCTTATTCAGTTTAAAACCACCCGTGTAGCAGTGGCAAACCTGCCTGCCAGAATGCTGGTCCCACACCTGTTAAGATGCAATCCGTCCCTTTTGTACAGTTCCCTCTTACCCCAAAACAAATCCCAGTGATCCAAGAATCTAAATCCCTGCCCCGTGCACCAGTTCCTCAGCCACACGTTCAGGTCCCATATCTCCCTGTTCCTGCTCTCGCCAGCACGAGGAACTGGAAGCAAACCGGAGATAACAACCCTGGAGGTCCTGCTTTTCAGCATTTTTCCGAGCTCTCTGAAGTCACGCTGCAGAATATTCATCCCCTTCTTTCCGACATCGTTTGTGCCGACATGCACTAGCACTCCCGGATGTTCACCTTCGCACTTGAGGATTTTCTGCACTCTGTCCGTGACATCCTGGATCCTGGCACCAGGAAGGCAGCACACCATCCCCGCATCTCGTCTGTTGCCGCAGAAACCCCTGTCCGTACCTCTCACAATGGAGTCTCCCATTACAATGGTCTTGCCTGCCTTAGGCCTTTTTGGTTTTGGCTCAACAGCCCTATTCACATCGCAAGCCAGTTCGCCGCTCAGTGTAAACATGTCTTCTGTCCCAACAGCTTCTAAGCAGGTGAACCTGTTCACAAGAGGTACAACACCCGGGGATGTTGGCATTCCATGCTTCCTTCCCTTTCTCACTGTCTCCCACCTTCTCTCTTCCAGTACTTTAGGTGTAACAATCGTACTGTAGGACTTGTCGAGGAACGACTCCGTTTCTCGGACGAACTGGAGGTCATCCACTTGCTTCTCCAGTTCCCCAACACGGCCCTTCAGGAGCTCTACCTGGATGCACTTCTCGCATTTGTAGCAGCCAGAGGCACCAGCGGTGTCCTTGACCTCCCACATACTGCAAGCATCACACTGAATCAGCTTGCCTGACATCTCCTTCTTTCGTCTCTACCTCTCAAGCGTATTGCCTGGTCTCCTCTTGTCAGCCTACTCGCCGAAGACTCTCGAGCCACAGACAATTCAATTCAATTCAATTTATTTGTCATTTGGACCCCTTGAGGTCCAAACGAAATGACGTTTCTGCAGCCATACATTACAAACAAATAGACCCAAGACACAACATAATTTACATATGGAAGGCCAAAATACTTATCTCTCCACTGCACACTTCCACCCCCCCCCCCCCCGATGTCAGAGTCAAAGTGAAAGCCCCCGGCTGGCGATGGTGATTGTCCCGCGGCCATTAAAGCCACGCCGGGTCGTACAAGGTCGCACACCAGGTCTTGATGTTGGAGCCCCCGGTGTGCGCTCGCAGAGTCCCACGGCCATTCCAAGCCGCGCGGGGCGGTGCTGTGAGGCCCCGCTCCAGGAGCTCTTCAACCCCGCAACTCGGGCAGGAGAAGTCACCGTTGCAGGAGCCCTGAAAAGCGGTCTCCCTCCAGGGACCCACGGGCTCCCGGTGCCACCGTCCGCCAGACCCGCAGTTGCAGCCTCCGAATCGGGCCGCAGCAGCGCTCCACCACCACTCCACCCGGGACTCGGCCAGCTCCGCGACGGTGAGGTGAGTCGTCGGCACCAGAGCCCCCGGTCTTCTCCTGTTGGAGGACGCTCCTCGTTGCAGCCCCAACGACAACGGAGACCCGACAAAGAAAAGGTCGGGTCTCCCATGCAGGGAGAGATTAAAAGTTACCCCCTCCCACCCCACCCCCCCACACACACACACACCCCAACAAAAAATAACAAAAACGACATAAAAACATAGACAAAAAATAATAAAAACGCAGACGGACTGCAGAGGCCGCTGCTGACGATAGTCGCGCCGCCTACCTACCGACTCACACTTTACTCACAGGGTACTCCCCTCACTAGGGCACTCCCCTCACTGCCGTTCGCTAAGAGCCGTCTTGCTTAAATTGACTGATAGATTGCCTGATTTACCAATTTACAACCCAAATTCCTCAGTTTTCAACTGCTTTTCACCCCTCTGACTCGCTTCTCTCCTCCCACTTGGGCTAGAGCCAATCAGTCGTTTCTCTTGCTAATCTCCTGCTGCTCCCAAATCTACAGCAGTTCTGAGTAAAGCCTGAATGTCCTTGGCCTCTACTTGAACTGTTTTCACCCCTCTGACTCGCTTCTCTCCTCCCACTTGGGCTAGAGCCAATCAGTCGTATCTCTTGCTAATCTCCTGCTGCTCCCAAATCTACAGCAGGTCTGAGAGTCTTGTTACTGACTGGCAGATGTAGGTGAGGAATGTTGTAGATGAATCTGTTTGTCATTCCAGAAATACCCTGCCATGGTCTGAGGTCAGTAACAAACCCTTTTATGCCAATCATTTTATAATCCAAATCCCTTGACATTACTGGAGCAGCTAAAAATATAGGGTAAAGGGGCTGTCCCACGTTCCCGAGTTATTCACGACTTGTTAACACCTGTGCATACATTTCAAACAAAGATTAAGAAATTGAATTCAATCGATGCACAACAATAAATAAAATACTGGATCTATGCAAATGAACTTCCCTTATATAACAAAAACCTTAAATAAAGCATGCAATTCCTTCGGTTAACATATAGACATCAACAGTCACATTATAAACGATGAGCAAGAAAACTCTGTTGTATTTGCTTAACAATAGTGATCAAAATTACACATGACTTGAAAGTGAACCACTTGTAATTATCTTAGGTGTGAAAAAATTCCATCAATTCCCCAGAAGTTTCCTTTGTTCTCAATGTCAATCATTAGCAATCGCTGTTTAGCGATCCTGTTTCTTAAAAAAGCAATTCCAACAATGGTACCTTCCAGAATGCAAAAGTGGGCAATTTTGCTGTCATTATATGTTTGAATATAATTTTCCAAAGCTAAATATGCTAGCTGATTCTCCGTTCAGATTATACATGAATCACTTGATACTGATTTTATTTTCAAAATGCAACTTGAGGATGAGGATACTCTAGAATTGGATGGTTGATGTACAGAGAGACCTTGGGGTATAAATTCATAGTTTTCTGAAAATGATCACACAAGTGGTGAGAATGGTGGAGCAGACCCGATGGGGCGAATGGCCTTATTCTGCTCTTATGCCTTATGGATCATAAAACCGTTAGATATAAAAGCAGAATTAGACCATTTGGCCCATCTGCCATTTGATCATGGTTGATCTAATTTTCCTCCTCAACCTCATTCTCCTACCAACCTACTCCTAACCTTTTATGCACTTACTAATCACATGCCTACTAACCTCCGATTTAAAAAATACCCAGTGACTTGTCTCCATTTCTGTCTGCGGCAGTGAATTCCACAGATTCAACACCCGCTGGCTAAATAAATTCCTTCTCATTTCCCTTCTAAAGGTACATACCCTCTGGTCCAAGACTCTCCATTAGTGGAAACATCCTCTTCACGTCCACTCTATCTACGCCTTTTATGATTAATTTTAATGAGATCCTCCTTCATCTTTCCAAACTCCAGCGAGTAATGGCCCAGAGCGTTCATAAGCTCCTCATCCATTAAGCCAGTCAACTACAGGATAGGAGAGTGCAGAATACATTTGGTATATTTGCCTTCATAGGCTGAGATATTGGGTACAAGAGTTGGGACATCATGTAACAACTGTACAAAATTTTGGTTAAGCTACACGTGGTAAAGCCTCTGATCTGCTTGTGCAATATACACATACTTAACTTTTTTTCTAGATCATTATATTGTTTACAGTGTACTATGTTTACATATTGTGTTGTGCTGCTGCAAGTAAGGGTTTCATTGTTCTATCTGGAACACATGACAATTAAACTCATTTGACTCTTGACAATCATGGTATTTATGGGGAAAGATTAATTTAGTTCCCCGTCTATTGTGACACCTAGGAAGTTACTGGTGTGGCATTTGACAAAGTTTTGGTTAAATTGGTGGAAATCATTCCAATGAATCTAAAGAATAAGTGGTTAACTTTCTCTTGTTGGAGATGTTCATTATCAAGAGGTTTTGTGATGTAAATATTACTAGTCATTTATCACTCCACATTTCTAAATCTTGCTCAGTGCAGACAAAATGTTTCAATTGTTGAGATGCTCTGAATAGAATTGAACACTGTGAAATCATTAGCAATAATCCAACTTCTAACATTATAAAGAACGATCATTGATACCACATTTTTTGCAAGTAGAATATTTAAGGGCCTGTCCCACTTTCCCGAGTTATTCACAAATTCTCCCGAGTTTTCAAACTCGCAGAATGTTCTTAACGAGTCCGTAGGAGGTCGTAGGAGTCCGTGGATATATCGTAGCGGCTCGTTATGCCAGCCGTAGGTACTCGGGGCTAATAATTTACTCATGGACATTTTTCATCATGCTGAAAAAACGTCCCGACTTACCTGATGCCCAGAGTACCTACGGCTGGCACGAGAGAATTCGGGAATAACTCAGGGGAATAGGCAGGAATCGAATAATATTCGATCATTCTAAGAAAAAAACAAACTCTCAAAAGCTAGCTTTCATGAAAGAACCAACTTAGCTTTCAGCAATTTTCAATCTATTGTTACTGGTACACTACCGATTTTTCCAGCAGCTGGTGGTCCGGCACCTACTTTAATCCAGACAAAATGACAAGAGCGCACTTGAAATCCGCCCCCCATAAGTCACCCCGAAAATGCGGCACCTAGACCGATCTCGATCACACTGCACACTGATCGACGGGTCAAATTTGTTCTCTGTAGTCGAGGCTCTGGCCCACTGGCCCAGCCAGAGTCGGCAGATCTGTGCCCATAGCTGACTTCCCAGAGCGACTTTGCGGGACGGTATCTTGGCTCCACAGCTGGCTAAGCGGACTGTTCCAGTACCGAAGGACCCCTCTCGGAGGCTGTGACCCCTGTCGGTCTGGCAAAATGGATAATCCTGAAAAGTTCTGGAACCAAGGATGCCAGAAAATCGGTGGTGGACCTGTATCTATTTTCGGTCTATACAAAGGCGCACTGGAACTTTTTCATCTTCAGGGCTGTCAAATACATAAGTGTAATTGTAACTTTAAGAACTGATTTAATAGTATGACAATGACACATTGTTCTACCAGGCTCAGCTGTGCAGTTAAAAGCAGAGCCTTTGATAATAAATATCCTTAATTGAAGGATATTCAAATAGCTTCACAAAGGAGTCCACGGGCAGTACATTGGTGACTAGAATAGGATATTGCATAACAATGATCTATTGTATGTTCAAAAAAATGAAGAATGGGTCTCTTTAAATAGAGCAGTAGTGATAGAAACATAGTTATATCTCTGCAAGAGATCTCACACATTCTTCCCTCACTTCCCATAAGGTCTGAGGATGTTTTGTTCAGCCCCTGGGGATTTATCCCACTTAATTACAACTGCTAATATCTCCTATTTGGTAATTGGTATATTGTCCAACACATCGCAATTATAGAGATAGAGTCATTGAGTGATACAGCATAGAAGCAGGCTCTTCGACCCAACTTTCACACACTAGCCAACATGTCCCAGCTACACTAGTTCCACCTGCTTGCTGATGCCAAACCTGTTTGGTGCCAAACCTGTCCTATCCATGTACCTGTCTAACTGTTTCATAAACATTGGGATAGTCCCAGCCTCAACAACATCCTCTGGCAGCTTGTTCCATACATCCACCACCCTTTGTGTGAAAAAGTTGCTCCTCAGATTCCTATTAAATGTTTCCCTTTCACCTTAGCGGGTCCTTTTCAGAATGGCACACTAATGGGGTGCTGCAAGGCTCAGTGCTGGGACCCCAGTTATTTCCAATATATAGTAATGACTTAGAAGAAGGAATTAAATGTAAAATCTCCAGGTTTGCGGATGTCACAAAGCTGGGTGGCAGTGTGAGCTGCAAGGAGGATACTCCAAGACTTGGATAGGTTGGGTGAGTGGGCAGATGCATGGCAGATGCAGTATAACGTGGATACATGTGAGGTTATCCACTTTGGTGGCAAGAACACAAAGACAAATTATTATCTGAATGGTGTCAGATTAGGAAAAGGGGTGGTGCAACAAGACCTGGGTGTCGTTGTACATCAATCACTGAAAGTAAACATGCAGGTACAGCAGGCAGTGAAGACAATAAATGGCGTGTTGACCTTCACAGTGACAGGATTTGAGTATAGGAGCAAGAAGGTCCTACTGCAATTGCACAGGACCCTGGGTAGACAGCACGTGGAGTATTGTGTGCAGTTTTGGACTCCTAATTTGAGGAAGGACATTCTTGCTATTGAGTGAGTGCAGCGTAGGTTCACCAGGTTAATTCCCAGGATGATGAAAGAATGGATCGACTGGGCTTATATTCACTCGAATTTAGAGGATATGAGAGAGGATCTTACAGAAACATATAAAATTCTTGATGGATTGGACAGGCTGGATGCAGGAATAATGTTCCCGATGTTGGGGGAGTCCAGAACCAGGGGTCACAGATTAAGAATAAGGACTGAGATGAGGAAAATATTTTTCTCTGTCACAGAAGGTAATTCTAGAGAATTCAAGAGAGAATTAGAAAAAGCTTTTAGGGCTACCGGAATCAAGGGATATGGGGAGAAAGTGGGAACGGGGTACTGATTTTGGATGATCAGCCATGATGATATTGAATGGTGGTGCTGGCTCAAAGTGCCAAATGGCCTACTCCCGCACTTGTTTTCTATGTTTCTATGTTTCTAAACCTGTGACCTCAAGTTCTTGATTCCCCTACACTGGGCAAGAGACTCAGTGCATGTACCCAATCTATTCCTCTCATGATTTTATGATGGCAGGCATTGGAAGTGTTCGATATGCTGGGCACTTGAAGGGGAATGAGCAGCCTCAAGAGTTCTCGGAAAAAGGTATAGGAGCCTGAAAACTGAAGTCCAGTTAAGGAGCAGCTTCTTTCCTACAACCATCAGGCTATTAAACTCTGCAGCCTCCAAATAGGCTTTGAACTAGGGGGACATTATTTTTGATTTTGCACTTCTATTGTCTATTTATTTGTATGTTTGTTTTCTTACATATACTGAATTTTATTTTTGTTTATTATAGTGTTTACAGAGTACTATCTTTACATAACTGTTGTGCTGCGACCAATAAGAATTTCATTGTTCCGTTTTGGGACATAAGACAATAAAACACTCTTGACTCTTGACTCATACTCAGCCATTCACCCTGTACATGGAATGAGTGGAAATGTCCCTAAGGACCAACAATATTATTGAGGAGAAAGAAAAGTGATGATATACATGGAGAGAGTGACAAAACTGTTGCTGGTGATGGCTAAATATACGTGAGCAAAGAACAAACTGCTGGAGTAACTCAACGGGACTTGCAACATCAGTGGAAGGAAATGGGCAAACAATGGTTCAAGTTAGGTCCCTCCAGAGATGCTGCCTGACCCGCTGAGTTCTTCCAGTAATATGTTTTTTGATCAGGATTCCAGCAAATGCAGTTACTTTTATCTCCTTTGAAAACACGTGACATTTTTGAGATCACAAACCACATATAAGGTCTTACATCCTTAGAAGTAATGTCGGGTATGTCTCCAACAACTCTCAACAACTTCTACAGATGTGCCATAGAAAGCATTTTATCGGGATACATCACAGCAGGGTTTGGGAACAGCTCCATCCATGACTACAAGAAATTGTAGAGGATTGTGGACACAGCCCATACCATCACACAAACCAACCTACTTTCCATTGACTCTATTTACACTTTACGGTACCTGGGCAAGGCCACCAGCATAATTAATTAAATGATTCTCACCCCAGTCACTCCCTCGTCTCCCTTCTCCCATCAGGTAAGTCGTACAGTAGTGTGAAAACGCACACTTCCAGATTCAGTGACAGGTTCTTCCCAGCTGTTATCAGGCAACTGAACCATCCTATCAACAACTAAAGAGTGGTGCTCAGCAACTATCTACATCATTGGAGACCCTCAAACTATCTTTAATACGACTTTGCTGGACTTTATCTTGCACTAAACATTATTCCCTTTATCATGTATCATTTATACACTGTGAATACTTCAATTTTAATCTTTTACAGTCTTTCCGCTGACTGGATAGCATGCAACAAAAGCTATTCACTTTACCTCGGAACAATTAATTAGACTAAACTAAACATGGAGACATACTGAATGCTTTGTAGGGACATTTTAATCCAATGGTTTTGGAGATTTTCAAGAGCAACAGGTGTAGAAAGCACAACAAGGGAAGAGAAGAAAGGATTGGTGAATGTCTGAATAAGATAAATGTTATGGAAAAAATAATAATTTCCTGACCTTTCTGGACTTGCATAAACCAATCACTTATCACTGGAGTATTGCGTGCAGTTTTGGTCTCCAAATCTGAGGAAAGACATTCTTGCCCTAGAGGGAGTACAGAGAAGGTTAACCAGACTGATTCCTGGGATGTCAGGACTTTCATGTGAAGAAAGACTGGATAGACTCGGCTTGTACTCACTAGAATTTAGAAGGTTGAGTGGGGATCTTATAGAAACTTACAAAATTCTTAAGGGGTTGGACAGGCTAGATGCAGGAAGATTATTCCCGATGTTGGGGAAGTCCAGAACAAGGGGTCACAGTTTAAGGTTAAGGGGGAAATCTTTTAGGACCGAGATGAGAAAACCATTTTTCACACAGAGTGGTGAATCTCTGGAATTCTCTGCCACAGAAGGTAGTTGAGGCCAGTTCATTGGCTATATTTAAGATGGAGTAAAGGGCCTGTCCCACGAGCATGCAACTCCATGCGGCAAGCACGACCTAAAGGGCTTGTCCCACGTTCATGTTACTGCATACGGCGAGCGCGACCAAACCGGAAGCGAGGGCCGCGCAAAGGTCGAGTGAGTGACATGAAGTTCGAGCGAAGTCCATGGGAAGTTCACGCGTGACTTACGGCATTGAGGCGGTGTGTACGGCATCGAGGCGGCTGCGGGCCTGCAGGCCATTGCCGCGCGGAATTTTTTAACACGATCATTTTATCGGAGCCCTGCGCGATGTCGGGACTAGCTCCGCACAACTCCTTACGGCTCCGGCGATCGAAGTGGGACCGGCCCCGTGAGGCCGTACGGCTCAAGCGACCACGTTAGGTCGCGCTTGCCACATGGAGTCGCATGCTAGTGGGACAGACCCTTTAGATGTGGTCCTTGTGGCTAAAGGGATCAGGGGGTATGGAAAGAAGGCAGGTACAGGATACTGAGTTGGATGATCAGCCATGATCATATTGAATTGCGGTGCGGGCTCGAAGTGCCGAATGGCCTACTGCTTCACCTATTTATATGTTTCTCTGTTTCTATGTGCGGAGTGACAATTGAGAGACAAATATCCCACCCTCCCTCATGTAATGCCTCTACCAGTTCCTCCATTTCTGTTATGTTTGCTCCAAAAATGGGACTTTCTTTGATATCTCTGAAATTTCTTCCATCTTTCCAAACTCTGGCTTCCCCTTGTACCAATTAAGGTACAGTGAAACTAGAATTTCACTGGAAATTCTTCACTCTTCAACTGGAAAAGTTAACCTCCCCACAGGTGTGGCCTCGCCTGCTCAATATTTCCAGTATATTTTGCTATTATCCTTTGAAGTGGGGTGATAATGACAGTGAATAATATTAACAAATGAAATATTTATAGAGACATAAAGAGAATACCAAAGATGTCCTTTATGTCATTCAGTGCTAAACGTACAGGTGATAGACCTGGTGTAAGGCTGTAATTTGTCAATTTGGTCACTTGTCAAAATATGAAGAGTTTTTTGCATCAGTTGGCTGTGGAAGGATATAAGGTGTTTATTAAAAATATGCCGGTGGAGGTATTTGCATGATTGAGAGATAGATTTCAAAGCAACTTAAAAAATTAACTGAGAAATAAACTTGTGTGAGATGCTCTGGGCCAGTGGAAGAAAATTTATTTTGAATTGGTTGAATCAAATGTATCCCTTGTTTGGCAATTTTCAGAGCAATGGATCTGTTTACAAAATAAAAATGCCGTCAATTTAGATGAAGTGTTTGGAACGTTGTGAAAGGGAGAGTTCACAGAAGCCTCTGGACAAATGCCAAGTCACTACAAAAGTCTTCAGACAAGAGAAATCCAATCAGGCTGCCACCCAACACCAAGTCAGTGTACAAGTATTAGCAAAATCCTGCCTCTGTCTTCACCTTCAACTACCACCACCACCACCACCATCCTTCCACTTGTCACCCATCTGCCTCTGTCTCCCAATTCTACCCTCCTCTCCTCTACATAGCTCCATCTGCACATCATCCCGCACCTCTGCTCAGTTTAGACAGAGAGAGGTGAATCAGTGGAACTCATTGCCACAGAAGGATGTGGAGGCCAAGACAATGGATATTTTTAAGGCAGAGAGATAGATTATTGATTAGTACAGGTGTCAGGGTTTACGGGGAGAAGGCAGGTGAATGGGACTAGGAGGGAGAGATAGATCATCCATGATTGAATGGCGGAGAAGACTTGATGGGCTGAATGGCCTAATTCTGCTCCTATTACTTATGAACATATAAGCTTATTAACATGAAGTTCATCTATCACCTACCAGCCCCCTGTCTTATCCCCTCCATCATTCCTCTTTATACCAGCTACATGCTCTCTTCACTTGAAATCCTGGTGCAGGGTCTGAACCCGAAAGGTCAACAATTATTTTCCCTGCGCAGGTTCTGCTTAATCCGCTGAGCTTCCCCAACAGTTAGGGCAGCACAGTGGCGCATTGGTTGAGTTGCTGCTTTACAGCACCAGAGACCCAGGTTCAATCCTGACTACATGACTGTATGGAGTTTATACGTTCTCCGTGTGACCAGATGGCTTTTCTACGGGTCCTCTGGTTTCCTCACACATTCCAAAGATGTACGAGTTGATAGGTTAATTGGCTTCTGTAAATTGTAAATTGCCCCTAGTGTGTATTAGAGGGCGAGTGTGCAGGACGATCGCTGGTCGGCATGCACTCGGTGTGCCGACGGGACTTTACGCTACATCTCTAAAATCTAAAGTTTGCTTTTTGGTGAGTGTATTTACTATAAAGCACCACTTGCCGTCTAATTCCCTGCAATTCTAGTTAGCTGGTTTCACCAAGTCAATTCCACTCAAATCATCATCATAGCCTTGGATCATTTAGACTTCTGGACTAAATTCCAGAGTGAGGTGAATGTGAGTGTCCTTCATATTAAGGCAGCATTTGACTGACTGTGGTAATATACATCCCTGGTAAAACTAATACCTGGGAATATCCAGGAGAAAACAGACATCCAGCTTACTCTAAGAGCAATTTTGATAGCTTTGAGTGTGGCTAATGTGCCTTATTTAAATAGGAGTACAAGGGGAAGTCAGGGAACTACAGGCTTGAGAGCCTAACATCAGTGATAGATAAATTACTGGAGGGGATTTGTTGGGATAGTATATTCCAACATCTGCAAAAGGCAGGGACTGTGTAGGGGTTGTCAGCATAGCTTAGTGTGTGGAAAATCAAGAGTCAAGTCAAGAGAGTCAAGAGTCAATTTAATTGTCATTTGGACCCCTAGAGGTCCAAACGAAATGCCGTTTCTGCAGCCATACATTACACACAAATAGACCCAGACACAACATAATTACATTTTACATAAACATCCATCACATAGCTGTGATGGAAGGCCAAAAAAAAACTTATCTCTCCACTGCACTCTCCCCCCCCCCGATGTCAGAGTCAAAGTCAAAGCCCCCGGCTGGCGATGGCGATTGTCCCGCGGCCATTGAAGCCACGCCGGGTGGTGCGAGGTCGCACACCGGGTCTTGGTGTTGGAGCCCCCGGTGTGCGCTCGTAAAGTCCCGCGGCCGTTCCAGCCGCGCGGGGCAATGGTGTTCGCCGTTGCAGGAGCCCCGAAAAGCGGTCTCTCTCCAGGAATCCGCGGGCTCCCGGCGCCGCTGTCCGCAGACCCGCAGCAGCAGCCTCCGACTCAGCAGCAGCCTCCGACTCAGCAGCAGCAGCAGCAGCAGCAGCAGCAGCAGCGCTCCTCCACCGCTCCAACCGCTCCGGACTCGGCCAGCCCCGCGACGGCGACGGTGAGTAGCACCTGAGTCCCCGGCTTCTTCCTGTTGGAGGCCGCTCCTCGTTGCGGCCCTCAACGACAACGGAAACCCGACGAGAAAAAGGTCGGGTCTCCAGTGCAGGGAGAGATTTAAAAAGTCCCCCCCCCCCCCCCCCCCCCCCCCCCCCCCCCCCCCCCACACACACACCCCCAACAAAAAATAACAAAAACTACATTAAAAAACACAGACAGAAAATAATAAAAACGTGAAAATATGTCTCATGAAATCAGGATATGAAATAGAATGCATTACCTCCTGGCCTACTGAGTTCCTCCAGCACTTTGCTTTTGGTTCAATATTCCAGCATCAAAGTTGTGAAGAGAATAATGTTAAAACATCAACTGCAGAACAGTGTGAGACCTGATATGCCTGAGGCCTCTTTGAATTAGTGCCTGAAGCGGCTATTTCAGAGTTGACACGTCCAACTAAAGTGAAGAGTTCACTTCCTAAGAGATGAAACAATCGAGTCAATTTATTGTCAATTGAGATGTTCTTGTTGGACAACAGTGTTTTGAAACATGGAATCAGTATGTCCACGTGAATATTGAATACATCCTTTCAAGTGAATGTCAACAGAATTGGAAGTTCAAAGTAATCGGCCATAACTAGTTAACGTAAGTGTCTGCCATTGTGATGTACCACCCATTGCTTCAGTCCTCAGACTTTCAAAACTTTGCCTTAATATGTCTGAAGGGAGAAAGCTGAACTGCTTGTCATGCATGCCCTTGTCCATAATGGAGGGATCTATAGCTGTATCAATTTGCATCTCAAATGGATTTCCATCAATCAGGTCTGTAAGTATTGTCATCACACCAGACAGTTGTGTGGAGGATATATGTGATACAAAATAAATGTGGTGTTATCTGCAGTAACTATATGTTAATACCGTACTTGTGATTTCTAATGAGCAATGAGTTATTTGTGCTGACATTGTATGTGGGACACCAATCTTGTCAGTTGTTTTTCATTTTACAAACGACTGTTATATGCCCTTTCCCCTGAGTGGAATACATTCAGACTCTTTAAATAATCTTTTGAGTGGGGAATGACCATTGGTACATCTGTAACAAACACCAGTCTCACTTGCGGTTCCAACGTTGTCTTTGTTTTGGAAGCAAAGCTTTGGTAATTATCAAGTAGTAGAAACAAGGAACTATGGTGGAGAACATGGATAGGTGACGTTTTAGGTCAAGACCCTTCTTCTGAAGTCTGAAGAAGGGCCTCGAACTGAAACGTCACATATCTATGTACTACAGAGATGCAGCCTGACCTGCTGTTACTCCAGCACTTTGTGTTCTTTGGGCATTGCCTTTTACCTACAGACTATTGTTGATGTTTTAGCTGGCACAGAATGGATTTGTATTCCAGATTGTCATCTCCATTGTCATCATGATCCTATGTGGCAAAATTAAACATAAGGCTCTTAGTGCATAATAGAAACATAGAAACATTGAAACATAGAAAATAGGTGCAGGAAGAGGCCATTCGGCACTTCGAGCCAGCACCGCATTCATAGTGATCATGGCTGATCGTCCCCAATCAATAACCCGTGCCTGCCTTCTCTCCATATCCCTTGACACCCCTAGCCCCTAGAGATCTATCTAACTCTCACATAAATCCATCCAATGATTAGGACTCCACTACCATCTGTGGCAGGGAATTCAATAAATTCACAACTCTCTGGGTGAAAAACGTTTTTTCTCACCTCAGTCTTAAATGACCTCCCCTTTATTCTAAGACTGTGGCCCCTGGTTCTGGACTCGCCCGACATTGGGGACATTTTTCCTGCATCTAGCTTGTCCAGTCCTTTTATAATTGTATATGTTTCTATAAGAGCCCCCTCATCCTTCTAAACTCCAGTGAATACAAGCCTAGTCTTTTCAATCTTTCCTCATATGACAGTCCCGCCATACCAGGGATCAATCTTGTGAACCTACGTTGCACTGCTTCAATCACAAGGATGTTCTTCCTCAAATTAGGAGACCAAAACTGTACACAATACTCCAGATGTGGTCTCACCAGAGCCCTATACAACTGCAGAAGAACCTCTTTACTCCTACAGTGCATTCAGAAAGTATTCAGACTCCTTCACTTTTTCCACATTTTGTTAGGTTACAGCCTTATTCTAAAATTGATTGAATTCATTTTTTTTATCAGCAATCTGCAAACAATAGCCCACAATAAAAAAGCGAAAACAGGTGTTTAGAAATTTTTGCAAAGTAATTAAAAATAAATAACTGAAATATCACATTTACATAAGTATTCAGACCCTTTACTCAATACTTTATTGAGGCACCTTTGGCAGTGATCACAGCCTCAAGTCTTCTTGGGTATGACACTGCAAGTTTGGCATACCTGTATTTGGATAATTTCTCCCATTCTTCTCTGCAGATCCTCTCAAGCTCTGTCAGGTTGGTTGGGGAGTGTCGATGCACAGCTATTTTAAGGTCCCTCCAGACATATTCGATCGGGTTCAAGTCCAGGCTCTGGCTGGGCCACTCAAGGACATTCACAGACTTGTCACGAAGCCACTCCTGCATTGTTTTGGCTGTGTGCATAGGGTCGTTGTCCTGTTGGAAGGTCAACCTCCGCCCCAGTCTGAGGTCCTGAATGCTCTGGAGCAGGTTTTCATCAAGGATCTCTCTGTACTTTGCTCCATTCATCTTTCCACCGATCCTGACTAGTCTCCCAGTTCCTGCTACTGAAAAACATCCCCACAGCATGATGCTGCCACCACCATGCTTCACCGTAGGTATGGTATTGGCCAGGCGTTGAGCGGTGCCTGGTTTCCTCCAGACGTGACACTTGGCATTCAGGCCAAAGAGTTCAATCTTGGTTTCATCAGGCCAGAGAATCTTTTTTGGGTGCCTTTTGGCAAACTCCAAGCGGGCTGTCATGTGCCTTTTACTGAGGAGTGGCTTCCGTCTGGCCACTCTACAATACAGGCCTGATTGGTGGAGTGCTGCAGATATAGTTGTCCTTCTGGAAGTTTCTCCCATTTCCACAGAGGAACTCTGGAGCTCTTTGTCAGAGTGACCATCAGGTTCTTGGTTACTTCCCTGACCAAGGCCCTTCTCCCCCGATTGCTCAGTTTGGCTGGGCGGGCAGCTCTATGAAGAGTCCTGGTGGTTTCAAAGTTATTCTATTTAAGAATGATGGAGGCCACTGTGCTCTCCGGGACCTGCAATGATGCAAAAAATGTTTTATACCCTTCCCCAGATCTGTGTCTCGACACAATCCTGTCTCGGCGGTCCACAGATTCCTTCGTCTTCAAGGCTTGGTTTTTGCTCTGACATGCACTGTCAACTGTGGGACCTTATATAGACAGGTGTGTGCCTTTCCAAATGATGTACAATCAATTTAATTTACCACTTGTGGACTCCAATCAGGTTGCAGAAACATCTCAAGTATAATCAATGGAAACAGGATGCACCGAAGCTCAATTTTGAGTGTCATAGCAAAGGGTCTGAATACTTATGTAAATGTGATATTTTAATTATTTATTTTTAATTATTTTGCAAAAATTATTAAACAGCTGTTTTCGCTTTTATATTATGAGGTAATGTGTGTAGATTGTTGATTTTAAAAAAATGAATGTAATCAATTTTAAAATAAGGCTGTAACGTAACAAAATGTGGAAAAAGTGAAGGGGTCTGAATACTTTCTGAATGCACGTATACTGAAATCCTCTTGTTATGAAGGCCAACATTCCATTAGCTTTCTTCACTGCCTGCTGTACCTGTAAGCCAACTTTCAGTGGCCGGTGTACAAGGACGCCCAGGTCTCGCTGCACCTCCCCCTTACCTAACCTAACCCCGTTGAGATAATAATCTGCCCCCTTGTTTTTGCCGCCAAAGTGGATAACCTCACATTTATCTATATTATACTGCATCTGCCACGCATCAGCCCACTCACTCAACCTGTCCAGGTCACCCTGCAACCTCCTAACATCCTCTTCACAGCTCACACTGCCACCCAGCTTTGTGTCATTCGCAGACTTGCTACTGTTGCTCCTAATTCCCTCTTCCAAATCATTAATATATATGGTAAACAGTTGCGGCCCCAACACCGAGCCTTGCGGCACTCCACTCGCCACAACCTGCCATTCTGAAAATGACCCGTTCACTCCTACTCTTAATGGTTCAGGTTGATTATTTTATATCTCAATAGTCAACAGAGTCAAGAGTGTTTTATTGTCATATGTCCCAGATAGGACAATGAAATTATTGCTTGCTACAGCACAAGAGAATATGTAAACATATGTAAAGGCTGCTTTATCAAAGGGAGCTGAGGGAATGCTCTGTGTTCTGTTCCACAGAGACATGGCTCACACCTAGCTCCTCAGACTCAGCGGTCCAGCCTGAAGGGCCCTCCATCACCATATGGACCGTACCCTGGCATCCGGGAAAGGGAGTGGAGTCTGCCTCATGGTCAACTCTGCATGGTGCTCAGACGTGGCAGTCCTGTCCAACTCCTGCTCTCCGCACCTGGAACATCTGGCGGTGAAGTGCCGTCCCTACTACCTCCCAAGGGAATTCACCTCCATTATCCTGACCGCGGTCTACATCCCACCCCAGGCAGACGTCCGTCTGGCACTGGAGGAGCTGCACGCCGTGGTCAACAAACACCAGACGTCTTACCCGAGGCATTCACCACCATTGCTGGGGACTTCAATAAGGCAAACCTAAAGAAATTACTCCCTTACTTCCACCAACATATCTCCTGCTGCACCAGAGGACTAAACACCCTCGACCACTGCTACACCACCATCACAAATGCCTATCGCTCTATCGCTCGCACTCACTTCGGTAAATCCGACCAAACCGCGGTGCTGCTTCTTCCTGCCTACAGGCAGCGATTGAACAGCGCACCCCCAAAGTTGAGGACAGTACAGAGCTGGTTATGCGGGGGTGGGGGGGGCAGTGGAACAACTCCAGGAATGTTTTGATTCTGTAGACTCGGCAAAGTTCAAGAATTCGGCAACGGACTTGAGCGAATACGCCACAGTCGTTACAGACTTCGTAAAGAAATATGTGGAGGACTGCATCCCTACAAAAACCTTCCGAGTGTTTCCCAATCAGAAACCTTGGATGAAATTTGAGATCCGCACTCTTCTGAAGTCCAGACACAGGGCATTCACGTCCGATGATACAGTGGCCTACAAGAAGTCCAGATACGACCTTGGTAAGGCCATCAAAAAGGCCAAAAGGGACTTCTGCTCCAAACTGGAGGATGAGACAGATGTTCGTCAGCTGTGGCGGGGCCTGAATGCAATCACCTCCGACAAGGCGAAACCAGGAGGCAGCTCGAATGTCAGCGAAACATCACTCCCTGACGAGCTCAATGCGTTCTACGCACGCTTTGATAGGGAGAATACTGATGTGCCTTTCCGAGCCCCCATTCACTGTGATTGTATTTCAGTCTCAGTCACAGAAGCCGACGTCAGGAAATCCTTCATAGCGGTGAACCCCCGAAAACCGCCTGGACCTGATGGTAAACCCGGTCGTGTTCTAAAAACCTGTGCGAACCAACTGGCTGGAGTTTTTATGGACATTTTCAACCTCTCACTTCTGAGGTCTGAGGTCCCCACCTGCTTTAAAAAAGCATCAATTATACCAGTGCCCAAGAAGAGTAAGGTGACGTGCCTCAATGACTATCGACCAGTGGCGCTAACGCCGGTGGTGATGAAGTGCTTTGAGAACAAATCAACTCCTACCTCGACAAAAACCTGGACCCACTGCAGTTCGCTTACCGCCACAACAGATCAACGGTGGATGCGATCTCGCTGGCCCTCCACTCCGCTCTGGATCACTTGGACAACAAAAACTCATATGTCAGGCTGTTATTCATTGATTACAGCTCGGCATTTAACACAATCATCCCCTCCAAGCTGGTTACCAAACTCGCAGAACTGGGTCTCTATGCATCCCTCTGAAATTGGATCCTCGACTTCCTCATTCACAGACCACAGTCTGTTCGTATTGGTGGAAATGTGTCAGCTTCGATAACAATCAGCACGGGAGCACCTCAAGGCTGCCTGCTCAGCCCCCTGCTGTACTCACTCTATACTCATGACTATGTAGCCAGTCACAGTGCGAACTCCATCATCAAATTCGCTGACGACACCACTGTTGTGGGACGTATCACTGATGGGGATGAGTCAGAGTATAGAAGAGAGATCGAGCAATTGTCCATATGGTGCCAGCGCAATAACCTGGCCCTCAACACCAGCAAAACCAAGGAACTGATTGTGGACTTTGAAAGGAGTAGGAGGGGGACCCACAGCCCCATTTATATCAACAGGTCGATGGTTGAAAGGGTCAAGAGCTTCATATTCCTGGGCGTGCACATCTCTGAAGATCTTTCCTGGTCTGAGAACACTAATGCAATTATCAAGAAAGCTCATCAGCACCTCTACTTCCTGAGAAGATTACGGAGAGTTGGTTTGTCAAGGAAGGACTTTCTCTAACTTCTACAGGTGCACAGTAGAGAGCATGCTGACCGGTTGCATTGTGGCTTGGTTCGGCAATTTGAGCGCCCTGGAGAGGAAAAGACTACAAAAAGTAGTAAACACTGCCCAGTCCATCATCGGCTCTGACCTTCCTTCCATCGAGGGGAGTTATCACAGTCGCTGCCTCAAAAAGGCTGGCAGTATCATCAAAGACCCACACCATCCTGGCCACACACTCATCTCCCTGCTACCTTCAGGTAGAAGGTACAGTAGCCTGAAGACTGCAACAACCAGGTTCAGGAATAGCTACTTCCCCACAGCCATTAAACCTGGCTCGGACAAAACTCTGATTATTAATAAACCATTATCTGGTATTTGCACTTTCTCAGTTTATTTATTCATGTGTGTATATATTTATATTATGGTATATGGACACACTTATCTGTTTTGTAGTAAATGCCTACTATGTTCTGTGTGCTGAAGCAAAGCAAGAATTTCATTGTCCTAAACAAGGACATGACAATAAACTCACTTGAACTTGAACTTGAAACATAGTACATAACGGGTGAACAAAAGTTCAGTGTGTATATATACACATACACACATTCTCAATAAATAAACAAATATAATGCAATAATAATAATAGTCTGTTGTAGTTCAGAGCGTATTTGTTGTTGTGTTTAATAGCCTGATGGCTGTAGGGAAGAAGCTGTTCCTGAACCTGGACCTTACAGTTTTCAGGATCATGTACCTTCTTCCCGATGGCAATGGTGAAATGAGTGTGTGGCTAGGATGGTGTGGGTTTTTGAGGATGTTGGCTGCATTTTTGAGGCAGCGACTTCTATCGATCCCTTCGATGGTGGGGAGGTCAGAGCCGGTGATGGACTGGGCAGTGGTCACAACATTTTGCAGTCTTTTCCGCTCCTGGATGTTCAAGTTGCAGAACCAGGTCACGATGCAATCAGTCAGTATGCTCTCTACTGTGCACCTGTAGAAGTTCAGGAGAATCTTCTTTGACATACGGAATCTCCGTAGTCTTCTCAGGAAGTAGGGGCGCTGATGTGCTTTCTTTATAATTGCATCAGTGTGCTGGGTCCAGGAAAGATCTTCGGAAATATGCACGCCCAGGAATTTGATTTTGACCCTCTCCACCATCGACCCATTGATATATACAGGATTGGGGGTCCTCATCCTTCCCTTTCCAAACTCCACAATCACTTCCTTCGTTTCTCTAATAGGTCCCTAAGACCTTACATAAATAAGGCCCCTAAGCCCTTACATAAACTTGCTACTGAGGCACAATGTAATATCTTTCCAAAGTTATGATACCTTAATTGGTTTCTAAGTGCGATGATTTAACTACTAGTTTCTCTCATTTTTTTTTGGATATGTCAAATAATGGAGGTAACTCAAATGGCTGAGGGCTGCAATACTCTTCCCTGCTTCAAAGTACCTTTGCAAATAAGACCTTTAAATTTCAATGGTGCGATTAAGATGATGTATGCATTACACCAGAACTGAATTCTTAAAGTAATCTTGCTTCTTTATGTTGCCTCTTCCAGCTCAAGGATAATATTGGCCTCAAAAAATATCTTTACACTCAATGAAGTATATGACAATGAGGCCTGTATTGTACATGAACAGCCACTTTTCTTCTTTTATTATTAAAATGGTCTTGGAGAGCTCAAGCTTCTTAAGAATTTGCACTTTAACTTTCACCATGTTTCATTACATGCAAACACATGATACATTTTCTTTAATTTTACCTCATAGGTGGGTTGCAGTAGCTATAAGAACAAGTGTGGTCTGAAAAACAGAAGCAGTTACCGGAAGTATTCCGACTCCCGGGGGACCTGTGCAAATGAACTCAGAGCCTGCGGTCAGACGTTTGAAACTGAGGGGCTACTTTCTTCAGTCATGTAAACATACAGATGGAAACATGCCTTTTGGCCTACCAAGTCCATACTAACCGTCAAACTAATCACTTTCATTAATCTTATAGGAACCCCATTTTTGATTTATCTGCATTCCCCTCAATTCCTCCCAGATCTTACCACTCATACCAAGGGCAATTGATAGTAGTCAATTAACCTACCAACCTGTATGACTTTCTGATTTTGTTTTAGCCTGCAGCAACAGAATTTTCACAGTGTACATGCAATATGTTTGTAGTGTGGGTTGTTAAAGGTGATTTTTTTCCTGGATAATTATTTTTAGTATTTTACTTAAGGTGGGCCAAAAAGCCCATTTCCACGCTGCAAGGCAGCAAATTTCTGCCTAATATTTGGTACAATTATACTCAATGAAATATGAATAAGTAGATTTAATGGCTGGATAGTATTGAAATGAAAACAAAATGTTCACAACTAATAATGCAAATCAATTGGTTTGCAAACAAAACAAATTAATATGGGGTGGCATAGTGGCGCAGTAGTAGTAGTTACTGCCTAGCAGCGCTAGAGATCTGGATTCGATCCTGTGTGCAGTCTGTAGAGAGTTTGTACGTTCTCCCTGTGACCATGCGGGTTTTTGTTGGGTGCTCTGGTTTTCTCCCACTCTCCAAGGACGTACAGGTTCGTTGGTTAGTTGGCTTCTGTAAATTGTAAATTTTCCCTAGTGTGTTGGATGGTGCGAATGTATGGGTGATTGCTGGTCGGCGTGGACTTGGTGGACTGGTGGTCTGATTCTGCGCTGTATATCTAAAGTCTAAACTCTAACATAAAGTATGTATGTTTGTACATTTATGGGCCTTCTTTCTGTTCAGCATCATGTTTTGCTTTGTACATTCAGCATGAGGAAATTATATCAATGAAATGTTTTATTCAAAACTCAAAACATGCAGAACTTTAATTTAAATTGATTATTCAACCCTTTACGTGCCCCTGGCATGCCTTCTTGTACATATGATCATACATTATGGGTATTGTATCTTTGGTTGAAACTTGATGTACACTTCCAGCCTGCCATATTAGATCAGGGCTTCTGCCTGGAATCATTGTAAAATTTGCCACATAACATTTTCCTTTGGGATTGCAAATATCAACTGGAACTTGATCGTTGAAGTGAATGAGCAGTGTTGATTGGGTTGGAAAGGAAGGAAAAGAAATGGAATTGGTCACACAGGCAATTCCAAGATTTAAACACTTTTTGGTCAGTAAAGATTAGTTAAATTGGTGAAAATTTTTATGGATGACAGTCACTGTTACATCAGAGATAATTGAAAACACTTTTTTTTTTCTGAAATCGCATCTTATCTTGTTCTTAGTACGACCTAGAAAGCAATATATTATTTTTAAGGTGTAGTCACTATTGCAATGTAGACGGGAGCAGCAGTAATGGTTTTTGTCTGAGTCTTCATTAACAGGATGTGGGTGTTGATAAGAGCAGGATTTTATTGCTTATCATATTCCATCACATGGAATAAGTGCAGAAACAAAGAACTGCTGATAGACACAAAGTGCTAGAGTAACACTGTGGGTCAGGCAGCATCTCTGGAAAAAAAAGATGGGTGATGTTTTGGGTTGGGACCCTTCTTCAGAATGAAACTAGATAATGGGGGGGGGGGGGGGGTGGGGTGGGGGGGGGGACTGGCCACAAATTACCTCAGGCAGGGCGTTGCCTGATAGGTCCATTGTTTCAGGCCATTCCTGGCCTGAGCCATTATCTTCTTCTGTCTGTCACAAGCAACATTACCTTAACATTTGTATGTATCCGAGACAAATATTGAAAGTTAACTTTCCAGCGGGAGACTGCATGGAAATTGCATCCATATCACTTCTGAACATTTAGCAGAAAGAAGAATTAAAATAATAAATGCCCATTTGATTGATGAATTATGAAGGCAGGAAAGAACTGATTAGAAGTGAAAATGACAGGATTTAGTAAAGTGGGAAAAAATAATTGATGGGTGTTTTCTACAGATATAACTTTCATGGGTCTCACTCGAGATGCAAAGTGAACAATTCTTCATTATAACATCTTGTCAAGGTAATTAACAAAAGTTTCAAGTATTTTTGTGACATCTTCTCCATACATATAATGTCCATTCCAACCTGGAGTTTAAACTTCCTGTTTGTATGTCTGACAGATCTGTATGTAGTTTCTGAAATCACCTGATAGTAGATATGTGAAATGATTCCTTGCTTTCTCTCATATATAAATCCAGTATTTTGATCTTTCTCACTGCAGCACAGATGAAATCAGAAACATTCTGTGGTTTGATATATTGTGCAGAAAATTGTAACTGATTGTGGTTACTTCCAATATTTACCACCCCACCCCCTCCCCCGTTCTATGGTGTATATTTATTTTGAAATAGTGTCTATGGAACCTAGAACAGTGAAACACAAGAACAGGCCCTTCAGCCCACAATGTCCACGCTAAAAATGATCTCCTCTGCCTGCATGTAATCCATATTCATTCCCTGCATATCCACGTGCTTATCCAAAACTCAAAGAAAGTAATTATTGCGTAATTGCGAGTTTATGTACAGGGACATATCTATCCATGCACTGTATATTTGTATTTATACTTATGCATTTTAAACATGTATGTCATGTTTTATACTTTGGCAATATAACAATGTTTTTTTTTATCATGCCAATAAAGTTTTTTAATTGAATTGAAAATTGAATTGAATTATAATATTGTAAGTGAAAATATAACTTAATCATGTCAACCACTAACACAGCTAACATGCAAAGTTTCCAGTTGTGCTTTTACCTATCAAAAAAAAAGAATAATTTGGCACCAGCGGTCAACAACTTAATTGCAATAAGAGCCAAAGTGCTGATTTGTCTCACCTATATGGGTTACTCACAAAAAATGTATTTTAACCATGGAAAAACAAATATTGATATTTTTAGTCACTTACTCGAGAATACAACTGCCAGAATGTATTAACACCTAGTTTCTATTCAGGTTGCTATAAAAAAAAACAACAATCTTATGATTATGTTACGTAAATGCAGAGAACTATAACCTGCTTTATTATGTGTGTTGACAGCATAATTTATCAGCATGCTTCAAATCATTTTTTAGACCCCTTGTTCGTGATCCAACGGCATCTTATTATTAATTCCCAAATATTTCTGCTTAATGAGTTGAATTATGTTTCAATTGGGTTTTTTTTTTAAACACCAATTTGTTTTGTGAAAATGCAAATAATAATTGCATTGAACTTCAGGGCTCTCCCAGTGGTTTTGGGAAATTAAATAACATGAACATTGGTGGTGTTGGTGTGATTAGTATCAATATCTGCAGTAAACTACAGTAATAATTCCTGCCGTCAGTTTAAATTCCTATCCAGTACCATCTCACTACATCAAGGACACTGTCTCTTTCCCAACGTCAAGTAGATCCTACTTCCCCACCCATTTCCCATCCCAACTATCACACCATCCGGATGGTGGAGGATCGCAACACCTTCCAGGAGCTCATAGTTGTGATTTTTACTTCATTGAATGCATGTACCGACAAGCAAGACAAGCACTAGGCTGGGAATATTGTAAAAAAAAATTCTGATTGTATCATGTTAATTTGGAGTCTGCAGAACATTCCTTGGGTGAGCTGGCGGGATGGTTGCCAGATTCTGACACATGTTTCAATGACGGAGGGGTTGGTTTCATTTCAACGATAAATCCATTCACTCCGAGATGAAGAGTTCTGCGATTAGTTAGTAAAAATCGCGTTTTAGCGGACCTGGCTGTGGGCAGATTCCCAATGACGATTCAGGTAGGTTTTGTAACATACCTACCTTCCAGGAGCTCATAGTTTGTGATTTTTACTTCATGTACCGCAAGCAAGACAACAAGCATCATGGACAACCAAGCATAAAACCACACACCATTCACACGATTTTTAATTTAAAATCTATCAACAATTCATTTACAGACTACCTTACCAAAACATCGCCCTTTGTGTCCTCCAGAGCAGTTGCCTGACCCATTGAGTTACTCCAGCACTTTGTATTTGTTCCAGGAGCCGTTCTTCACACTTGTCTGTGGAGTGGGTCTCTGGAGGCCCTGCAACAACCGGACGATCGCGTGGATTGGGCACCACCGGATGCCCCATACTGGCTGTGCTTGAGGATCGGATGTGATCTGTAAAAACACAGAGCGGCAGAGCTGCAGTGGAGAATACCAACAATATCGCCGGGCCAGGCTGACCCCTGCAGCACCGACCCAGTGCTGCCACCAGAAAAACGGGCCTTTAAGATAAAATTCTATTTTAAGAATTTGAAACATGAAGGGCACAAGATGGTGCCAGAAAAATGATGCCTCTTTGCACACTTCCTCAGTGATGTCTACTATTTTAACACTGCAATCGTACGATTTATGATTGTGCTTATGTGCAGTATAATTTTACTGAATTGTATGCAAAACAAATAATTTTACTGGATCTACGTGCATCTGGCAATATTGAACCAAACACAGAAAATGCTACAATTAGTTGCTTATCAATTTTTACAAATAATTCCTCATTTAAATTATTGTCACTTCTGCCTATTCCCACTCAATGCCGTTTGCGAGTTAATTTTTTATGCTGTAGACATTTATTTGACGTTTAAAAACTGGATTAGTTTACCTTGTGTAAAATCCCAATTTGGTTATTTTCTCAGCAGCATATTTAATAAAATATTGTATTATATCAAATATCAAATTTGGCTTTCTGATTAAAAACATTTTTACTCATTTGTGCAATTTTTGATCTGAACATTATTCTTTAAAGGGATTCATTCATCTTTAAGGAACCCTTTCAGAAAGGAATAAACACCACTCACCAATCAAACAATCTTAGAATAAAGAATAACAATAAGAACAACTGATCTTTGCCCTTTGTGATATCTTGCTCCCGAAGCAAGAATTAGCTGAAAATATCGTGATATGCTTATGGATAATAAATATTAATTTTTAGCTAAAGTCCAATATTGTCTTCCATGAAGTGCATTATAACATTTTACTTGCCTCAATGTCATGTGTGTTTATTATTTTTTTAAGAATAGTAAATCGGTCACTTGGCTTAATGAAATCCTTGGAGTAGCTCAGCGTAACAAGTAGCATCTCTGGAAAGAAGGAATGGGTGACGTTTCAAGTCAAGACCCTTCTTCAGACTGCTCAGTCTGAAGAAGAGTCTCGACCCAAACCGTCACCCATTACATCTCTCCAGAGATGCTGCCTGACCCGCTAAGTTACTCCAGCATCTTGTGTCTATTTCCAGTGTAAATCAGCAACTGCAGTTCCTTCCTACACATTAATTAAAATCTTGTTGTGTATGGGTGAGCTTAAGAATTGTGGTTACTTCACACCCATTTTCAGTGTAATAAATATGCTTTGATATATTATATGGCACAGCCAGGTATTTCGTCTGACAGAGATCAGGCCCATGGTTCATTTTCATTTTCAACTGTCCTACAAAAATGCTGCCTTGCTAATATAAGCACAAGATGTCTACCATTACTGGCTTGTATAACATGCTGCTTTCCTTATTTGCTTTATATTGGGTTGCTGCTGACATGAAGTCAATCATTTCTCTATCGATAAACATATGTCTTTTGGTCTTACCCCCGTCCCCCAATACAAATTGTGCTGCTCCTGTGATCAGCAAATATTATCTTGAGACACATTACACTCTGCAGTATGGTGATTATCTCCTTATCTTTCAGGAAATCTGACACTGCTTTGTCTTTCGCTGTCTGCAGTGATCACAAGAACATATAGGGTTTTTAACCAGACAAATACAAAGTTCCACCCTATTGCCAATTGGCTTTGGTTCCTTGAATGAAGAAAGTTGATTGTATTTCCAAGTGCCGGCACAACATCAACCGTCTCAACTTCCCTAACTCGCCTCATACACTCTAATCTCACCTTGTCTGAACGCACAGCCCTCCGCACACTTACCAGCAAAGCCAACGATGTTTTTAAACCCGCCGACAAGGGAGGTGCTGTTGTAGTCTGGTGGGACGACCTCTACCATGCTGAGACAAGGTGCCAGCCCTTGGACACCTCCTCATACCTTCCCCTTGATCATGACCCCACAGATGAACACCAGCCCATTATCTCCCAAACTCGCCTCTGGTGAGCACCTCTCCCAATGTCCAACCTAACCATTCCCCAGCCCCTCACTGCCCACTTCCAATTCTGGTCTCCATAAGGGTCTTTACCTGAAATGTCATCTATCCATTTCTCTAGAGATGTTGCCTGACCTGTTGAGTTATGCCAGCACTTTGTGGTATTTTGTGTATTAACTAGCATTTGTAGTTTCACTTTTCTATATTCTAAGATAATTCCTTGTTGATTCAAATGAATCCAAAGATGAAAATATTCCACTGTATATGGTGTAATTTAAGAAAAGGCAATAAATTATTGCAAATTTAAATTGTTCATAAAAGTCCTATTAGATTATTAATCAGTTTAGATTGTAAATTCACCTATTTTATGCTTTCTAGAAAAATAACCTGAAATGTTTCAGAAACATTCAGAAATGGTAAAGATAATAGGCAGCTAAGTTAATGAGTCATTAAAAGGTAATGTTGATTCAGATTGATTTAATAAACATTAAAATATTCAATATTGCATACTTTAAGACTTTAACTATATCAGTGAGAAGAGGAAGGTAGGAAAACAGTGGCAGAATTTTGGGGAAGAGATTCCAGGAAATAGAAATTAGATGCTTTAGACTTGGTTTGAAATAATTGTTTAAATCAAGGTGGCTCTAGTCAAGGTAATGTAAGGTAAAGTAAGGTAATGTAATGTCAAGGTGATGTAAAAGTGAATTGTCTATTGAATGAGATAGTGGGTTAAGGTTCAGATTCAGATTCAGATTCAGATTCAAGTTTAATTGTCATTGTCAGTGTACAGTACAGAGACAACGAAATGCATTTAGCATCTCCCTTGAAGAGCGACATAGCAAACGATTTGAATTAAAAAAAATAATAAGTGTTATAGGCCGGTTTAGAGATCTTTTACTGAATTGAAGTGGAATATAGTCAGTTGAGTTTATAACGGATTAAGTTATAAACGTTCACCTGAAAACCAAGGAGAAGAAAAGAATAACACGACGGTCAATCCCCAATGTCACAAAGCCACCAGCAGTATAGTAATCTCCTGTGAAAGTGAAAAAAGCAATGAATTCTGTACAGTCAAAACATTGTTCTACCTCTTGGGTGAACATAACATATATCATGGCTCCATTTTACTTCGGAGTCACGTGAGTGACTACGTGAAGACCCTGTCAGAACGCATGAGCGACATATCGTCTCACTCATTGCACAGCGACGGGCGGGGAAGTGCTCTCCCGCGGCAACGCTTAAAAACGGGACCTACAGGTAAGTTTCTCTTATTCTGAGGTCATATTTCTTTCCCTTGTTGTGATTTGTGTTATAGCAACAATGGACAAGGGGAAGAAGGCAAAGAGGGTTGTGTCGGGGGCGACCGGCGGCACCTGGACCGCAGTCTGTGCGGTACACAGTCACCGACGTTAATCCTGCTCACCAGAGTCCAGTGCCGCGAGCTGCACAGCCCGAACCAGCGCAGCGGGCTGGAGGCAAAGCTAAGCAGAAGTCGGACCGGCCCGTTGACTCGCATGAGTCGGGCCAGGAGGACGTGCTGCCCGAGAGCAGTGGAGGTGACCGCCTTTCCCGCATGGAGTGGTTGATGGGGTAAATGCTGCTCCAATGCAAGCTCACTATGGGAGTCTTTGCACTCCCCATAACAGCACCTTATCCAGGGCTGTCCAATGCATCTTCCTCGACAGAGTGGAGCATTGCGGGCCAGGGCTGGGCTGGTCCTGAAGAAGGGGACATGGCTGAAGAACCCGACAGTGTGCTGGGGGTGCCTAAAGAGCTGCTGGGAGTGATCACCATATTTGCAGTACCACCGCAATCGGAACAACCATTGCAGACCAAACTGGCGGCCAGCATCGACTACCTGTCCTTCCATCCTCTGCAGGAACCGGTAGTTAACGAAACCACGGAGAAGTATATGCCTCCTGAGAAATGTATTTTGTTAAATGTACCTGCAGTCAACAGTGCGATCTGGGGATACATTGGGACTGGCATAAGAGCCCAGGAGGTCAAACAACAGAAGATTCTAAAGCTTCTGACATCGGGCATAACATAGTTCGCTCGTTCTGTCGATGGTACTGAGATGACAGACGCTCAGTAGGACACACTGGCATTGCTCTGCAATATCCAGTATAAAATCAATTGCTTAAGGAAGAGCACAATAAAACCTGCATTAAACCCCAAATTTGCAGGGTTGTGTAAAACAGCTACAACACAACCACAGATACTGCTGATTGGGGGAAACTTGTCTAAACAAGTAAAAGAGCTCGATGAAGTGTCTAAAGCCGTCGGGCTCATCAGGGTGTCATCAGGAACGAGCAAGACCGCACACCCCAGACGGCAGCACCCCTATGCATCCACCAGCAGGCATCGACACCAGGATGCTGGTGAAAGCATGAGGGCCACGCAGCAACCACAAAGGTCTTTTTTAGGCCAAGGCCCAGAGCGACCCTCATGGAAAATGAACCAACCCCGCACTCCGGTGCCTCGTCAGCAGAAGAGGTAGAAGCCAAAGAAGTGAATGTACCACTGGTAACCATGGAGGTAGGTGGGTCTGGTTCCTTCCAGAACATAAAAGGTGTAGAACCTGTACTAACAGGGGGAAGGTTACACTTGTTTTGGGAAGCATGGAGGTCTATTACCACTGATAAATATATACTACAAAGTGTTCAGGGATACGAAATTGATTTCATCCAAAAAGGTATGCCACCAGTTCAACATGTGCCTAACCGTAAGTTTGTACTCTCACAACATCAGAAGTAGGAAGGACATGCAGAACTAGTGAGATAGTGTAATAGAGAGGTCGGCACATGACTCTCTAGAATTTGTATCCAATATATTTACGAAAACCAAAAAAGATGGTGGATGTCGCATCATTATTATAACCATATAACAATTACAGCACGGAAACAGGCCACCTCGACCCTTCTAGTCCGTGCCGAACACATAATCTCCCCTAGTCCCATATACCTGCGCTCAGATCATAACCCTCCATTCCCTTCCCATCCATATAACTATCCAATTTATTTTTAAATGATAAAAACGAACCTGCCTCCACCACCTTCACTGGAAGCTCATTCCACACAGCTACCACTCTCTGAGTAAAGAAGTTCCCCCTCATGTTACCCCTAAACTTCAGTCCCTTAATTCTCCTGTCATGTCCCCTTGTTTGAATCTTCCCTACTCTCAGTGGGAAAAGCTTTTCCACGTCAACTCTGTCTATCCCTCTCATCATTTTAAAAACCTCTATCAAGTCCCCCCTTAACCTTCTGCGCTCCAAAGAATAAAGGCCTAACTTGTTCAACCTTTCTGTGTAACTTAGTTGCTGAAACCCAGGCAACATTCTAGTAAATCTCCCCTGTAATCTCTCTATTTTGTTGACATCCTTCCTATAATTAGGCGACCAAAATTGTACACCATACTCCAGAATTGGCCTCACCAATGCCTTGTACAATTTTAACATTACATCCCAACTTCTATACTCAATGCTCTGATTTATAAAGGCCAGCACACCAAAAAGCTTTCTTTACCATCCTATCTACATGAGATTCCACTTTCAGGGAACTGTGCACAGTTGACTTAACAAAACTGAATACTTTTGTAAAGTATACTCATTTCAAAATGCAAACATTTGTTACTGCTAAACAATTAGTTTCTGAGGGATACTTCATGGCATGCATCGATCTAAAAGATGCATACTATTCAGTACCCATACATAGGGATCATCGTCAATACCTAAAATTTAACTGGATGGGACAAGAATGGCAGTATAAAATGTTGCCTAATGTGTTAACATCAGCCCCAAGACTATTTGCCAAGATATTAAAACCGGCCTTGGCAATACTTAGGAAACAAAAACATATTGTCATGGCATATCTTGATGATATATTAATTGTGGGAAAAACACTGGAACTAGCTAAATCAGCAGTTTTAGCTACCAAACATTTGTTTGAAACACTAGGTTTTATCATCCATCCAGATAAATCTAAGTTGATGCCATCCACAACTATGGATTATCTGGGATTCACAATTAACACTATCCACATGTCTGTAACATTGCCAAAGAATAAAGCAGCAGACTTGGTGGAAGCCTGCAACAAATTTGTTGTTACTAATCAACCATCCATTCGACAGGTGGCAAGGGTAATTGGGAAGCTATTAGCAGCATTTCCAGCTACTCAATTTGGACCTTTGCATTATCAAAATCTACAATGGCAAAGGTGCAAGCACTAAAACAACATGCAGGACATTTTGATCGACCTATGCAGTTACCAGCCAAAGCAATTTTGGAGTTACAATGATGGAAGAAAAATATTTGGCATAGTTCCAGCCCCATCATTATTAGTAACCAGTCATTCACGTTACAAACGGATGCCAGCGCTCATGGCTGGGGAGCTACTAACACTATATCCAGTACTGGGTGTAGATGGAACATACAGGTACCATTGTTACTACAAACACTGGGTATAAACTATTTAGAGATGTTGGGTGTGTTTCATGGACTAAAAGCCTACTGTTCAACAATGCACAATCTGCATGTCCACTTACAAATTGATAATATCACTGTGGTGGCATAAATTAATCATATGGGTGGGATAAAATCGATATCATGTGGCAATCTGGCCAATTCAATCTGGCAATGGTGTGTCAATAGACATATTTGGCTATCAGCAACTTACCTACCAGGTAAGGCCAATACAATGGCAGACACCAGGTCACGAAAACTTAATGACAGCACCGAAAGGATGTTGGACCACAAAGTATTTGCTGATATTACTATGCGATATGGTACACCAGATATTGATCTCTTTGCATCTAGAATCAATCACCAGTTACCAACATATGTCGCTTGAGAACCAGACCCTGGGGCAACAGCGATGGACGCTTTCTCGCTGAATTGGGGAAAATTGTTTTTCTATGCTTTTCCCCCCTTCTGCCTCATCAGTCGGGTCCTACGCAAAATACAAATGGACTCAGCATCAGGTATTTTGGTAGTACCCGATTGACCTACACAGCCATGGTTCCCTGTGGTCCTTGACATGGTCTCTGAACCATATATGTCCATCACTAAACTACCAGATCTCTTGGTCCATCCTGTAACTGGTGAGAGTCATCCGTGCCATGACAAGATCAATTTGTTGGTTTGCAGAATCTAAAAAGACCATTGCTGGATCTCGGATCCTGCGGACAGGACCATGAACATGATCACGGCGGCCTATCGAGAGCCAACAAAGAAGCAGTACCTCTCCAGTATAAGAAAATGGAAATTGTTTTGCTCAAGGACTGGTGGAGCGTATAATACAGCTACAGTCACCAATGTCCTGAAATTCCTGTCCAGTCTTCATTTTGATGAAGGATTGAGCTACAGCGCTATCAATTGCGCTATGAGTGCTCTGTCAGCATACTTGTGGCAGGCACCAGGACAGCATTCCATGGGGTCCCACCCTCTAGTTGCCAAACTCATGAGGGGTATTTACAACACTAACCCTCCTAGAGCGAGGTACTCCCAGATTTGGGATGTCAGTGTTGTACTAACATTGCTAAGGGGTTGGTCACCAGCAATGTCCCTGTCCCTAGAAAAGCTCACATTAAAAACAGTAATGCTGATGGCACTGGTCTCAGCTAAAAAGGTCCAGTCCCTACATAAACTGAGACTGGACAATATGATGATATCAACAGACAAGATAAACTTTCGGGTCTTGGAGTTGGTTAAACAAAATAGACCAGGAACATCAGGACTGAATTTGGAATTCCGGGCATACCCATCTGCTGCCCGACTGTGTCTAGTGACACACCTTCTGCTATACCTTAAGTCTACTAAAACCGTAAGAGGTAGTGAATTGGCTCTATGGGTCAGCTATAAACAGCCTCGTGTCCAGGTATCAGCTCAGACCATCTCTAGATGGCTCAGACAGGTTTTGGGAGCTACTGGGGTGGATACTGACATTTTTTAATCTCATTCCACCAGGGCAGCAGCAACAACGGCAGCTAGAGGCATGGGAGTGCCTATGGACCATATCCTGGCAACATCAGGATGGTCTAGAGAGAAGACCTTCCAACTCTTTTATAATAAACCGATCGCCAAACCTGTGGTGTTTGCAGAAACAATTTTAAATTCTGCAATATAATTTAGCCCAAGGGAGCATTATTTTTTTGTTAAAATAAATTGTTATTGTTTGAATTTTGATTCATGTCTGAATATGATAACATACTTTCTCCCTTGGATGACTACGGCAGTGAGTGAAGCATGGACTCGTTCCACGGCATGAAATCACAGATCTTTAAAATCTTCAATTAGTCACTCACGTGACTCCGAAGTAAAATTGTAAGATTAAACGAGAACTTATCAGTTTGAAGTTTAATTTTTATTTTATGAGGAGTTACGTCGAGGGATTACATGCCCTCCACGCCCACCCTCCATTACAAAGGTCAACTGGCATTCTAGTTCTTCTTATCTTACTATGTTTATTTCACATACCGTTGCCTGTGATTTCACACCGCTGCTTTGAAGAATGTCGCGCATGCGTGCTGGCGGGGTCTTCACGTAATCCCTCGACATAACTCCTCAAAATAAAGATCAAACTTCAAACTGGTAAGCTCGTTTAATCTTACTATTTTAAATGGGTGCAGTTGAGTTCTCCCTAATGTCCTTCTCAATATTTATCTATATTACTAAAACTCTGTTCTTGACCGTTTTGGCTTTCTGTGCTGCGGTTTCCAAGAGTACGCCGCCACCTACGGCCGTCATTTTTGGTCACCTCGCTCAGAGCCCCCCTCCGCCACATGTGTGCCGAGGATTTTTCCCGTCGATGAAAATTGACAGAGATATTAATGTTTTTACAACATTCCCCATTCTCTCTGCTGCCCCCGCTGGAGGGAGAGGGAGGGAATATAAAACCAGGAAGTGGTGTGCCTCAATCAGTCTCTGCAAGTGGTGTGCCTCAATCAGTCTCTGCAAGTGGTGTGCCTCAATCAGAGCTTTGAATGACACTGACAAATGTCTACAGCACTGTGAGTACCCTTAATTTGGTTTGAAAATGAAAATATGGTTAGAGTTAAAAAAGCACTGTCTGCAAATGGTTGTTTGGGTTTGGGTTTGGGTTTGGGTTGAAGTAAAAAGGCACGCTCTCCCCCCCCCCCTATTCCCTCTCTCTTTGTCTTTCTCCTCTCCTCCCCCTCTCCTCCTCCTCTCCTCCTCCTCTCTCCTCTCCCCCTCTCATCTCCCCCCCTCGCCTCTTCCCTCCCTCTCCCTCTCCCCCCTCTTTCTCCCTCCCCTCCTTCCTCCCCCCCCCTCCCCTCCCTCCCCCCCTCTCCTCCCCCCCTCCCCCCCCCCCCCTCTCCTCCCCCCCCTCCTCGCTCCTCCCTCCCCATCTCCTCCTCCCCCCCCCTCCTCCTCCCCCTCCTCCTCCCCCCTCCTCCCCCTCCCCCCCCCTCCTCCTCCCCCCTCTCCCCCTCCCCCTCTCCTCCTCCCCCCCTCCCTCCCCCCCTCCCCCATCCCCCCGCTCTCCCCCCCCCCCCCCCCCCCCCCCCCCCCCTCCCCCTCCACCCCCCCCCCCCCCCCCCCCACCGTCCCTCCCCTAAACCCCCCCCTCCCCTCAACACACCCCCCCTACCCCCTCCCTGCTCCCCACCTCTCCCCGCCCCTCATCTCACCCCCTCTCTCAGCACCCCATCTCTCCCCCCTCTCTCCCCCCTCTCTCTCTCTCCCCCTCTCTCCCCCCCCCTCTCTCTCTCCTCCCCCCTTAACGTGAGTGCGGGGGGGGGGGGGGTAGTTAGTGTGTGATGCTGCATGCCGCCCCCCCCCCCCCCCCCCCCCCACAACCGCACGCTGGGGAAACAGACCCAACGGGTCTGCACTTGGTCTAGTTCCTTGATAAAATTTAATTAAACAGATTATCTTGCTAGTAACAGATTGCTATTTGTAGGTACTTGGGTAAATTGTTTGTTTATAGGTTGGATATTACAACATGGATTATATTTCACAGTACTTCAATAAATAGCAGAGAAATGGTTTAGGAATACCCAAAAGCTGTGAGAGATATCTTATAAATGCTACTCTTTCTCTCAGTTAGAAATGTCCTCTTTAAAGACTTGCAGTGTTAGCATTGTCTTTAAACAAATTAGAACATTTTCTAAAGTTGATGACCCTCTGCAAAATAATAACTCTTTGACATCAAATCAAGATTAAACGAATGTCCACTGGAATTCACTGACCTAGTTATTTCCAATTCAGTCCAGTACTGTCATTATTTTGAAGACCACAATAAAATCTCTCTAAACCCTACAATTTTCAACCATGAAATGACTCGAGCTCTCTAAACCTATTAAGGCATCTAAAGGCTTTTAACATGTGGATCAATTTAGTGGCCTTTCATAAATTTAATTTCAAAGCTTTTATAACATGCAAAGTATGTTAACTTTTATTTTGTAGCTAGCGTACTAATGAGGAAGATTAGAGTTTAATGAAGGCAAGAGGTGATTTTTGTATAATATTCCTTCTACAAAACTGGGGAGTGGAGCCACTTTCACTTTTTCATATGGTTTTAATTGTCTTCTTTCTGTATGCATTTACAATACAATGACTATCACACCAAAAGCAATTCTTCTCCAGATGTTCCAACAAAGATCTATCATAATTCAGGATTTTTTGTTAACCTTTTCCATAACTAGAAGTATGCTTACACAGTAAGTTTTTATTTATTGACATCTTACACAGCTTCTGTGTATTACCTTGATTGTAAATCAAGTTAAAGTGTGGGAATTTTTAATTAATTTAGGATTAATAATAACTCAAGAGGCAGTACCTGGGGAGATATTTACAGATCAAATTATTGGCCTAAAATGGTGACCATTGCTCTTACCGCACGTAATGCCTGTACTGCTGAATAACTCTATTCATGTTTCAGATTTCCAGCACTTGCAAATATTAACCAAACTACCATGGAGTGTATCTGGTGAAACTGGACTTCTTGGCCACTTCATGCACTGCATGATTTAAATTCACTGTAGATTAAGATCAAGTGCGTGCATGTAAGAGGGGAACTGAACTCATAGAGTCACCAAGTTATACAGAATGGAAACAGGTTCTTCTGCCCAACTGATCCATGCTGACCTACTTCCCTTCTTCAGCTAGTCCTATTTGTCAGCACATGGCCCATATCGCTTTAAAACGTTCGTATCTATGAAGCTGTCCAATGGCTTTTTTAATGTTGCAGTTGTGCTCACCTCTCCCACTTCCTCCAGAAGTGTGTTTCATATACCCACTAACTCGATGTAAAAAATCTGCCCCTCAGATCCCCCCCTTCGCACCTCAAATCAGGTTTTAAATTCCCCTACACCGAATAAAATACTGTGACCATTCACCTTATCTATGCCCCTTTACCTTACTCAAATCCTTGCTATAATAGGGCAACCAGAACCACACACACTATTCCAGGTGTGTTCTCAGCAACATCCTATAAAGATGTAAAATGGCATCCCAACTCTTGTACTAAATGCCCCATGTGATGGAGACAAGAGCATCTTCTTTACCGGTGTCACCAAATTCAGGAAAATTGATACTTGTGCCATGAGGTCTCTCTATTCTACCACTTTCCCCACTCGTTTTACTGTATACATAAGTTCCCCCTTGTTTTAAAGGCATAATTTTGCACTTGCTTAAGTTCAATTGGCATTCCTTTGCACATGTTTCCAGTTGACAACTAAATCATATTCCTGAAACATAATTTTGCATGGACAAAGTCATGCTGACCATATCTTGATAAGTGTTTGCCTTTACAAATACAGATAGATCCTATAGCTCAGAATCCCCTCTTGTAACTTCCCCACCACTGATGTTAGACTCACTAGCATGAATTTCCATGGCTTGTCTTTTTAAAATAAAGGTACAGCATTAGTCAACCTTTGCCTGTATGGTTCAGGAAGAGATGATAATCTCTGTCAAGGTCCTACATGATTGCATGAGTTTCTGGGGTCCTGGTATTTACTTAGATAGTGGAATCTGAATTACCTAAGAAAGCTACATTTCACAGCAAGTGATGCCACCTCCTCCTTCCTTCCCCTCACGATAAAATAAACTTATTCAGCAACATCAGTCAGTGGTAATGAGAAAAATAATTGGGTTGCATGCAGAGAAATGAGGTTAAAAAATGAGAAGAAATTGCTTGTTGATTAGAAGAACAAAAGATATGTGCCATCAGTACATAAATATGTGGATCCAGATCTTTATCAAAAGGAAAGGTGGTTGCAATGCATGAAGGACTCATGCATACACAGTACATTGTCTAATATTGTGTAGTAGCTGGCAGTTCAATTGGCAGTGCCTAGTATGCCCTATTCGGATGATAGCTCAAAGCTGCATATTTGATAGTAACCAACTTAATTTGATGAGGAATAAACCATCCATGAATGACAATGGTGGGACTGTTACTCAATCCCTGGTAATCAAATTGCATTACATGTTACTCCAGTGCTTCAGTCCCGAAATGGTTTTTTTTTGCTTGTTGAGTACTGCAAAGACGAATTTTGAGCTTTTACAGATGAATCCAAAATCCAATTACACCTGAGCGCTCATCAGTCCATGTCAACACAGTAACTGAAAGGAACATCCTTGGAGTTCAATTAGGATGCTATTTTTACGCATCAATACATTGATTTCATAAATGGAATAAAGCCACCAGCTTTCTTCCTAATAATATTCATGCACAACAAAGCAATCTAATTCTGAGCTTAAGTGGATACCTGTCAAACAATGTTTCACATCCTACAACATATAACACAGGGCATTTTAAAAGAAAAGCACATTAACAGACATGCGCATTTGATATAATGTTAAGGAGAAAAAACTAGGAGCAATTGCTGATTGATATTACAATATCCTGCTGGAAAAAAGGAAACAATAAATAAAAGCTGAAAATGCTGAAAAACATTTGCCAGGTAGTATCAGTTTACCTCTCCACAGATGCTGTCTGATCTGCTGAATGTTATCAACATATTCTTTCATTTCAGATTTTGAGCATCTGCTGTTCTTTGGTGTTAATGATAAAATAATCATATTAAATGCATATAGAGAAATCCAACTAATGAAGTGGATGTGCCGTGGTCCTTCAGACTGAAGAAGAGTCTCGACCCGAAATGTCACCCATTCCTTCTCTCCAGAAATGCTGCCTGTCCCGCTGAGTTACTCCAGATTTTTGTGTCTATCTTCGCATTTAATCTAATCACCAGATTAATCCTTTTGAATCCTGTGGGCTTTGTTGTACAAGGAGTAATATAGCAAATTATGTGTTTACTCTGTCAAATTTAGGCAATTGAGAAATGATCTCAGTGAAGCCTGCAGCATTTGTAAGGGCCCAAACACAGCAAGTGCAGTTGATGACTTCCCTGGCTGTGGACCAGGGATCTAAGTTTCAAAGGTTAAACTTTTCATGACAGAGATGAAAGGCTGTTTCTTTCCTCAGAGATGTTGCAATGTGGAGACGCAGTAATTGACTATAATCAATCTAGATTACTAGATAGTAAAATAATCAAGGAATAAAGGGTTAAGTAAAGAATAGGGTACTATTCTTATTCACAGTGTACTATGTTTACATATTCTGTTGTGCTGCAGCAAGTAAGAATGTCATTGTTCTGCGACATATGACAATAAAACACTCTTGACTAATATCAAATGCCGCTGAATGGAGCAGTCACTGGCTGTGGCTGAAGAGAAAAGATGCTGTCTGGGCTGCCACGTGACCATCTAGAGGCTAACCACAAGACACACACCCAGGTCTGAACACCCTGCGGTGGGCCTGCCTCGACCGATAAAAGGCCGAAACACCCAGTGACGTTGAGGTACACAACTGAAGATGTGCCTGATGGTTAGCAAAATCACCTAGTGGTCATCCCCAAGAATGTCAATTGTAGTGAAAAATCTTAGGAATTGTAACATCCAGTCCTACTAATCAATCAGCTGATCTTACTGAATGGTGGATCAGATGCAAAGGGATAAATAGCCTATCCTGTTTATGTTTCTTATGTCTAAATGTTAATTGCAACAAAATATCCATCAATTCCTTTTGTCCTCATTTTTATTCAAATAACCCTAGAAGTATAACTTCACCCATCTCTGTGGTAGCAAATTCCACATATTAACCATACCCTGATGATTTTTCCTGAACACTATGTTAGATCTTTGAACCCAAAGTCTGTTCTGCATGCACTCTATTCTTAATCTTCAAGTTTTTTTTTAGACTTCTCCACAATATTTTCTTTTCGACAGTTGCGACACTTATGAGCAGCACAGTAGCACAGTCGATAGAACTGCTGCCTCACAATGGCAGATACCTGGGTTTGATACTGATTTTGGGTGCTGTTTGTGTGGAGTTCACACATTCTCTCAGTCACACGTGGGTTTCCATTGGGTTCTCCAGTTTTTTTAGATTTTAGACTTTAGAGATGCAACATGGAACCTGGCCCTTCAGCCCACTGAATCCATGCCAACCAGCCATCACCCTGGACATTAGCACTATCCTACACGTTCGGGGAAATTTACAATGAACATAAACCAATTAACTTACAAACCTGTACATCTTTAGAATGTTGGAGGAAGCTGGAGTAAGAAAACCAACGTAGTCACAGTGGGAACGTACAAACTACGTACAGACATACAGACAGCACCCATAGTCGGAATCAAACCCAGGTTTCTGGCGCTATAAGGCAACAACTCTACCGCTGTGCCACCTTGCCATCCAAATCCTTCCACATCCTAAACATGTGTGGATTTTCAGGTAAATACCACTGTAAATTCCCCCTAATGTGATGGGAGTAGATGCGAAACTGGGATAATATAGAACTAGCGTAAACATATGATTGATAGTTGGTAGACACAACGCTGGAGTAACTCAGCGAGACAGGCAGCATCTCTGGAGAGAAGGAAGGGGTGACGTTTTGGGTCGAGACCCTTCTTCAGTTAGTTGGCATGGAATCGGTGGGCCCAAGGCCCTGTTTCCATGCCTTATCTTTAAATGCATAAAAGGAAATAAGTGGGCGTGGTTATTATAACACTTTCCCCTGAATTTTTATTTCAATTGTCCATTCAAGTGATGTGGGTGTCAGCAAAAAGACAATGTTAAGCGGTCAATAGTAAAGGCCCTTAAACTGAGTACTTATATTGACATATAAGAGATTAATTATATTACTTATGAGTTACAAATGAGTTAATATTAAACATATAAACATAGAAACATAGAAAATAGGTGCAGCAGGAGCCCATTCGGCCCTTCGAGCCTGCACCGCCATTCAATATGATCATGGCTGATCATCCAACTCAGTATCCCCTACCTGCCTTCTCCCCATACCCCCTGATCCCCTTAGCCACAAGGGCCACATCTAACTCCCTCTTAAATATAGCCAATGAACTGGCATCAACTACCCTCTGTGGCAGAGAGTTCCAGAGATTCACCACTCTCGGTGTGAAAAAAAGTTCTCCTCATCTCGGTTTTAAAGGATTTCCCCCTTGTCCTTAAGCTGTGACCCCTTGTCCTGGACTTCCCCAACATCGGGAACAATCTTCCTGCATCTAGACTGTCCAACCCCTTAAGAATTTTGTAAGTTTCTATAAAATCCCCTCTCAATCTCAATCTCCTAAATTCTATAGAGTATAAACCAAGTCTATCCAGTCTTTCTTCATAAGACAGTCCTGACATCCTCAGTCTGGTGAACCTTCTCTGCGCTCCCTCTATGGCAATAATGTCCTTCCTCAGATTTGGAGACCAAAACTGCACGCAATACTCCAGGTGTGGTCTCACCAAGACCCTGTATAACTGCAGTAGAACCTCCCTGCTCCTATACTCAAATCCTCTTGCTATGAAAGCCAACATACCATTCGCTTTCTTTACTGCCTGCTGCACCTGCATGCCTACCTTCAATGACTGGTGTACCATGACACCCAGGTCTCGTTGCATCTCCCCCTTTCCCAATCGGCCACCATTTAGATAATAGTCTGCTTTCCCGTTTTTGCCACCAAAATGGATAACCTCACATTTATCCACATTATACTGCATCTGCCAAACATTTGCCCACTCACCCAGCCTATCCGTCACCTTGCAGTCTCCTAGCATCCACCTCACAGCTAACACTGCCCCTCAGCTTAGTGTCATCCGCAAACTTGGAGATATTGCCTTCAATTCCCTCATCCAGATCATTAATATATATTGTAAATAGCTGGGGTCCCAGCACTGAGCCTTGCGGTATCCCACTAGTCACTGCCAGCCATTGTGAAAAGGACCCGTTTACTCCTACTCTTTGCTTCCTGTTTGCCAGCCAGTGCTCTATCCACATCAATACTGAACCCCCTGATCGTCCCCTATCAATAACCTGTGCCCGCCTTCTCCCCATATCCCTTGACTCCACTAGCCCCTAGAGCTCTATCTAACTCTCTCTAAAATCCATCCAGTGACTTGGCCTCCACTGCCCCCTGTGTCAGGGAATTCCATAAATTCACAACTCTCTGGGTGAAAAAGTTTTTACTCACCTCAGTCTTAAATGACCTCCCCTTTATTCTAAGACTGTGGCCCCTGGTTCTGGACTCGCCCAACATTGGGAAGATTTTTCCTGTATCTAGCTTGTCCAGTCCTTTTATAATTTTATACATTTCTATAAGATCCTTATAAGATCCCCCCTCATTCTTCTAATCTCCAGTGAATACAAGAGCAGATTTCCATGTGAATGAACCAGCGGGTGTTTTTTTTACAGTATTCGGCACTGTTGAAATTAACTTCATTTTTTGGTTTAATTAATATATCGCTGCTGGGTGAAATTTGAACTCATATCTCACTCTTAATAGTCAAGGTTTCTGTATTATTAGTCCAGTAAAATAACCACTATGTTACTCTACATTTTACCCGAATGCAATTTAAAGGGGAGGGAAAGAACAATTGAAGAGGAAAATTAATTAGCACATTGTTCCCCTGTATTCCTATCTCTGTGTCATATGCGTACGGCTTTACTATGGCCAATCTGCCAGTGTTTTGGGTGTTTTATTTGGAAACAATTATTGACAAAAATGACTTTGAGTAGAGTAATGAGTCAGAAAATGAGAAACTGTTGTCTCCTGTTGTGATGTATTAAATAACGAGCGACTTCAGATACAATCTTTCTCAACACATCTTCCCATTTAAATTTGCATTGTGTGCTCAATGAATTCCAGTGTTATCCAAGCAATAATAATTATTGAGATTTACAGCAAGAAAATGAGAACAAAAATATTGTTCCTTTGTTGTGCATACCAATGCAGATACAAAATCCGTTGGATTCAAGAATAATTAGTAAAAGTAAATATTAATTTTCCTTAATTGTGGTATTTATTATTTGAACTTCCCCGAAAACTGCAAAAAGAAGCCTTACCTTCGTCACCATTTTAAAAATCAAATGAATTACATGGCTTTGGATCATTTCACTTCATTTCTACTGAAGTTTAGAATATTCTTATTTCTTGTTTCAGTTTCATAAACTCCAGTTAAGATTTCAGGAATGTCTGAACAAAACACATCTTCTTTCCAGTTTTTTCAAGTGACCTTAAGATCATACCTTGTTTTGCTTTGAATGATTAACTATTAACTATTAACTTAATACATTTTATCTGCCAAAATAAATGTCATTACATTACCATGCATTTGCAAACCAACAGCTTTCTTTATCGTTGCCATGGTTGTTGGTTAAATAAGGCAATGCAACTAAATACTGAAGAAGAGGGAGGAAATGGTCCAAAAGTCTTACAACATCTGAAAAAAAGTGTTAAATCTCCAGTGTACAATGGATTGACATATAGAAAAAAGGAACTGCTGGTGCAGGTTTACAAAAAACTCACAAAGTACTGGAGTAACTCAGCAGGTCAGGATGCACCCTGGACCCGCTGAGTTACCCCAGCACTTTGTGGCTTTTTGCAGAGTAATATATGTTTTGTTTGTGGCTCCATCACTACTAAATTCTATTGCACATAAGGCTGACGACAAATTAGCAGGTCTTTCAAGACTAACATCCTCACTTTCATAGCACTATAGCTGTGATAGGTTGTGCATTCATGGTAGAGAAAGGTCCAGGGTTGGAGTGAGTGGCTTTCAATGCTACTTAGATTTTAGTTTAGTTTAGAGATGCAAAGAACTTATTTTGTTGCTCCCATTAGCTTGAAATGTACCAATTCGATCAAATAGGAAATTATATTCCTGTGCCCTTTAAGAATTAGTTTAGAGATACAGCGTGGAAACAGACCTTCAGCCTACCAAGTCCTCGCTGACCAATAATCCCCATACACAATAATTCAACATGGCGGCGCTGTTGAACAGCTGCGGCTCGCCTGCAGTCCGTCTGTTTTTACTTTTTTATTTTGTTTTTTGGTATTGTTTTAGCTAAATTTTAGTTTATTAGGTTGTGTTATGGGGGGGGGGGGGGGAAACATGTTTTTTTGTCTCTTCCTTCGGGGGGAATGTGACTTTCTTGTCATATCCCCCTTCTCTACCTCCGTCTGCGCTGAGGCCTAATGGCGGAGCTGGCGGTCTCCAACCTGCGACCGACCTCGAGGCGCCGGAGGCAGAGCCAGCCAGGACTTACAATGCAAGGCTGGCTGTCTTCGGGGCTGAGGCAGCGGTGGCCCGACTCGCTGATGTGGCGTTCCAGCGGCCCGGAGCTGAGGCTGCGGGACTTGGAGCTGATTCAGCGGGACTCGGAGCTGAGGCAGCGGGACTCAGAGCTGATGCAGCGGTGGCCCGACTTGCTGAGGCAGAGGGACTCGGAGCTGAGGCAGCGGGACTCGGAGCTGATGCAGCAGTGGTGACCCGACTCACTGAGGCAATGGGACTCGGAGCTGAGGCTGTGGCGGGCCGACTCGGAGCGGAGACAGCGTTCCGGCTTTCGGCAGCTGCGACATCACCACGGAGGTCCGCTGGACTGGAGGGCGGCATCTTCGGCCTGGGTCGCCTCAGTGCAGAGGGAGAACAAGGAGGGAAGAGACAGAGACTAAGATTTTTGCCTCCATCACAGTGAGGAGGTGCTTGGTGAACTCACTGTGGTGGATGTTAATTTGTGTTTATTGTATGTTTTGTTATTTATTATTATTGTGTATGACTGCAGGAACGAAATTTCGTTCTGACCGAAAGGTCTGAATGACAATAAAGGAATCAAATTCAAATTCAAATTCAAAATTCTAATACTATCCTACACACTAGGAACAATTTACAATTTTTACTGAAGCCAAATTAACCTACAAATCTGTACATCTTTGGAGCGCGGGAGGAAACTGGAGGACCTGGAGAAAAACCACATGGTTACAGTGACAACGTTCAAACACCATACAGACAGCACCCATAGTCAGGATCAAACCTGGGTCTCTGGCACTGTAAGGCAGCAACTCTACCGCTACTGGATGTTAGACGGGTTGGATAATTGGAAACTAACTGATGATGGCATAATATGATGGTTTGCAATGATTAGCTGGTGGACTGGACGTCAGACTGATTCTTGAGTTTGTGATGTGTTACTGGGATGTGGGAAGTGGTGGGTATGTGGTATTGATTGATGGCCTGAGCACAAAGCTCAACAAGATCTAAGTCTGACACCTAATGTTTACTTACCTGCAACGGTGCTCAATGGAAGTCTTCTCAGGCATGCCTCCTTTAGTTTGCTAAAGCATAATCAAGGACGAGTCTCACCCCGGTCACTCACTCTTCTCCCCTGACCCAACAGGCAAGGGATTATAAAAGTGCAGAATCGCATACCTCTAGATTCAGAGATAGTTTCTTCTCAGCTCTTATCAGGCAACTGAACCATCCTATCAATAACTAGAGAGCGGTCCTGAGGAACTATCTACCTCATTGGAGATCGCCGGATTATCTTTAATCGGACTTTACTGGACTTGCAGTAAATGTTAGTCCATTTATCATGTATCTGTACACTGTGGACAGCTCGATTGTAATTATGTATAGTCTTCCCGCGGGCTGGTTAGCACACCACAAAAAGCTTTTGGACTGTACCTCGGTACATGTGACAATAAGCTAAACTAAACTAAAGTAAGCATCCCATTTGCATAAGTGCCTCATGCCAATTTTTGAAATAGCACCTATGTGGTTGTGACATGGCATTGGGTACCGCTGCACACATCCAGGCACCCTTGGTGCAACAGTGCATCATATGTATGCAAGATTCTGAGGGGAAATCACATGAAGGATCCAGTAAGCAGGAACATTTAAATTGATGCAGTTAAGTCCAATTTGATCTGCTCTTCAATCAGACTCAATAGTCAATAGTCAATAGTCAATAGTCTATTTATTTGTCATTTGGACCCCTGGAGGTCCAAATGAAAATGCCGTTTCTGCAGCCATACATTACACACAAATAGACCCCAGACACAACACAATTACATTTTACATAAACATCCATCACATAGCTGTGATGGAAGGCCAAAAAAACTTATCTCTCCACTGCACTCTCCCCCCCCCCCCCGATGTCAGAGTCAAAGTCAAAGCCCCCGGCTGGCGATGGCGATTGTCCCGCGGCCATTAAAGCCACGCTGGGTGGTGCGAGGTCGCACACCGGGTCTTGGTGTTAAAGACCCCGGCGTGCGCTCGCACAGTCCCGCGGCCGTTCCAAGCCGCGCGGGGCAGTGGTGCTAGGCCCCGCTCCAGGAGCTCTTCGACCCCGCAACTCGGGCGGGAGAAGTCGCCGTTGCAGGAGCCCCGAAAAGCGGTCTCCCTCCAGGGAGCCGCGGGCTCCCGGTGCCGCCGTCCGCAGACCCGCAGCAGCAGCCTCCCAATCTCCGGAGGTCGGGCAGCAGCAGCAGCAGCAGCAGCAGCGGCAGCGCTCCTCCACCGCTCCACCCGCTCCGGTCTCGGCCAGCTCCGCGACGGTGAGGTGAGTCGGCACCTGAGTCCCCGGCTTCTTCCTGTTGGAGGCCGCTCCTCGTTGCGGCCTCAACGACAACCGAGACCCGACGAGAAAAGGTCGGGTCTCCAGTGCAGGGAGAGATTTAAAAGTTTCCCCCCCCCCCCCACCCCACCCCCGCTCCCCACACACACACACACACCCCCAACATAAAATAACAAAAACTACATTAAAACACAGACAAAAAATAATAAAAACGCGGACAGGCTGCAGAGGCCGCTGCTGACCAGAGTCGCGCCGCGACTCTTTCATGTATGTAAGTTATTGGGGCAAATCCTCCAAAATCATGGAAGAACTCTGATAAGGACATGGACATTTTAAAAAGACAAATTTGCTGGCTGCAACGGAATAACCCCCAATCCACAAACCTGTCTGGCATGTGGACTTGCGCATCAAACAACTGGGCGAATGGTGTGGGGAGGAAAGGCTGGGGAGGAAAGGCTGAGATGGAGAAAACAAGATTATCTTGGATACACAAAGGAAGGAACCAAGCCTCAGCAGGATGACCCATCCATCGAGACAATAGGAGCCCGTCCAGGCGATGGGATAACGATCAGGCTGAGGGATCATGACATCAGCAAACCCCTTATCATCGGAAGCCTATTGTTCATGCCAGATCGAAACTGGGAATCATCAAAAGAACCCTTTTCATCCAGAGGAGCACCTGGGGGTTTCAAAGGAAGCTCAGGTATAAAACAGAAGTCAAGCCAGAACTCTTTCTCTCTTCTTCCTGCTCTGCTGGACGGCTCGTGAGCCCAACTATAACTCTTTCTGTCTGCCCTGCTGGACGGCTCGTGAGCCGAAAGTGTAAGTATCCCAGTGAACTGGTGAAATTCCCGAAATAGTATAGAGAGTGAGGAGAAAGGGATAAGGGGAAGTAAAAGTGTGTAAAGTAAGTTTTACGATGTGCCCGATAGTTTTCCGTCCATAGTCTTATTTTAAAGCATAAGTTTAGCCACGTATTATGTAGTGTTGGTGAGATTCGATTTCTCATTGTTCAATAAAGCCTGTAAATTTTAGACTTGCTTTGAGTCCATCTTGGTTTCTGTTTTCCCTCATCAGCACACTCTGGTCAATTCAACCTTTTATCATATCCCACCATAATTCCGAGGTCTAGAACCTAGGGGAATCCCTTTTGTTGTATTCTCTCTCTTGGAAACCGCTCGAGTGGAGTGGTGGCCGTTTGACCCTCCGACAAGGGAGAGAATAACTCGGGCAGTTGGGCCCGAAGGGAAATAAAGGGAAACGCAAAACCCCTACAGAATGGCGACCATGGCAGGACCTCGGTGGTTTGGGATATGTGATTTGCCAGAGGGGGTGAGAGAACGTAGCAAGATGGAGGAGAGAATCTCCTCTTATCTGTTTAAAAAGATCAATCTCACCAAACAATGGGTGATAGCATTGGTGACAGCACAGCAGCCTGCAGTAGCTGCTGCTCAATGGACGGAAAGCAAGGCGTATAATAAAGGGCAGGAAAAGGCAGTTTGGCTAGCGTGCCTATCACAGCAGGTAGCAAAAATGCAGAGACAGGCAGATAGACTGGAAGAGCAACTGAGAGAAGCTAGGGCCAGCGCTGAAGAAAGCGCTAGAGAAGGGGAAGGGCTATCTGAGGAATGCAGTAAAGCCAGGCAGTGTATCTTGCAGGCGAGGGAGTCCCACAGAAATGCCCAGGAATTCCTCCAATGCCAGGTGATCGAGGCAAAGGAGAGGGAACGGAACGCCCAGGAACTCCTGGCTCAGAGTACACAGAAGTGCAGGGAGCTGGAGGGAAAGTTCCAAGATATCCAAGCAGCATACAGGGTGGCCCGTAGCGAGCTAGGGGATAGTGATCACGGGCCTTGCCAGGCGAGGATAGCGCAGCTGGAGGAGACTCTGTCCAAGACCAGGGGACGGGTTCACCTGGTAGGACCAGGGGGGTCCCCGGGGGCAGAGGGCTTCCCTCAGCAGATGATTCCCCAGGGGCAAAGGGGAATAGACCGCCTCCTGAGGCGCCGGGGATAGGTCCGGGTCGGCAGGTGGGGTTCGGGTTGTCCGGGGAGGGACAGGCCCAAGGAGGGGCGGGAGAGCACCCTCAGTTAGCGGCTTCCGCGCCATGTGTAGCACACCATGAGGTGGTGGGGTTACCGATCATGGTGGGAAAGCCGGGGGTAAATGGGCAACAGCCCCGGGTAGGGCAGATGTGCCCAGTACGGCAAAGGAAATATGGTCCCTGGTAGGGCAGGCAGATAGGGGGCCCATAGAGAGTGATATCATCATTCCCCATGGGGCACATGTGCTGAGGGGGATGGTGGCTCACTTTCCCAGGTTAACCAGGGCGGGAGACCCGTCATTGCATTTTATGGAGGTGCAGCAGGCAGCCGACATAAACGATTGTGATGAGGTAGAACGGGTAAAGCTGCTGCTGATGACCCTAGATTCATACCTATGCAAGGCGGTGACCTCCAGGGAAGGGGGGAGACCTGAAACATGGGTAGCGGCACAGACAGCGGTTCTGGAGGCCATGGGGTTGAATCAGGGTAGTCCTTTCACCAGGGTGGGGGAGACGAAGCAGCAGGTAGCTGAGTCCCCGGACATGTTCGCAGACAGGCTGTAGGCAGTGTATGAGGGAGCGTGTGGGATGCCTTTAGATAGGCAGAATTTAGATGAGAGAACAGCTCACTGGCTGAAGACTCTGGTGGCAAACTGTCTCCCGTGAGTTAGGGCAAAGGTCGAGCACTGGTTCGACCCAGCTGACCCAAACCTTAACGAGGCGGAGGTGATCAGGAAGCTCACCCTTGTGTAGCGCAATGGGGAGAGAAGTGAGGAGAAGCCCTTTAAGGGCAAGGTGCATGAAATAATACCGGCACCCCCCAAAGGGAGGCAGTGGAAACAGGAAGGCAGCCGGACCTCTTCCGAGATGAGGCCGGTATGCTACGGGTGTGGGAAGCCCGGGCACTACAAGAGGGAGTGCAGAAACCTAAGTAGAGCAGTGGGGGATAGGACCCCGGTAACAATAGATATAAAAGATCTAATTACCTATTTGCAGTCAAAGGCGGGAGGGTCCGGACAGGTAGCCATGGCAACAGGCCAGGGCGCGCCCATATCCGCACCCCCGGCATCTATATGACTGCCAGCGAAACAGCCCACATTCCTATGCCCGTTAGAGTATGGCCCAACATCCACTCTATCTAGTGGGGCGGCCTATAGTCCACGGGGTGAAGGAAGTCAGAGGGTGGATCGCTTGGCCAGGGAAGGAGCCAGGAGTGGGAAAGCATGGGACCCCTATGAGGAAGGACAGGTATCTGCAGCCAGGGAGCAGCCTCGAGAAAAGGAGAGTGCGAGAGTGGTTTTGGCTCCGGACCTGACCACGGTCCAGGCACAAGACCCTATTTTAAAGGCTGCCTCAGCAGCCATTTGCAGGCAGGAGAAAATAGAGGGACCGTATGGGGGTAAAGACATGTCAGTAAAGGAAGGCATGTTATTCAAGGGAGATAAGTGGGTAGTGCCTTCCCTGTACAGAAGGGAATTTTTAAAACTAGCCCATGAGGGTCCAGGGGCAGGTCACCCCGGGCCAGAGACCACATGGCAGCGAGTAGAGATGGCAGGATGGTGGCCAGGGCTCAGGGAAGACGTTCGCGACTTTTGTGCAAGTTGTCTGGTTTGCGCAGCAAACAACCCAGACCCCCAGAAAAGGAAGGTTTCCATGGGACACATCGGGAGGGTGGAGACCCCATGGCAGTCGATTCAAATCGACTACATCGGACCCCTTCCAACCGCTCAAGGGGGTTACAAGTACTGCTTAGTCCTTGTGGATGTGTTCTCAAAATGGGTAGAGGCCTTCCCTTGCAGAGCAGCCACCGCTATGGGTACGGCAAAAATCCTGGTTAGGGAGGTGTTCACCAGGTGGGGACTCCCACAGTTCGTGGAGTCAGATCAGGGGAGCCATTTCACAGGACAGGTCATGCAGTCCACCCTTAGAATACTGGGCATCAAGGCCAGGTGGCATGTGGCCTACGACCCCCAGTCCTCGGGTCCGGTAGAGCGGTTGAACCGGACACTAAAGGAAAGGATAAGGAAGGAAACAGGGGACTCACCCAATCGGTGGGTGGAGGTTTTACCCCCGGTCCTTATGGGGATTCGGGCCAGCCAGTCCAGGAGTACGGGGTACTCTCCCCATGAGCTTATGACGGGCCGGGTCATGAGAACGCCTATGCACGTTATGGTCCCAGCCCTAACAGAGGGACAGCTCAGGGAAGTGAACCGGGACAAGTTTGCCAAGAGGCTATTTGAACAACTTAGGCAGGTTCACTGGCAGGCAGCCAGAAACATGGGGGCCCAGCACCAAAGAAACAAGCTACTGCTGGAGCCTCACAGGCATTGCGAGTGGGCAGTGGGAGACCAGGTAATGGTCAGGAGATATGCTAGGGTAGGGGTGTTTGAACCCTTGTATGCGGGCCCATACAACATAGTGGACAAAGCCAGTCCCATGGTGTATGCCATTCAGCTTCCCCGTAGAGTCAAATGGTTCCACATCAACCAGTGTAAATTGTTTGACCCCACAAGGGCAGGGAAAAGTAAGAAAGGGGTACATGTCAGAGAACAGGATCAGGAACAGACCCGGGTTGATGTGGAAACCGTAGGGGAGCCAGGCGAGTCCACAGGTAGTCAGCCTGAAGTAGCCGTCTGTGTCCCAGGGCAAGGACTGGAAGCAGCGGAGAAGGAAGCTGACTCCAGCCCTCCGCAGGCAGGTACCGTAGACTGCCTAAGAGAGGCAGAACTAGCAGAAACAGAGGAGATGGAGGTATCACCTCTGGTGTGGGAACCCCCGGTCAGACGTAGGAGTGACAGGGTCACTAAACCCCCAGTAAGGTGGTCCCCATCCCTAATTAAACCTAGAGCTAGGGCCGACCACAGGAGGGCTGGGAAGGAGAGTGGCCGAAACAGGGCACTTCGGAGTGCGGCTGAAGGGAGCCCAGTCTCCACAGGGAACGTAGGGGTATCTCAAAACCCCGTAGTGAAAAGGGAGGTGAGGGGCAGTCAGGCCCCTCGACTGGAGGAGTTCTGGCCTGCACGGGTGGGCCCACCAGAGGGGTGGCCCCAGCGTGACGGGGACCAGTTATGAGTTGGCCACCCGGAGACGGGTGGCGGTGTATATAGCATTGGTTTGTCTGTGGTTTTGTGTAGTTAGCGTTTGGTAATTAGATATAGGGTTTTGTATAGCTACAGGGTAGTACAGGGACAGACAGTATGGGATCGAAGGGATGTGCTGTGGAAAAGTAAACCACAACAGACAAAATCAAAACCCCAAATGCCATTTTAGGCGGATAGCTTTGTGGAGGCAAGGAGGTGTTTTGCTTTGTTTTCCAGATGGGTAGCCCCGCCGTATGGATGATGGCAACGATGTGCCTCCGGATGTGCGTGGCGCGTCGCGGGGACACGGAGGAGTCCATCGTATATGGGTGCTCAGGGGACAGAGCACCCCTCGTGTCTACTGGGCAAGGAAACCTGGTAGCGGATACCCAGGCCAGATACTCCCATGAGGGGAGATGGCCTGGGTGGCTGGGGTCGAACTCGACCAGGTTCTCCAGCCACAGGAGCTTCGCCTACGGGGAAGCATCCATACCCTGTGCCGAGATACAGATGGCTACCGACCGGGTTAGGGTGACTGAGGGCAGGCGGGTGTGTTTAACCTGTAAGGGGGATGTTCCTTTGGGGAGATGGTGGTGGCTCAGGAAGCTGAGCTCGGACATGAGGGATCGATCCTCGGACTGGGAAAGACTGGACAATGATACCTACCGGACCATCACGGGGTCACCGGGAGGGATCACTGTATGTTGGGACAAATGGTGGGCCTATGACCAGGGGCTTTATTTATGTCTATGGGGGTCTGCCAAGGTGTGTCCGGTAGGGGCATCAATAACTTTCGTCAAGTGGTGGCAGGACCCCGGGAATGGGATAGATTGGGACCGCAGTGGGCAGGCATGTGTGGCCCCCAGGACTGGGATGACAGTAAAAGCCACCGAATTGCTGGTTCAGGTGAAGAAGCCCCTACCCACAGCCCAACCGATCAACCCTCACAACTGTCCAACCACCACCAAAGGGCCGGAGAATGGGTTAACACTTGTCCCAACCAAAAGGGTGCTGTACCAGGGAGTGCATTACGCTGTGGCCTCAGTAGTATTAAATTTGACTGAAGTGCGGTTACCCGCATGGTGCCCCCGCGAGATGGAATTATTATATCAGGTCCTGTTAAAAGACATGTTCCAGAAATTCCACAACCTGGATTTTGGGGACATAGACATAGAAGGGATGTACCGCGTGGGAGGGGATTTCACTTTGGGGTCCGGTAGGCAAAGACGAGGGGTGGTTAACGACGGGTTTACAGCATTTAACACGGGGACGTCTATTATTAATAGCATGGACAACGTAGAACTGGCCTTGCAGATCAATCAGTTGAAGGGCCAGTTACGAAAGGTTCTGGGGGAGGAAAATGCGGTGGTAGGATCGGGACTGCACGAAGAGGTGGCAATGACTCTACATCTAAAAGAAATCATAGCACAATTGGAGACACATGCAAAAACGATAAATGCTTTGATTAAAGAGGACCGGAATGCGTCCGATCAGGCTGCACAGAATGAGGTGTGTGGGCTGTATGGTGCGTGGTTGTTGGGGGAGGGGAGAAGCAACCTGGAAGACCTGAGGCAAGGTCGGGTCCCCTCCTGGATAAGCAACCAGCACCTAGCAGCGCTACACCCTTATAACAGCACTTTGAGTCCTTGTCAGCTTCGTGTGGCTTCCGAGGCCTACCCGGTACCGGTGGATTGCGGAAAATCCAATCACTCCATAATGGGAGTGGTCGTAAAAATCCCGGTGATGAGAACCTCAGCACGGCCAGCTCCTCTGTACCGAGTGGAGAACGTGGGAGTTGTTCGTGGGGGGGGTGCATATTCGCTACGGGAAGGTCCCGCCCTATGTCACAGTGAGGGAGCAAGCTGTGACAGGCATTGACCTTTTGGGTTGTCGGAGCCGGGGAGCACAGGTAATCCTGTGTCCCCAGCACATGGGCGCTGAGGCTAGGCCTCAGTGTGGGTTCAGGGCTGTTGGGGCACAGCCTATAAACTGCACCATGGAGGCGATGGCGGCAGACCATGTCCCTCCACAGGTGGCATATATAGGCAGTGGGACGTACTGTGCCCAGCGGTATCAGCACGGATCACAGCTGTGGTGCCCGATACCGCACAGCAGCTTCTGCTTTAAACCCAGGGCAGAAGTCCATGTGGCACAGCAGCGAATATTACCCATCCCGGAACCTTCTTCGGTTCACCTCTCGGTACGAGAAAATGTAACTGACTTATTTAACTATGTTGCCCATTTTGGGTATGATATTCCCCCAGTGAATGAAAAATTAAAAGAGTTGCTGGTGGCGGTCGAGTTGTCGCACAAACACTTCTTCTCCCTGGAACAAAAGACTCTGGATATCGCCAGGGAGATCGAAGAGATCAAGTCTCCAAGTTGGTGGGACCTGGAGTCCTGGATCATAGTTCCAGCATGGGTCCGCATCGTGTCCCATGTTCTGATCATCTGCCAGATGATAATTGTGCTGTATTTGCTATGCATTAATTGTAAATTTAAAAGGCGGAGGAGGATGGCCAAATTACAACAGCTGGTAAATCGAGCCGCCCGACGTCACCATAATGACACCCCATCACTGTAAAATGTCTGTACTCTAGTGCAAGTTTTTGTACATATGTTGTAATTCCTGCATTTTCAGGGAATGGTCGTGAGGGTACTGTATGGTTTGTGGGATTGATGTAAAGTAAAAGGTGTATAGTGTGTTAATGTGCTTCGAGGGTCTAGTTTAGCAATTAAGGGGGCTTTCGGGGTACATAATTTCACCTTCTCACCAGGAGTGTTTACAGCTCTTGAGGCTGGAGGATTGCCCACTAACTTTGTCAATCGATACGGTCCATGCAAGCCTGGACGTATCGTAGGGGCATGTAAGTTATTGGGGCAAATCCTCCAAAATCATGGAAGAACTCTGATAAGGACATGGACATTTTAAAAAGACAAATTTGCTGGCTGTAACGGAATAACCCCCAATCCACAAACCTGTCTGGCATGTGGACTTGCGCATCAAACAACTGGGCGAATGGTGTGGGGAGGAAAGGCTGGGGAGGAAAGGCTGAGACGGAGATAACAAGATTATCTTGGATACACAAAGGAAGGAACCAAGCCTCAGCAGGATGACCCATCCATCGAGACAATAGGAGCCCATCCAGGCGATGGGATAACGATCAGGCTGAGGGATCATGACATCAGCAAACCCCTTATCATCGGAAGCCTATTGTTCATGCCAGATCGAAACTGGGAATCATCAAAAGAACCCTTTTCATCCAGAGGACCACCTGGGGGTTTCAAAGTAAGCTCAGGTATAAAAACAGAAGTCAAGCCAGAACTCTTTCTCTCTTCTTCCTGCTCTGCTGGATGGCTCGTGAGCCCAAACTGTAAGTATCCCAGTGACCTGGTGAAATTCCCGAAATAGTATAGAGAGTGAGGAGAAAGGGGTAAGGGGAAGTAAAAGTGTGTAAAGTAAGTTTTACGATGTGCCCGATAGTTTTCCGTCCATAGTCTTATTTTAAAGCATAAGTTTAGCCACGTATTATGTAGTGTTGGTGAGATTCGATTTCTCATTGTTCAATAAAGCCTGTAAATTTTAGACTTGCTTTGAGTCCATCTTGGTTTCTGTTTTCCCTCATCAGCACACTCTGGTCAATTCAACCTTTTATCATATCCCACCATAATTCCGAGGTCTAGAACCTAGGGGAATCCCTTTTGTTGTATTCTCTCTCTTGCAAACCGCTCGAGTGGAGTGGTGGCCGTTTGACGAGAGAATAACTCGGGCAGTTGGGCCCGAAGGGAAATAAAGGGAAACGCAAAACCCCTACATGTACTACAGAAATTTTCTGGCACATAAGAACTACCAAGGAGGTGGTAATTTTAACTACTCACCGTAACGTTTCCCTCCACTGACATTTGCAATCAAGGCTGCTTAATGCGCATGTTTCAAGTGTTAAATCAAAATCCTCCAAATGATGCTGACAAGAGGGCACTACTTTTCGATGGAAGGGGCAGCACTCAGTACATCGGTTGAAGAGGTAACACTTGGATCAAGAGTGCAAGCTGGCAGGCTACAGAGTGTAAGTCAATGTATGGAGATATGGCCACAGGGAGACACATTTCCGCCTGTGTCGAAACCATTGGCATACTAGCCGCATACTGACTTCTCAGCATAACATGATCTTGGTCATGTGTGGGAAGGAACTGCAGATGTTGGTTTAAACCTAAGAAAGACAAAAAAAAACTGGAGTAAACTCAGCGGGACAGGCAGCATCTCTGGAGAGAAAGAATGGGTGACATTTCAGGTGAAGACCCTTCTGTTTCGACCCAAAACGTCACCCATTCATGATCTTGATCATGATCTCAATATGTAGGCCCAAGCACACACAACGTAAAGGAATCATTTTTTCAGCTTACTGGATAGCTTATGTCCAATTTCTGGTTATTCTTCCAGAGTTTTAGTTTAGTTTAGTTTTGGTTCGGCCCACTGAATTCACGCACCCCATCGATAACTGTTCTATGTTAGTTCTATGTTATGCCGGGTCACGGGGAGTATGTGCAAACTCCACACGGACAGCACCCAAGGTCAGGATCGAACCTGGATCTCTGGCACATTGAGGCAGAGTATCATACTCATAGAACAGCACTGGAGAGAAGGCCATCTGTGCAAGAAGTACGCAAAACCAGTTTTCAAGAGCAATTTAGTGTCTCTTAAATTAACAGTGATTCTAAAGGGAGAGATATTGTTGCTTTTAGAATGCTATTGCTAATTGCATGACAGGAAAGCTTCAAATTGTCCAGCCTGTCTTTGGAAATAGGATAAGATTGAGAGAAGTTACAAAGATACCACAGAGTTGAGAAGCTATCAAAAACATGTGAGGGGTGGGGGTTGGGGGTTGGGGATGGGGGAGGGGGATGGGGGAGGGGGTGGGTGTTGGAGGTAAGGGAAGAAGGAGGAAGAGGCACAGAGGTAGACGGGTGAGGAGATGGACATCGGTTCGCAGGATGATTCAGTCGTCCAAAGATGTGATGGCTGGAGGCCCTGCAGCAGCCTGGGGTTCACGTGCATCAGGCACCATTCCGAAGGCCTAGAACGTAAACTAGATTTTGAAAATGGCGCCAAAACCTGACGCCTCTTACATGTGGTCTCAGTGGACTATTTCTGTACATTTTGGTACTCAGGGATTGTACTAAGGTATGGCAATAGGTTACTGAACTGGGGGCATAAAATGAATTCCATGGAACATTTGCACAGGACAATAGAGCACCATTGACCATTGACCATTGAAGACAATAAACAGGAGACAATATTCCAAGGAAGTCTTTAGTGATATTTCCTAACATTATTGAACATGATCACATGGTAACTTTCCTTCACCAAGAGGGCTATGATCAATCTAAGTCAGTGGCATTATCTGTAACTATTATCTCATATTGTTAGCAATGTATCACTCCCTCATTATAGCAAACCCAACCAGTTTATGTGCCTAAATTACAGCAGTGGGGTCTGAACCCAAACTCAGAGGTAAGGTGGTGTTGGCAAAACAATATTTTAACTGTTAATGAGATATTATCCAATAAATGGCAGGGTACACTCACAATGAACCCAAGTAAGTTTGAAGAAGGGTCTCGACGTGAAACGTCACCTATCCATGTTCTCCAGAGATGCCGTCTGACCCTTTGATGTCACTCCAACACTATGTCTTTTTATGTCAACCAGCATCTGCAGTTCCTTGTTACTAACCTGAGTGAATAATGCCTTTTGAAGAATGAGATCATAACCTCACTTTCAGTTTTGCAGCCGTGCACTCTGCTGAAGGTTCTTTGCAGCCGAATAAAAGTAAGTAATGAACAAATCTGAACTATCCTACTGTTCAGCTGGGCTGCTAGACTGTCAGTCCTAGTTTAGTTTTGAGATACAGCATGGAAACAAGCCCTTTATCCACCGGATCCACACAGACCAACGTTCACCCATACATCAGTTCTATCTTAACACTAGAGTTAATTTACAGAAGCCAACAAACATACAAACCTGCACATCTTTGGAATGTGGGAGCAAACCAGAGAACCGGAGAAAACCCGCGCAGTCACAGGGAAAACGTACAGCACCCTTGGTCAGGATAGAGCCCGGGTATCTGTTGCTGTGAGAAAACAACTCTACCACTGCACCACTGTGCCGCCGAGTCATGTTCCACGAAGAACTAAAGAGAATTGTAATTCAGCTTGATTAGTACTGTAGATAAATGTGAGGGTTTAAAGGAGCAAAGGAGAGGCTGGTCATCTGAATAAAGATCATGACTTGTAGAGAAGCTCTGCAGCCATCTGATTTTAATTTTGTACACTGGTTACTTTAGATCAATTGAAATGACCATACTCAGTGCACAGTTTCAGAGGTTCTATTTGTAGTTGCCACGCATTGATTACTTAAAGAATTTGCATACATTAATCTATTGCAGATTAACATTAACAAAGAACTATGATGGTGGAGCATCCCTTTGAGGAGTCTTTGAAGCCTTTCATTTTGACTGTAAAAGAGGAATCATAGAGATTCTGCTGTTTCTCCTTTTACCTTCCCGCAGCCTGACGTCTACAGTACTTAGTGTATAATTGCACAGTAACCTGTTGTCAACAGAAAAGTTCATGAAAATAACTTCAAAATCCCAGCAGCAGCTCACAAAAAAGTCTTAATTGAAGTAAATAATGACAAATACTTCAGACGCAATAGCAAAATGTAATCTCCAATTATTGGGCATTCAAGAATAATAATTGAACAGTATTCCATCTTGAAACATAATTGATTGCAGGTAGAATTTGGCGGTAGATATAAAGGAAGTGCAAACAACATTGCCAAATCTCCATAGTAACAGTGATGATTGGTAAAATGAAACAAATTGGGGGCATCCCTGCTGCCAACTCGATTTAGAATTATTTCTATTTTTTATTCACTTGACTCGAGTTTAATTTGTCTTGCTACAGGATTATATTGCCGAGTATGATGTTTGCTGTAATAGCACAAATTATTATCTCAAATATCATTTAAAAGTATCATTTTATTAACCTGACAAAACAAAATTAAATATGCCACCTATAATGTTAAAGTACATTTATTTTGGTTTGCTATTTACTGATGTAAATTTGAGAATCAGTGTGTTACCAGTGAAGAAATGTTAGTAATATTAGTAGCACTGGGAAACATTGTGAAACGGTTCTTTTACTACTCATAAATGTGTTTTTCCAAGAGCATACATTAGAAAGAATATAAAGTTATGTCAAACACTCAATAATCAGGAAAGAATCAACATAGCAGAAATTCGTAAATGCTATTTAATTTCTTGGAACTAAATCTTTATACAGGGACAGTAACATAATTTGTATGAAGTGATCCCTTGTAACAGATACAATATGTGGTTAAGTACCTTCCAGAAATTAGTGCAAATATCAATTTAAATGTTTTTAAATCAATTTAAAAAGTTTTCTGTGCGCAATAAAGTAATATAATCACAGTTTGGATATTATTGCCTCTCAGAAACTATAGCTTTGAGCATTGATAATTCTGAGTATCAGGAAGTTATGTTTGGATGAAATTTAGCCTTAGGAAATATTATCAAGATAATGAAGAAAATTAAAGGATATAGTCAAATTTTACTTCGGAGTCACGTGAGTGACTAGGTGAAGAAGGGCCGTCCGTCTGCGTGTGCGTCATTACGTCTGAACGCAACACGCACGACGGACTAGCAGGCACTGTGTCCTCCCAGCCGTCGGGATGATCAGGTAAGGAAAGTTGAACCACTTACCTGCGTTC